>NC_139929.1:10279581-10728827 GCF_963514095.1 Eutrigla gurnardus | reverse complement strand
TGTGGTAGGTGGAGAGGAGGGGAGGCAGCTCTGATGGTGGAGGTTTATAAAAGAGAAGGTCCTGGCTGGTGGTGGTGGGGTATGCTGTTTAAACAGCCTGGCTTTGATTGACAGGGGCTGATAGAGAGCGGGGGGGGGGGGGGGGGGGGTTGGGAGTGGGAGGGGTGACTGAGCAAGTGCTTGAGAAAAGAGAAGAGAGAGAGAGGGGGTGTGTGTAGTTGAATGCAGGTTAGATTGTGTGTGTGTGTGTGTGTTGGGGGGGGGGGGGGGGGGGGGGGCAGGAGGAAAGTGAGCTTTTAATTACCAGGGCAGAAGCAGATGTAGCAGAAATGGTGCCCCCACCTACCACACACACACACACACACACACACACACACACACACACACACACACACACACACACACACACACACACACACACAGGGTTGTTTCTTGGCAGCTGGAAGTCATCAGCTTTTGGTGGGGGGGGGGGGGGGGGGGGGGGGGGCATATTTGTTAGGACAGGAGCCTTGAAGCACATTGTTTAAATTTAAAAATGTTCAGTTTCTATTGGCACTTCTTAGCCTGATGACTATTCATGGCCTCCCCCTTGTTACTGAATAAATCACATCTTGCTGCTGCCACCTCTCCCATAATATTCAATTAATGACATCAAATACAAACCTGGTTCCCTATACCATCTAAATTTACACTGTATATATATTTTATAAAAATACTTATTTTATCTACACTAATATATATATATATATTTTTCTTTTTTAAATGTCTACTTGCCCCATGGGTGGTCTTGTGCTTCTTCCTTCAAGCTTGGGTCCTCTATAGCTGTAGCTATAGCAGGACAGATGTTGATCCTGGACTCTGCTGGAGCCGCTGTCCCAGTTTAGGGGTAACAGCCCACTGCTTGGATTAGCACCATACCAGTGATGCCTTTACTCTCCATATCTTATAGCCCTGTGAAGCTTTGGTATTTTTCAAGCTTCTCCTGTTCCTTCTTCCTGATGTTGCTGTCACTTGATAGCTACATCTACCACTACTGCTGGATTTCTCCATATCAGCCACTTCTTCTATCTGTTGTTGCTGTGCAGGAGCTTCCATCATGGTTCCCCCTCTTCCTCCTCATCAGGTTTCTGCTGTCTGAGATATTCACTTAGCAGGTCATCACATGGGGCCGTCTTCCTGATGTACTCTTGGCTGTTTAGTCCTGGATAGTGGCTCTGACGCTCACCAGTCCTCAGCCTCCCTCCGATGTCACGGTCATTCCTGGCATACAGCTTCATGTCATCCATGTAGGGGAGGTGGCTGATTGTTGCTCCACTTCGGACCTTGTGTCCTGAGGGATGGTCTGGCTGAGCGGGGACAGAGCATCTCCTTGGTACATAACACACACTATCTATATCTATAAACTCTTACAAAGACTGAATGCTTTAGGTTACTTTATCCAGAGTGTTTCTTTATTTTGGTGTTTTGAAATACATTGTCAGATTTCCCCCCCCCCCATTGTTTTCCACTCGTACAAAATCGATCTAAACAAATGTGTGCACAGATGAAAAAATGGTGCCAAGTATAAAATGACTTCTCATCAAGAAAATGGTGCAAAACTTAAAAAAGAAACACAATGTCCCTGCACATATAAAAATAAATTAATACTTTGTGTGTCCAGTCACTGTCAACCTTTTTTGTCTGGTCCTAAAGATTCACACACACAAAATTGAGGCTTCATTGGCTTTCCTTCACACCAGCACAGCTAATCACAATCACTTATGTACACCAATGGCCAATGAGAGAGGTTTATGTACACTTAACGAGGTAGAAACTGTGCCACTGCCCGCCCCCATGACACACTTCCTCCCCCCCTACAAACAGCTATATACAGCCACACCCCCACCCCAACCAGCCAACTATCAAGTAGCTTCTAGCTTTCAAAACACAACACAGAGAAGTCATGAAACGGGTTTACAGCAAGATTCGACTGTATGAGGGAAATAAACAAAAAACACAAACAGAACTTTACACAGTAGTACAAAAATGATGTTAAGTTGCAACACCAGCAGGCTTTTAAAATATATCATCTTATGCCCATTACACAAACAAACTCCCAATAAATAAAAAGCACAATACAAAGTTGGCTTTGATATTAGAGAATGCAGCAGAATAGTATTTCCTGGCTTTATTTAAGAGACTGCACATCCAGCCTGACATTATAAAGTCTTTTTGTAATCTGTTGCCTTAGCAACGCAGCTTAATTACCAGTAGCATTGTGAAGAATTGGGCTGAGTGACAGGGACACAGGTATAAGGAAAACAAATCCCACCTTCCCCCTTGGCCTCAGGCACTTGGGTTTAGACCCTGATTGGCCAGTCCTCACTGTTGTGGGTTTTTTAGCGGCCGCTGCTGTATCGGCCTTTTAGGTCCTGATAGGCTGGTCCTGCTCGAGAGGTAGGTGCAGCAGGGGGCTCAATCAGGAAGATGAAATGCAACGACGTCCACGTGCTGACAACCAACTGCATAATTTCTCTTTGTGAGTCCGTGCCATGTGGATTAATGCATCCCTCTTCAACATTCAAATAGCTGTTTCCCCCCCCACCCCACCCCACCCCAACTTTACATTTCACTTCCCTGAGTAAGCCCCCTGTATCTGGCCCAGACAAGAGACAGTCAAAAGCAAGGCTTCTGCGGTGACTGTGTGAGGCTCGTTTCACTGACATTAACAGATCTGCACGAAACGGAGTGAAAGAAGCGGGGACAGAGGCTGCAGCGAGAACATGTGGAATATTTTCACAAGCCTTTCACCCAATATTCCCCTCGGGATCGCTGCGAGACAGATGTCAAACATACATCTGCTACTGTTAAGTCCTGTGGTGGGGAATTGCAGTCTTTCTTTTTTATATACATGAATTTCTGCTATTCTTCTTTTTATGTCTGTAGTTGTGTGTGCTAGCTTGTGTGCCGAGTTAGCCCCTGAGAGAGTGAGACAGCAGAGAGACCAGACTGAGAGGGATGTTAAGAGGATGGAGAAGCAGTGAGAGAAATGTGACAAAGAAAAAGAGAGGAGATGCTGCAGAAATGTGACACAGCAAGAAAAGGAAGAAGAAATGTGGAAGAGCAGCAGGATGATGAGATCACAGAAGAGAAACTCATTGAAGGAAAAGGCTGACCTCAGTCAGTCAACTCACCTATTTACGGACACTAACACACTTAGTTGCTACCAGTGATATCAAATCAAAAAAATTAGGTCTACAGAGACAAAATAAGAACATGAAGCAGCACTAAAGCTAAAACGTATATCCTCTAAAATTGGATGGACATAAATAATACAAATCAAGACACAATGTTGTGTTAAGAGTGTAACCTGAAAAAGTTGCAAAAACAAATCCGATAATGCCAACTAGAGTGAGCTGGTGTCTGGTTCTCATCACTGAACCACAAAGTTGACCAACAGGCTGATCTCCCGAAGACTCTGCATATTTATTTAAAAAAAAAAAAAAAAAAAAAATCAAAACATAAAGAGCATCTGCCGTCATGTCTTCTCCTGCCCTGTGACGCCCACGGCCTTCTCGGCGAGCCGTGGCTTCTGTGGCCCCGAGGCGTGTGTGTCAGCATGTGCGTGCTGCAGTGCCAGGAAGGGGTTGGCGGTGATGGTGCCTTGGCCCTGGGCGCCGGGCAGCAAGTTGTTGATGGGCAGCTGAGCAGAGGAGAGCGGGATGGAGGGAATCTGGGCAGAGGAGGAGAGGGATTGCAGCTGCTGGAGGTCCTGCTGCTGCTGCATCAGTTGGTAGAGCAACACCTGCTGCTGCTCCTGAGAGAGAGAGAGAGGGAGAGAGAGGGGGGGGAGTGAGTGAGGAAGCAAGAGGGAGGAGGACAGGAGAGAGGAGGAAGACATAAAAGGATAAAGTGAAGGTTTTAGATAAGAAAGGAAACGAGAGATGGATATGAAGGACAACAATAAGGGATGGAGAAGAAAAGAGCAGAGAAAAGTGAGGGGAGCAGGAGAAGCAATAAGAGAGAAAAAAGAGTTAATAAGCTTGGTGATTTAGGCCATTGTCCAAAGGAAAATTGTAGCTCAGTGTCTTTGTGTGTGTTTAACTGTGTGTGATAGTGGTGATGGCAGCGAGTAGCTGCAAGCCTGCCAGTGTATGTGTTTCTGTGTGTGTGTGTGTGTGTGTGTGTGTGTGTGTGTGTGTGTGTGTGTGTGTGTGTGTGTGTGTGTGTGTGTGTGGGGTACCGCTGAAGGCTGAGAGGACAGCAGCTGCTGGAGCTGATGCTGCTGCAGGAGGAGTCTGTGCTGCTCAGACAGCAGGCCGAGCCGCGCAGCGCTGACGAAACAAAGACAACTCGCAGTCAGACATACACAATAAACACTGAGCTCAACACATTTTAACACAGAGGTTTACACCCAGGAGACCACCACAGCTGCTGAAGGCAGGACAACTCATCAATTTGCCGTGAAGAGCGAGCATTTGATATGTTGCACTATTTAAATATTTAAAAAATGTGTCTTAAATGTCAATTTCAGGTGCCAAAAAAGCAACAATCATATGAATTTACACACACACACACACACACAAATCTCTTCTGACAGTCTTCCGGGGACATGAAGGAAACAACGCTACAGGCTGTTGTGATGCTGAACCCACTTCGGTCTCACCTGTTTTTACTAGATGCTGAGCTGCAATAATCCAACGCGTGAGCAAAAGGAAGCAAAAAGGAGAAGATCCAATAAAGCTCACATTCAAACACCTTGGGAAAGCGAGAGATGACTTTGCCAGACATGTGTGTGTGATTACACAGGGCATGATTATGGTGTCTTCAGCACTCTAAGATGTGGTAAGCGGGGTCAACGTCTCCAACATTAATGTATTAAAGACATTGATGCGTTTCAGCTGCCTGACCGTGAACCGATTTGTTGGGGTGGGTTATGGGACACCACATGCAATGATTATATAATCAACTCAAGACACCATTTAGCATTACTGAGCATAACTATTGTATTTTTTTATTTATTAATAAGCTATTTCAAAAATATCAGACATACCTATTATTAACAGGCAATGTGACGCCCGTGGCTGCTCCTGTAGTGTGTGTGTGAGGGCTGGAGGTGCCCGTCGGCGTCTGGATCACCCCGTTCAGCACCCCGACAATTCCCCCGATGCCCAGTGCACTACCTGCACCCAGAGCGCCCATCAGCCCCGCCACCCCACCCAGCCTGGCTGGGGCCGTCCCCACCGCAGCCACCCCATTCAGCTGTGGCTGGGGCGGGCTCTGGGAGACGGAGGGAGGGGTGGAGAGGGAGGAGGTGGAGCCACTGCTGCTGTGGCCACCGCATGACGCACCGTCCTGAGAGAGAGAGAGAGAGAGAGGAAGAAAAACACCATTAATGATGATATACCTAATCACAAATGTGATTAAGGTGATCGCTGTAGTTCATCTAATCGAGCGTGTAATGAGATGTAAAACCATGACATTAGCTCATAACTTCACTTTAACATCTGATTCTTGTTTCACTGAACCTTACTTAATTCAGTTATGACATTAATGACATGTTACGGCTCTGTCTGCTATGGTAGCGGCTGACTTTGTGGTGATGCAAAACTGATTCAATCTGACTGTGCTGGGCGTTTGTTCTTGCCTGAGCTGCCACAGGTAAAGAAGAGTCAGTGGCTCCCAGCTGGCCTCCTTTCACATCTGCAACACAAATCAATGCAGGTTTAGATTCTCTTCGTCTTAGTGTCGTCAATCATTGTGCTGATTATTTTTTAATCAGTTATCGCTTTGTGTAGGATATTCAAGTTAAACTAGGTTAATTGACTTATTGTTTCAGCCCTTGTATGTGTGTATGTGTGTGTGTGTGTGTGTGTGTGTATCTGTGTATGTGTGTACCAGAGGAGGCAGAGGTGGAGGTGAAAGGCACTGATAGCTGAGCGCTGAGAAGCTGCAGTCTCTCCTTCTTCATGGTCAGATTTTTAATCTGCTCCTCCAGCCTCCTGTTCTCCTCCTGCAACTGGTGGAGCGACTTCAACATGCCCAGCACTGAAAGAGAGGGACAGACAACGAACGTGAGCGACTGATCGAGAGTATGTAAGTGTCGTTGAGTGGCAGCACTTTCGCCTTCCAGCTTCCTGAGTTTTCAATGTACTGCTTTCGGGTTCTGTGGGATTCAATTTACATTCAAATCTGCAATAAAAGAAAATCATCCTGATGCAGTGTGAGGTCACTGCACGCCTTTCAAACTACAGTTTAAATGTAAGGTTTTGTACTTTTGGGACGAAGCTGCATTCGACATCTTTTCACAAGCAGGAACAAAGATGCTCTGACCTTCTGAAAGGCCATGCATCTCTGTTAAGCCTCTACATGACTTCGTTCAAATACCCAGTGACTGATTAGACAGATGCACTCCATGGGGAGGTCAAGAGGTCAAGATCAGCTACAGAACAGCGACCGTGGTGCCTGTGCAAACTCAGCGACAAGGACAACTTGGTGAGCAGGAGGAGGAAGTGGAGGATTTGCACGTACACTCACAGGATTCTAGACCCGAGTCCGGATGAAGGACAACCTTTCTAACAACTAGGCTGCTTTCCCCTTTCATCTTTACGTATTAGATCCCAGAAGGGATGTTCAAGTAGGTATGGAACTGACTGTAATTAACAATAATATTTGAAATTTGTAGTGATTTATATATGACACCCAGCCCGGTGTGTGTGTGTGTGAGTGCATTCTCGTGCAGCTTCAGGTGTGTGTGTTCTCACCGTCTCCCTGCGCTCCCTGCTGCAGCAGGAAGCTCTGCCCTTCGTTCCACTGCCTCTCCAGGAGCTGCTCTATGCTGGTGGCCACCGGGGGCAGCGTCTCCCCACTGCCTCCCCCCGCCCCTAGCAACCCCAGCCCTGGCCCCGGCAACGACCCCGAGGAGTCATAGCGAATCTGCAGGCCACCAATGGGAGAGCTGAATGAAGGGAGAGAGAGAGAGAGAGAGAGAGAGAGTGGGAGAGAGTGAGCATGGATAGAAAGGGAGAGATAGAGAGGTCAATGGGGAGATTAACGACCCAACATAAACGTCAGACAAACATAGACACTGCTGGCTATAAAACTACATCAATTTGTTGTTACAGTGGCCTCTAATGAAAAGGGGCCAGGCTTTCTGTCCATGTGTGTGTGTGTGTGTGTGTGTGTGTGTGAGGCAGAAAGAGAGAGAGAGAGAGGTGGGAAGAAAGAGGATATGCAAGAGAGAGAGAGACAGATAGAGGGAAATGGACCGTCTAGATGCGATAAATCTGTGTGTGCTGAGACAATCTGTTGAGTGTGAAAGAGGGGAAATGAGGGACAGCAGGAGAGAGTAGAAAGGACAGGAGGTGCATACTGTGGGGGAAATTAAAAAAAATGGAGCATAATGGCAAGATTTCTCCACTTTTGCGTTGCAAACTTACATACACTCGGATTTTGAGTGTCAATGTCACAGTAATATTCACGTGGGATGCAAAAACGTGTCAGCTATATTAATATTAAGACATTACATTGTTTAACTAGAAAATGTCAATCAATATATGTGTATTCTATTACGATATTATTCTATTACAATGTTTTTAAATTAAATGCCACCCTTTCTTACACACACCGATGATGTCCCCTAAACGTAAGATGTGAAATATTACCGGTGCAGTGCAAACAAAAGTAACTAGGTAAGTAACGGAAATTGGAACCAACCTCATCAAGTGAAATTATCCATCCCACAAAGAAGTAGAAACAACCAGAAATGGATTTGTGTCATCAATATTCTCATCCTTAAAGATCCATGCAAACACTCCCAAATGAAGGAGATGCAGAAAACCAGACTGTCGTTCCATGTGTGATTAGAAAAAACAAATCTAACTGGAGTTGAAGGATGGTTACCCCCTTCAAAAAACACAAGTTATCGTTGGCTGAGAGAGCAACCGAGAATTGCCTGTAGGGGTGAGAGCGAAAGGGAGAGTGTGCATGTGTGTGTGTGAGGAGAGAGAGGAAGAGAGAGGAGACGAGGGGCCAGCAGAGGGAAAAGCAGAGAGGGGGATGGGTGATGGAGGGGGTGGGGGGCAGTGAGGAATGTAAATGGAGAGGGATGGGTGGGGGGGGGGGGGGGGGGAGCATCTGTGTGTGTGTGTGTGTGTGGACTCACCGCGGGGTGGTCTTGGGAGAAGCTCTTATGGAGAAGCCCTGAGCTCCGATGCCGCCGCTGCTGCCGTCTCCCATCTCCTGATCTACACACACACACACACACACACACACACACACGCACACACACACACACACACAAATCAATTGTACATCTAAGAACAAGCCCGCGCTTAGCCGGCTAAAGTTGAAAACACAAAAAAAAACAAATTGCACCTACACTACCGTATTCAGGTACATTTTGTTAAATTCAAAGGTTACAATATATATATATATATTTGATTTTCCTCTTGCTTCTATCATTTAACAGAATGAGCAGGGCCAAACAGTGGCTTATGAATATCACCTGTTAACCAGGCGAACAGCATTACACACACACACACACACACACACACACACACACACACACACACACACACACACACACACACACACACACACACACACACACACACACACACACACACACACACACACACACACACACACACACACACACACACACACAGTAATGACTGCATTGAGTGATTGGCTATTTTGAGATTTAAAATGACTGTGGATTCCTGGAGGCATTCCTAACACCTCAAGCATCATATCCAACATTGTTTTATAATTTGAATGAGCAGTTCTTATAAACATGATTGGGAACTGTTGACTAGCTGTTACATGCGGTTAGGCACAATGGATTTTCACAGTTTCTATATCATTGATTAGTGTTGACAGTATTGTTCTGTAATGATTTGAGGTCTAACAGAGGTCTAATTCAAACCCTGAGCCGGCTTACAGTAAATCATTTTCCAAAAGTTGCGTAGTCCTTGTCCACACTAAAAGGCATTGAGGTAGCTTTAAGATTTATCCGCTCGGGAGACTGGCTTGAATCAGAAAAATGTCAGCTGAGTAGCAAAGCAAAAAGAAATACATGTTCACATTGAATCAGTGTAGTGTGGAAGTATTGTAATTATTGTGGCTCTACAACTTCCAAAAACTTTGTCTCTCTTCCTTCACATCACACACACACACACACACACACACACACACACACACACACACACACACACACACACACACACACACACACACACACACACACACACACACACACACACACACACACACACACACACACACACACACACACACACACACACACACACTTCATTCAAAATGCATGTGCATTTCTCCCTCTACCTTCTGTGGGTCTCTACGTCCTCCCTCTGGGCCCCTGGCCAGACGCTTCTTTTCATTTTCCTCACTGAGAGTAATGAATCACACATGCACACACACGCAAACGCACACTTTTGCATTGACGCTCACACAAACTCCCCTCTACTTAAAACAGTCAATCCCAGCTTTTACCCCCACCAGGTCACCACTCTGGTCCCTCGCTCGCCTTCTTTTTCAAGTCCTTCTTCCCTCATAACCCTTTTCGTCCTGGCAACTCCCTCCAGACACTCAAAAGCAAAGAGCGACGGCTGCCAAAGTAAACAGGCTGCATGCATACAAACACACGCACGCACACCTTGCATGTTTGTGCTCACATGACCCTGACTAGTTGACAAACAGAACTTCTCCTGTACACACGTGCTGTACACGGCTGTTTTAGAATCACTGTAAATGCAATATCTTTGGATTGGAGACGGTTTTACTTTTAGACGATTTGAAGAGATCAAGCGGGAATCTCAGAAATCTGATATTTTTCTGATATTTTATAGAACAGTTAACTGATTTATCAGGAAATTAATTGGCAGATTAAATGATAATGACATTAAATAAATATATTCAAGAAATTAATATAAACTGATATAAAAGAAGATGATCTTCACATCTGAGAAGCTGGAATCAGCAAATGACATTTGTGTGAGAAATTACTTATTAATAGAAAACCAAATAATAATTAAATGCTTTTGTCCTTATTAATGGTTAAACATCTCTAACATTCTGCTTTTTATTTAATTAAATCAAATACAACATTTATACAAAATAAAATGTGTGTATATATATATATATAAAATATATGTCCAAAAGTGAAAAAGTTGCCACGAAGCTGTTGCAATTTGTTTCCAATATAATCTATTTTTCAGGAATTACACAAAGCTTGCTTGTGTAGACACAAAACCTGCCTAGTCTCTATCTACCCCACACACACACACAGACACACACACACACACACACAGACACACACACACACACACACAGACACACACACACACACACACAGAGACACACACACACACACACAGAGACACACACACACACACACACACACACACACACACACACACACACACACACACACACACACACACACACACACACACACACACACACACAGCCCTGTCATTCACCCTGATTAGTGAGTTGACCTACAGGTCAGGGTGGATCTGGCTCTGATGACTGCTGACCGGCAGCAGGAACTACCTACCTTCCTCCCTCCTCCTCCTCCTCCTCCTCCTCCTCCTCCTCCTCTTTCTCAACTCTCTCCTGTCTTCTCTCTTTCTTCTCTCCCCTCTGTTCAACCAGATGTCTTGTATCAGGAAGTGACTGCTCTGATTACTAAAGCCATGTCTTGCTCCTTCATCAGCTCTTCTGCTGTGGACAGACAAGGAACCAGCTATTTTCTCCCGCAGGTCAGGCAGCTACTGACTTTCTCTGCCCCTCCGCTAGCCACCACCTCGACACAATCCTCCTCTTTCTCTTACACGGACCACAGCTGACAGCAGAGTTCTACGTTTGACATGTAAATCATATGTGCGTGAGCTCGTGTGCTGTATTTGTTTGTTTGTGAGACAGAGACAACGGGTGAGAGAGGGAGAACAATCATGGTGTGTAACAGGAACCGAGTGGGAGGAGCTTGAAAATATCACGAGTGCTGACCCTTGACCTCTCTGTGGGACCAAGGGGGCGTGACCTATCCATTATCTCCCCCTCTCTCTCCCTCGAACACACATCTATACATTTGTCACATGCACGCACGCACGCACACACGCGCGCACACACACACACACACACACACACACACACACACACACACACACACACACACACACACACACACACACACACACACACACACACACACACACACACACACACACACAGTCACACTAGGTATGTTGCCGTACCTGCTGGTGAGGCCTCTGACTGGGCGATGAGTGCCGCCATGGCCGAGTTGGGATTCAGCCTGTTACCAAACATGTGGGAGGGAGCGAGGTTGAAGACTGACCCTGGCAAACCGCTCACCTGTAGACGGAGAAAAAGACACAGGAAGCCATGTTTCACTGCGGTGGAAATGGTTCTTCTATTCACTTAGTACCCCTACGGGTCTGAACAGCGATATTTTTAAACCCTGAGTAATGTACATTAAACAATGCCTCAAGTGTTAAACTGCTTCAATAAAAGTGTGGAAATATATGTATGCATTTAGAATAATTTTTCAGGGAATTAAACATAATTATAGGGTTGAAATTTACAATTATTTTGAATGAATTATTTTTATGATTCATAAATCATGAGGAATATATCCGACAATTCAACTATGAAAGTCAAGTGTATAAAATATCACAAAAAGGTGTTAAATTACAATTACAAATTTCCAGAGGCCAAAAGCAAAAAAAAAAAAAAAAATACACAGCGCCCCCCCACAGACACACACACACACACACACACACACACACACATTCAGATTGAGACCAGATCTGGGTGTTGAGACCAGATTTCCCGTGTTTTTGCTTGATAAATTACTAAAACAATTGGTTGATTATCAAAAGCCTTATTGATTTATTTTCTGTGGATTTAATGACCATTGTTTCAGCACTATATATCTATTAAAAAACAAAAAAACACTGAATCTTAAACGGTAACAAAACAATGCAATCTATGTATGAGTGGGGAAAGGTAAGCTGAAATTTAAATCTTACATTGGTCAGTTGCATTTTTTATTTGTGTGTATTTCATAATAAGCGGTTATTATTGTTATTATTAATAAATCCATGAGTATTGAAATACTCTGGTCTCTCAACACAAAGCATTTACATAATTTCATGAGATTGAAACTCATGTGAGTTAAGAATTAAAATATATATATATATTTTAATTACATATATATATATATATATATATATATATGAATGTGCATTTGACGACACTTAACTATCATTCATGGAAAAAAGGCTCATTATTCTGTTACCAACACACACATGCATACGGGGCTCAGAGTGCCTCGACACCCCGACAGTACGCTGACATGCTGACAAAGTGTTTCTGATGCATAGAGTTTAATCCAATTAAGGCATTTCCCAAATAAGGACCGTGGAGTGGAGGGTGGGGTGGGGTAAGATGGAAGAGAGCACGGGTGGAGCATCAGGAGAGGAATCAGGTCCAACTAAAATAACAAAATGGCTGACAGGTTTTGGTTCAAAATAACTACCAAAGCAAGTCACACAAAAGAAAACTTATTTTTGTCAATGGAAACATTTTTGGTCAAGCTGAAAAAGCATAATGAGCTAATTGTTTTTAATTAGGGGAGAGAAAGTTGTGTGTTGAACACAATTTAATAAATAATTGATGAGACATAATGTTAGCATAGTGTTGTTTCCTACACTTTCTGCTGGTTGACTGAAGGAGAGTTTTGATCAGTATTTAAAAGTAAAAAAGGTTTTTGCAAAAATATGAAAACACCAAAATGCTCAACAAAAGCTTCAGTATGTACATGCAAATCCTGCATTTTTGAAACGGGATCGTATTCCATTGCTTGGTAACTCATCCGTTTGCTGAGATTTAGGGTGCAAAAACAAGAATGCCTCCTCCCCCTCCCCTTGGTGCCATAATCTTGCCCCCTTCCCCATCAACATTCATTTTTCATTTTCATTCATTTTTCATTCAAAGTCTCTTGCACTCCTTTTCTCTGTCCTAGGCTGATGGCCAATAACAGTAGGCTGGGAGTCTGCTAGTGGACTGAAAATAGCAAACAGTCACTCACATACGCACACTCATCCGTCTATAGTTGCGTAATTTCTACAGGGTGTGTGTATCGCGGACGCCCGGAGACGTGCAACACACTTTACAAATAAACACACGTTTTTCACAATCAGCAGCGACAGGAGGGAAAATAAAAATGATTTCTCTTCCCTTACACTGGGTCACTCACAGTCGAGCACACACACACCCACACACACACCAAACAAACTCATCTATACATGCTGCAAACAGGCGTGATATCCTGTGCCTCCCTGGGCCTCCTGTCCTCTATAATATGTGCTGAACAGAGGAGCAGGGCAAGATGAAGGCCAGGCCAGCCAATTCAAAGCCTGAGTGCAACCCCCCCCCACCCCCACCACACACACACACACACACACACACACACACACACACACACACACACACACACACACACACACACACACACACACACACACACACACACACACACACACACACACACACACACACACACACACACACACACACACACACACACACACACACACTTGCCCCGATCCCTCCCTCCATCTATCCCTCCATCCCTACTGTGGTGCTTGTCAGATGTCATTACATCACAGGACAACGGAGGGAGAAAAAGAGAAATGGATGGGGACAGAGAGAAGAAAGGTCGAGGGTGAGAGAAAGTGTGTGTGTCAGAGAGAGAGAAAGAGAGAAAAAGAAAGAGATGGTAAGTGGACGCAAGAGAAAAATGGAGTTGGGTGGACAGAGACAGAGCATGGTCTTTGGGTAGGTTGTGAAAGGATGGACACTGGGGTCAGTGATTGAAGATGAGTTTTGGAGGGGTTTTTTTGGGTGGGGATGGGGCTGCGATAACCGGAGGGGGATGAGCTGATCAAATTAAAGTCAATGCCCTCACTTTTGAATATAAGTATATTTAAGCCAACGGGAAACACCAAAAACAATTACTCTTTGAGGAAAAGCATGACCCCAATTTTTTCAAGAATGCTTTATTCTCAACTATTTCCATGTGTGTCATATTTCTGATTATATCCCTGCACATTCAAAATAATAAAAGAGGCGTCTTGGTCAACTGTTGGATTTAATTAGGCAGAAGAATTACAGATGTTTCAATGAAATGTTCAGAGACAAAAAAAATACAAATATCTTCTTTTTTTGCTTTGAATAACGACCTTCTACAGGTGCACCATATAAAGTCAGCTACAGTATAACTCAAATAACTCAAACAAGGTCAGGACACACACACATTTCACACATCATTTTATTAATAATAGTGCTGAGGGATTTGGTGCCAAAGACGTTTAATTAGTACGCTTTGATTTATTTGTGTTCCCACAGTTTATCTGCACTTCAGCTCAAAGATGTGGAGATGTGGCTGAATTGATAGATGAATAGTGTGATGTCTGTATGAAAAGAGTGTGTGTGTGAGTGTGTGTGTGAGAGAGAGAGAGAGAGAGAGAGAGAGTGAAAGAAAGAAAGAAAGAATGAAGGATAGAGTGTGTTGAATGAGCATGAATTTTCATGCATGCGACAGTACGGAGGCCGTTGAGAGTTTGGAGCACACTTTGTATGTTTGGACTCACGTGTGTGGAGGCTGTGCTGGTTAGCGGTGCGGTGGCCGTGAACGGAGAGGGAGGGGCTAGCGAAGGTGTGGGTTGCTGTTGCTGTGACAACTCAGAGCTGGCTCCGCCAACGGCAATCGCTCCCGTCCCCGACGATGACCCATCTGCACCGGAGAAAACACCTGTGGAGATATCAGATATACAACCAAACAATCAACATCAATGTGTTCTCTTCCTCCAACACTAAACACTATAAAATAATTACTTTGAAGGAATAAAGCTGGTGTTGCAGTTAACAATTACTACAGTATGAAAAGCGCTGGTGTAAATAATACAACAAATGATGGCTGAATTTCATTTGGCTGGTTCCGTTTCAGGGGCCTGGTCTACAAGGAGATGCATCACTATATTACAGCACGAATCATTGACAGTGATAATCTAAAATGACGTTTTAAACAAGGTGCAGAGCTGTTGAATTTAACCAATTTAATGCATCATTAATAAAATCAACAAATGGGATGCTTGATTAACTAGGTGGGCTCGCCCGGATACGCGGTCTGATCATTCGGTTTCTTCATGTTCCCTCCGTTGTAATAAACTTAAACGTTCAGAAACACACAAACTCAATAATCCACATAGTCAATCATTCACGTTAAGCTTTTACAAATATTCTTTACTAATTCAGATAAAAACAATGACATTGATTTATTTAAAATCCTGAATGTTATATAAATTATAAATCACCAATGCAAACATTTTGCACCATTTTCACACACCCATACTCATGCTCCATTCTCTTATCTCTTTGCTCTCTCCCCCTCCCTTCCCCTCACACACCCCTGTTCTTGCCCACTAACCAGGGATAAGCCCGGCCCCTGCCCCCCTTTGACCCCAGCAGAGGGGGTGGGTGAGGGGAGGGGAGGGGGGGGGGGGACAGGGCCCCTCAGCCCCACAAAAGCCTGAATGGCTCAGGGCAGCACACATTCACTGGGGGAACAAGAGATCTTTGTGCCAGGAAGGGAGGGGTGGAGGGAGAGAGAGGGAGAGCAAGAGAGGGAGAAAGAGAGAGAGAGATAGGAACATTGCATGGGCCTACATACTATTTATAACGCTTTGTAATATGCACCAGAAAAATTGATACCCAAAGCAGGGCTGCCGTGACTCAGGGGGCATGAGCTACTGCAAGATTTTTAGCAACTGGATTAGAGGCCAAACCAACAGTTTATCTGAGTTTAGCTCATGCCATTAATGCAAACCAAGGGGTGGAGGAAAGAGAGTGCTAGTAATGGGAACAAAAATGAGAGGTTCATTTGAATTAATGTTGACTTCTTGATGTAAGAAAATAGAGATTAGTTAAAAGCGTCCCATACGTGATCATACTCGATGTATGCTGTGTTTTTAATGCTCCATAAAGAGTAATTTAACATTTTGATTTATTTTCCTGAATTACACAACCAAACTAAACAGCTGGTTAATTTCTTTTTTCCCCCCAAGCAAGTGGGACATTATAAGTTGAAGTTAAAATGTTCACGCCATTTGTTAACAAATGTGTAAATTGGTTATACTATTATATTTATATGACTTTTTAAAATCTTGTCCATTTAAAACCGTCTTTCTCCAACTCGGGCGAGTCTGACAAGAAGACAGGCTCCACCAATAACTCCACAAAGCATGCATTAATAAAACTTGCTATAAACTAAGCTCGTGTTGAAGTGCGTTCATCTCCAAATATAACACAGACTGTTATTTGAACAAACACATAACAATTTGATTACTGCTTTAGGAGGAGACGTAAAACTTCCCCAAGGAAAAACATAAAGACAGCGCGCGAATCAACAACAGTTTGGCCAAACAACCAAGTCATGAGTTTCAGTAATTATGAGCAGTTTGGTTGGTTTTTAAAATTAAACATACTCAGTGTAGTTTATTGAGGAAGAACATGAAAGAGTTGCAACGTTTGTCTCCAGTTTTCAGATGTGCTGTTTGAGGTATTCTGCATAATGTGTGCATACCGCTATGTGTATGCTGAACACTCGAAGCTGAAGAAAAAACAGCAGTCTTTGTTCTGGATGAATTTGCTTTTCTCCAAACATGTTTTAAGCTAAATCCACCCCAGTGCTCACAGTCATATATTGATTGAAGCCATATTGCAAAAACATAAACATTGTAAACTAAAAATTACAAACGCTAACCCCTAAAAAAAATTTAGAAAACTTTGAAATTGTGAAGTGAAATGTAATTGTGACAAAAGCATTTATTTATCCAACCCCCAATAATTACTTCCAATAACAAATGTACAGGTTTCATGTTTTACCAACAAGCTGATTAAATTAAATCCTGTTCGTCAAACATTTCCCTGGTTTTCATAACTTCTGCACTGTTTTTTTTGTGGTAAAACCAAGCTACTGATAATTATTAATAATTATTATTTCACTGGGACAAGCGGAAAAAAACAACGTACAGCTGAAGAAATCGTTGAAAACTATATAAATGACCAATTACATAGTTGAATAAACAGAAATAAGCATTTCTCGTCATTCTTATTCTTTTCTACACATACACTCCGCTGGTCCAAATAAATTAATGTCCATCCAACATCTTTCCTCCCCCACACACACCAAACCCACTGTGCTCAACCAGCCCGTCCGTCCCATCAGTGACCCCCCTGCTGTCAAACATTAACCTAACCAAAATCTAACCCCCTGCCTCTTCCCACCCTCAACACATATCTATCAGGCTAACTATCTATCCATCAACGCTGGGGAGTCAGCAGACAGGATGGAGTGGAGAAGATAAACGCCAAGATCCTCCCCATTACTGCCCTGCATTAACCCCCAGCTAAATATTTACAGTAGGAAGACGAACACACGGTTCTCAGACACTCAGCTGTACATAACCACCTTTGTCTACCCTATCTTCTTTCACCAGCTGTGGTCAGAAATGCCACCACTGCTGTCGGGAAAAGCACAAGCACCAAAAATTGGTATGAACGTGGAGCCACAAACAAATTATCCTCAACCGCCACTGCTGCAAATAATTATACATTCACAGAGCAAACGGCACCAGTTCTCATGTGTGACTCACCAACTCACATGTGCTCAAAGATACGCAAATATATCCACGAACCCCGCCATTCAAAGCATGAATGAATATCAATATTTATGGCTAGTGACGAGTTGTGGTAATACCATTAGCATCAATAAATTGGAGGGTTTGCAATGACACAATAATTCCAATGTGTTAGACAGTCAAATGTCTAATTGCAACATTTAAATGTTTAATAACATGTTTATATTTCCTCTCAGTCACATATAATTGTTAATGGGAATATATACGTATCAGGATATTTCTGTCAATTCACAAATTCACAGTTAACGCATTTAATTGGGGCTAAAGATCCATTTATAAAATGTCTGGCATAAAGCTATATTCTCACTATAAAATAATGTAATCTCTCTTGCATGCAGACAAAGACTATAGACTGTATTTCTATTTGTTTACCATACCAAGTAACAAATGTTAAGATTAGAATCAATGTATTGTATTATTGCACTTCTTCATTTTTCATACTTTTCAAATTATAGTGCTATGAGGAAAAACTTAGTATATATTTACTAGTGATAACTGTATTATGTGGACGCTACAATCAATTTGGTGTAAAATGTATTATAGGTTTGAAGGTTATGGACCAATAATTTAAAAATATGTATTAAATCACTTTAAAAAGATAACTAAAATTTAAAAATAGAGAATAAAATAGAATTGAAAAAATATTAATATTTTATCATTTGGAATCAGCAGAAAATAAAAAATAGCCTCAGTAACAGACAAAGAAACACATGAGTCTCTTATGTAAATATGTTAAAGAACAAGAACAAATTGGTGATCAGTATCGGATCAGCCAATCCTAGTGATCAGCGATGGATCCTGTCCTTATAACAGTATCTTTTTTCTTCATTTGCATTGGACCTAATAAGCATAAACACATGTGCTTCTACACTATATATGGATGACTTGGGAACTATGCAATCACACGTTCACCTTCCACAGCACAAAGCATCAACAGGTGAAACGAGGATTTCAGGAACGAGCAGAATGCAGGTAAGAGACAGCAGCCGAGAGGCAGGAGAGAGAAACAAAAGAGTGGTAATTCTGGAAGAAAGGGGAGATGTGGGATGTGTGGGCTGTACTGAGCCATTTCCATCAGCAGAGGGGAACTCCAAAGCATAAAGACAGTTGCCAAGCAACTGAACACGATGAAAGAAACATACAGACCACTTCCACGTGTGTGAGCAAACAGCACATAGTCCCGCACTCTTAGACACACAAGGCACCAATAGCAACGTCAAATCCTTCACGTTCGTGATTTTTTTAATGTTAATACAAATATTATCTGGTAAATGCATCAGCATTCAGTAGTGAGTGACAGGATGGACTCACAGGTCAGGGGTTGGACATGAACAAAACCCTGCTCCAACAATGCTACACATGAGCTACTTCGCTTTTAATAATTTTGAGGACACTATAGCGAAAGCAATGGGACACAACTTCTATGTATAACAGGACATAATTGGCTGATGGAGCTTGAATTAAACCAGCCCATTTCCTCATTTCAGCTGCACACAACAATTTCATAATTTCGGTTTAGCTATAGCACAACTGTGAGGATCATTTCCTGAATGCAGCCAACGCTGACAACCACATCTGAGAGTGTTTGTCGTTGTGAGACGTGAGCTTTCAAAAAACTCATTGTTGTGACATGTTGTTGTGTTTTGTGTGTGTTAACCGTTTCCTCCTCACCTGGCCCGGTGGTTGTGGAGCTGCTGTTGCTCTGCAGACTCCCATTCCTGAGGAGCGATGGGGACTTCTGAATCCCACCGCCGACACCCATGACCCCAAGCCCCCTCTCTCCGCCTCCCCCGCCTCCCACCCCCACCCCTAAACCGCTGCTGGATACTAAGCCCGGCCGGCCTGTGAGCAACGAGGATGAAGAGGAGGATGGGGAGGCGTTGGAGGAGGAGGTGTTGGCCGTGGAGGAGGTGGGGAGAGTCAGGGAGGGAGCTGGCTCTGAAGGCTTCACGTCCGTGGTGAAGCAAGGTCCAAATCTGTTTCGCCAGTTGCCCTTCTTTTTCTTCTTCACCCCTTCATCCCCTCCTCCCGCCACTGCTCCTCCGATCCCCGGCACTGAGCTGGAGGTTTGGGGCCGCTTGTAGCCAGCGGACCCACCCAGGCTTGTCATCTCGCTAGCTGTGTGACTGTGGGAATTCTCATACAGCTTCCCGCCCACTGGAAGGATAAGAAAGCAGAACTGAATATTTAAATATAAAGCCTGCAGCCTCTTGGTGTGTTTTTGTGTGGTTTATTTTGGCCATCAAAGAATCAACTTCAAGAGGAAAGCACAAACAGCCTCATCAGTTCTCTTGTAAATTAGGAGCGCATCCAATGATAACTACTTCTCATTATTAATTAATCTACTGATTAATTACTCAATTAAAGAAACATGCCTGAAAAACTGTGACATCGCTGTGATAATGAGACTGAAAATTTGACACTTTCTGAGCACCTAACAGGACAACAAAAATACATTTTAGGTGACCAACGACGTAAATACATTGCTGGTACCTGCAGAAGCCGTAGTGGCGGACATAAGGGAGCCAAACAGAGTCGTAGTTCCCTCCGAGGCTCCGCCCTCCGAGCTCGGCTTCACAAGGCAGCTGCTGAAAGATGGTGGCGAGGAGAAGGTAGTCCCGCCCCCCGAACGCAACGATGAATCTGAGAAACTTAAGAAGTCTGAGGAGGAAGGGGCAGAGGGAGTCTTGCTGGCACTGGTCAACAAGAGGCCTGCAATAAGAAAATCAAAGAAAAGAAGGTGAAGAAAGAAAAAGAAATGACATAAGTGGAGATTAAAGGAATGACAACTATCAGACAGAAACAACACAGACTTAACAGACATTCCAGCTGGAAAAGTTTTCTTAGCAGTCTCATTTCCATCATCATGGGAGGAGCAGAAACAAGATAACCAAAAAAAAGCACTTTATCTGCTCTGCCGGTCCGTATCTGCTCTACAGTTAGCCCTCCCTCATCGTGTAGTCCTCCCATGTAACAGAGGAAGTGCTTCGAGAGCACACACACACACACACACACACACACCATTTCTTCACGAGACACACACAAACAAACACACACATCTGACAAGGGCTTCAAGGTTCTGATACAACACACAGGAGCTCAGTGTGAGCTCTGACTCCTATCAGGTCCTGACCCCCCACATGTCCTTTCTTTCGTGTGTTTCTGTGCCTTTTCCCAGACAGGGCCTCCGATTACAGGAGTCAGAGGCCAGTCAAGACCTAGCACTGTTATCAAGGCCAAAAGTCTGGTGTCTGGCCAAAATCCAGCCAATGATACAACACACACACACATGAATCACACTCTTATTTGGGTTTCAGAACATTTCTGTAATTGCAGTTGTGCTGCACTTGGAGTTTTTTGGTGGTCGGGCAGGGCAGGAACACCGGATGATTTGTCAATGCGTTTCCATTTTTCTAACAGCAGGGTTAATTCCCAGTTGTGGGGAAATTAACATACAGTACGATTTGCAGCCATTAATTCACCTTGGTGGAAAGGCCCAGTGGAAGCAGAGGCAGATGTGGAGGAGGTTGCCATGGTGACCACGGCGGAGGGGAGGGGTTTCCCTGAGGAGGTGAGAGATTTGCGGCCACCCCTCTGTCCCACTGCATGACTTGCGCCGCTGTTCTTCTTGTTCTTCACCTCAGACGCCGCCTTCCCACCGTCTGCAGCCAAGCCGTCTTTGGAAGCGCCGCCGGAGAGCGCGGAAGACACTTCTTGAAAGTTTGCGGTGGTGAAACGGGCAGTGCCTTCATCCAGCCGCTTCTGCGAGGATGGCGGAAGAGACGCGACTCCTCCCCCGGAGCTGCTGGTGTTGTAGGGCTTGAGGAAGAAGATGAAAAGGGGTGGGTTAATAAAGAAAAATGACGGTTGAAAGGAAAGGGAGGCAGGAACCATGAGATGCATTGGAACAGGGGAAGAACATTATCAAAACAATGCCAATTGAAAGAGGGAAGACCAAAAATGGGTGTGCTCTCACCTTGTCTGGGACCATGATGTTAGGAAGGACAAGGGAGGGTGACATATCCATGGAGATCTTCTTGTGTTTTGGTTTGTGCCTGTCCCGCTCCTTGTGTTTCTGAGCATGGAGGGTAAGAAAAAAAGGAGAAACAGATGGGTGAAGCCGATTAAGACATGATGGAGAAAGGAGAACAATAAAGACAGACACAGAGAGAAAAACAGACCACTGAGCTCTCTGCATTTGAGTAACATTGGGAAAAGTACTTTATACATACTGAACCAAGTTTTCTGTCAGAAATTAAATACAAAGTGATGGCAAAAAAAAACAAAAAAGGGATGAGTTATTAGGATATAAGCACAATAGTAGGAAGAATGTGCGTGTGTGTGTGTGGAGGGGGGGTGCGTGTTTGGCTGATAGAAAGAGAGAGCATTACATTTCAAAGGCTCAGTCTGAGATGAAAGCTAAGAGATCTACAAACACAAAGAGAGTGATGGAAGAGTGATAAAGAATGGGCAGGAGGAAACAGGAATTCAGTGTGCTGCAGTTTAGTGTGTCTAAGTGCCTCTTGCCGCACACAAGGTCTCATCGTTTCATCCAATCATATCCTCCTTCCTGGACCATCGCAGCTCAATTTACACCCTTGCTATCACAAACGCGCTGCCACCCTCCTCTCGCACTCCTGGAGGTGGCGACTGGGCGGCAGCGCATTAACACATCACGTGCGTGCCCCGCACCCCGACTCCTCTCTGCACAGAAGTAAGACGGGCTCTCACTCACGTCCACATGCATGCAGGCACGCAGCCACACGCACACTTTCAACGATGGGCGGTGAAAATATGCAGCGATCCTGAGAGACGATGTGGGACTCAGCATGCTTGTGATGCTCAGTGTCGCGACGACTCCGAAAACGCCAGAAAATGCCCCCCTCCCCCACAGGATGACTGCATGGAGGCTGGTGACAGTTTAGCCAGACTTCCTCTATGAGTGACATTTAACCGACATCACCAACCAAATCAGGTGATAGCAGCCGCACTGTAACCGAACCTAATGCTAACACTCTGGGGTTAGAAACAAATGGGGCACTGTTCTGTTTGTGTGCGTTTTAGCGTATAATTTGGATCTTTTCCATTTTCGTTAAAGTTGTAAAAATATATATACACACACATACATATACATACATACACACACACACACACACACACACTATTTCACTCAATGTAAACATGCTGCCTCAAAGGAAAGCTGGAACAAATTGTTACAGAATTCTGTTTATCATTTTTATTTTTTTTACAGTTGCACATTTCTAACAAATGAAAATATTTTCTATCTTTGGATACACTGGGATGCCTACAAGAATTTTACATAAGTGTTCTGGGAGTCTAAACCATGTTTGTCTGCACAGCATGTAGCAGTTTGTAATGAGTGACCGACTGGTGAGGCGCTGTTTGTTTTTTTAACCCCCAGTGATTATTTTCAACTAATTAAGTAGCTGAGCCAATCACATTCTCCCACAGCCCAGGGTGGACTCTTTCAATTGCTTGCCATGTCAGACCAGCAGTCAGCAAACCAAAGGGGGAAAAAAAAGAAATATTGTAAATACAGTTTTTTTTAACTGTTTAAACTAATTAAAATGGTTAAAATCGTTTGGATATGGATAACTACAGAGAAACATAGGATAAAGTGACAAAGTTCGATCTACTGCAACAAAAAGGAGACTTGATACGGAAGAAAAAGCGAGTGAACGAGAGACAGAGAGGTAAATTCTTCGGGATTCCCTTGTTGCTTTTCATTAACATTCCAGAGGTAGGTGTTGATGGACAGAGGCTGAGCTGCGAGGGTCGGATAACACACACACATACACACACATACACACACACACGGACCCGACGCACTGGGCGTGGGAAACATAACGTGCACAATGTAACTCTGACACACCCTTATCAATCAGGTCAATTGATTATACAGGCAGAGACAAAGCCTTTCAGCGTGTCCTTTCCCTGCTTTCTCCGTTGCTGACCATTAGCAGCCTGATCATTTGACATGTCCGAGTGGTCTTTGAGACTGTGTGGGGTAAATATGAGCGGTGGCAGAGACTGAGGGCCACATCTATTTATCAACAAGCCCCCAAGCAATAAGCGATACAACAGCAGGCTGAAATCCTCTCAGTAAATGACGAATGCTGGTCATGAGCTTCTGAATTGGGGAAACCCACTTTTCGGGAGATAAATGCGATTTCTTGAAAGGTCTCTTTGCAGGTCAGAAAATATGTGCCTGGTACATCTTGTTTTTTGCACTTGGTATCTAAAACTATATGCTTTGCACCAGTAAATAACAACTCTATATAAAACTGATTGTTTTGCAAAACCAACAGTCATAAATCACAAATAATGATCTTATAATTGAATAAAAACTTAACTTAAATCAAACTGCCATTTGAACAGCACAATGTGTATAAGCTACTTTTCCTTGCCATTATATAGAAACACAAGAAATCAAAATTCAATGTACTTCGCTAGGTTATGTAAGAAATGAAGGGCCTGTACCAAGGGTGCAAGGAAAAAGGTTATTAATATGATGAAATATGCATCTTAAAGGCTTCACACAAGTTAACACCATGGCCTCAAGAGGAAAATGAGAGGGTGCAGACACAGAGGGGAGGAGGGCTGAGGAGAGGCAAGGGAAGATGGGAGGAAATGGAGGAACAGGAAGTAAGGGGAAAAATAATGCACCCTGACCTAGCAGGAATTCCCCTGTGCAGTTTCCTGCAGGATTTCTGACCATCCTTTGTGTATGTATAGATGCGCGTGTGTGTGTGTGTGTGTATGTATGTATGTATGTGTGTGTGTATTTCCTGCAGGCCTTTTCTAAGTGGCCAGTGTGGGGATCCTTTAGCCCCTGCTGTAGTTTGACTGCAGGGTCTAAAATGAGGTGGGTATACATCTGAGCCTCCAAACCACATAACAAATGCATCAGTAGATGTGTAGACACACACAGAAACACACCTCTGAGCCTACTGATCTCTGACCCTGGAATGTGGATGGAGAGCATATGTGTGTGTGTGTGTGTGTGTGTGAGTGAAAGTGAGAGAAGAGTAGGATACTCTGACTAATGCAAATAAGGCAGCGCACACACACACACACACACACACACACACACACACACACACACACACACACACACACACACACACACACACACACACACACACACACACACACACACACACACACACACACACACACACACACACACACACACACACACACACACACACACACACACACACACACACACACACACACACAGAGCCTCAATTTGGAATCCACAAATTACTATATGAATGAACACAAAACACATCTATTGTCTTTTTTCATCCTTTCTATGAAAAACAATTAACTACAAATAGAAAATATTGAAAGGGAAGTCAAAGCATCAAAGTATTTTCAACACAACAACATCTCTGAGCTGCGCGCATCAACACAGGTTTAAAAATAAATACAACATCTCATGAGAACATGAGCATTTCATTAAGTGGAAATGGAACAATTACGTGTTGAGCCATGACAAAAACAAGCTTGGTTGAGGAGCTGACTTCCTCTGATTTAGAGTGATGGAGCCGACTGCAGGGCAGAGAGACACTTTCAAAATGCATCCTTTCATTCCTTCTTCCTCAAACTGAGAAGGCTAACCATGTGTGTCATTATTTTCACTATTTATTAGAATTGCATTATTTTTATACTCATTATAATGAAGACTTACTATCACTGAGCTGATGTGAAATATCAATATTAGCTATATGCAGCCCTGTGATATATTCCATATGAAGAAAGCTAGTGACTTGAAATACTTATATTTCTGCTAAGAGTTTTTAGTTGTGATATTTTCACTGTTGGTTATATTGTTGAAACAGGCAATTTCTTCTAAATGTAGATTTTAAGCATGCCCTTTCTAAATGTAATTAGTTCTACATTTACCATCCACAGTGCAGGTGCATTATGTAGAACAGCATAAATATCAGGGACATATGGAGAGCATTTTAGACGACTGAGCCAACTTGTTTGGAAAGAACTTGACCGAGTCATAAAACAACATTTTATACTCGTAAGATACAGATTCTGTTGTGGTTCACATTTGTTAAACAACTGTAAAAATGGCCTGTTTCTTATTTTGGATGTGGCCTGGAACAAGTTTCCCTTTGGTAAAATATAGTCACACATAGTTGCACACGCTCGTACGAACACAAAAGCTCTGGTTCACATGCTCGATCATTTTTAGTACTTGTTTTATCTAATGAGAGTCCTTTATTTGCTGCAATGCCATTTGGGGGGATCCTGTTTGCTATAAGTGCTTGATAAACTTCACACATCAACACCAACTTAGCTGTCAATATTTGGCTCCTGTAAACTCTTCCCAGTGATTGCTACTCAAGAAGGGAGCAGCAAGTTGGAGATGGAGTATCAACCGTCAGAAACGGTGCTTATTGAAACGGGGAATATTCAGCTTGAGCCCTGTCCTCTCAGATGTCTGACAGCCTGTTATTACATGTCCTGCTAACAGCTGTGACTGATTAAGTCACACCAACGTATCATTCATTAGAGGCTGGGATAACTGGTGGGTGTAGGTGGGCTGCAGTCATACTAGCAGCTAAAAGACAATCCAAATGCATTCACTGCTGGGTCTATACAATGCAATTTCAGCGCTCACTTGGAAATCAAATCGAAGGACATTTGTGAATTTAAAGGCTTTGTTTAGTGAAACTGAAGGGCGCATTGATGGATTTGGAGGCGTGACAATTTTTTACACTCCCAACTCTCAAGGGAGTACACGCAAATCAATAACATCTATAGCGCAGGTTTTTCCTCAGGAATGTTTTTTTAAATAAAGATAACAAATGCAATACTTTCAGGGCCATCCATCCATTTCAAAACATTCTTATCTCATTTTCTTTAAATCAGCAGACTTAAAAACCGATGTTCAAGACTGGTTAATTGTCAACATGTAATAAGCTACATTAAGATAGGACTGAGAGCCCTAAATATAAACATCTACATTAGTTAATCAAAACCATACATGCCTTTTTCCTCTTGCCTGTTTAATTCAAACAAAAGGCCTTCTGCGACTCTGCTCGTCATAAATATAAATTAGTATTTTGCCGATATATTCAATGACTGTCTCCATAAAAGCTCATTGTGGAGCAGTTATATAAACCACTGAAAAAGTAATATTGATCAAGGCTTTTACTGCGTTTTTGCCTGTCCCTCCACAGTGTGAGTATGCATCAGTATGTTTCAGGGTTTGGAGGCATAGAGAAGGTAAGATCTAAGGACTGTCTTACCTTCTTGTCTTTGTCTGGGGGTATTATCCAGACAAGGACTGAGAGGAAGAGTCATAAAAGCTTTGAGACATGCTACCGCTGCTCCGTTGCTAAAAAGGTAAAGAGGAACTCAAAATTACTGCATGTAGTCCAAAGAAGAGTCTAAAATTAGACCAAAAAAGAACTCTATGATATAAACTAAAAAAGGCTGACTGAACTCAAAATTCAAAAACAGTCAAATGAAAGAAGTGGTTATAGGGGTAAGCTAAAAAGAAGTTCACGGTGGCAGTATTTAAACAAAAATACATTAAATGTCCATTGAAAAGGCCACTCAAGACATTCAAGTGCAGAGAAACCGTCATGACTACACATTAGCAAAAACAATCAGGATTGAGGGCAATAGAAGAGACACACACACATAAGTTGTGTTTTATCGTTCCTCCGTTGCCAAAACTCAGATCTAAAGAGGCATCATGGGACACTTTTGAGGGGTCTTTGTTATCGATCTCACTCCAAGTCAGCTTGCTCTTGCTCATAGCATCAGTTGCCATGGCGATAAACAACTACATTCTCAAATTACAGCCAAATTACCTCCAGGCATAGATCAAGGCTTGTGTTTCCCTAGTCTCTATTCAGAAATACAGATCTATGACCAGAGACTGTCTTACTTTGGGCATTAATGTAAAACTGACTCTCCGTGGCAACATGGTGCACCATGGGATAAATCCTCCTCTTCTGGCTGCACATAGACATTGTCTGAGTCACAGTGAAATCTCTCCCCTTTAAAAATGCCTAATATGGATTTCCAAGCTGACAAACCGTACAACATGCACAAAAGGTTCCTCAATTACTGTTCCTTCTGAAGAACTATGATCCAACCACAGGACAACCGTCAAAAATAAAAAAGCCTTTGTATCAAGTTGCCAAAAAAGCAAACAGAATTAACTTGTACCAGTGAATCCCTCAAGCTTTATTTCCTCTGCACCATTTTCCAGGGATAGATATTCAGCTTGGTTACAGTTTCGATGTTGCGACAGAAAGCTATGCAACACTGTTGGCCAATTACTGTCACTAAAGAAGTTTGAAATAACTTTTGAACCCAAAATGCAGCTGTGTGCCAGCAACACCCAGTGATGATGATTTGGAAAAGTAAGGCAGAAGCATCGATGAGTGCATTTACACTTCTTAAAAAAACGAAAAAATATTCACAGTCTCATGAAATCAACATCAAACAGGGATAATCTACCGGTATGTCTGAAATTGAAAAATTTAAAACACTGTGTCCAGTCGAATACCATATGTTGCTAACATGCCGTAAACATCCATCAAGTGGTATTTTATGAAACCCACTCTGCTAACAACATCATTGATCCCCTCTAGCACATTCCTGTCATCCATACAATCCCAGCTTAATGCCATTATGCCCCAGCATCCAAAGCCATTCATACAGGATCAATACAACAGCATGAGTCTTTCCATCAGCAGTTATTAACATTGCAAAATGGCATCTGTGTTTGTGAGTGTGTGTAGACACTATAAAGTCTGTTCTGTGTTTCCATCATCCTAATCAAGGAATCATAATAGTTAAGTCATGCACATCTTGCGATGGGTTAAGTATTGGAGAGGTGGAACAAAACAGGACATCTGTACAGTGAATTTTTTTGTACTGAAACCACATTTTCTCTGCATATCCAGTTGTTGGATTTGTGCTTTGATATGCCTATGCTTTTTCATTCTTCCTTTATCTGATTGAATTCTGCTTGACAACGGGTTAGCTATCCACCATCAAGTTTGCATTATGCTGGTTGCATAGTCAGAGTAAGGCTAACAGAATACAAAAGATAAGGTCGGAATCATGGACAAGACACCAGAGAGACCATATATCTGTCTTCTTTGTTCACATTTATGCTCTTAGTTTCCCCAATCATATTCATCACTATACCATGTACATTGTACGTCCATACCTAGGGCCCTATTGATTCCTGTGATGTGGAAAATGCAGATTCATTCAATTTTGAATATTTATTTATGAACTTGTTTGAAATCGTATTTCTCCATCCATTTTATTGATCCATGTGTTCAGACACTTTTTTCTGATAACAATATGTGCTTAAATCTTAAAAAACAGACCGCAGACAAATAAAAAACGGAAAACACTGTACTTAGGATAAAATGAAATGTAATCTGAAAAAACTAAACAAAATGGATTTCATACAGCACTACTTATACCATCTAGAAAAGAAGAAAATCTTATCCAACAGTGACCACGTAATACAATTGACTGAAAGACAGGTCGGTTCAAAACCTAAGAAATAAACCACTGACATATTTTTTCTTTGGACTTTGGAATGTATAAATAATGATCAAGTCTGATTGGACATGTTCAAGTGGGGTTTACGCTGTAAAGG
This sequence comes from Eutrigla gurnardus, assembly GCF_963514095.1. Classification (NCBI taxonomy): domain Eukaryota; kingdom Metazoa; phylum Chordata; class Actinopteri; order Perciformes; family Triglidae; genus Eutrigla; species Eutrigla gurnardus. The sequence goes on along the minus strand of NC_139929.1, from coordinate 10,699,358 downwards.
CCCCTACCCACCACCTGCAAACCCAACCCAGGAGGTAGAGGGGGATCATGGACCACTGTTAGAGAGATTACAGGCGTCAGGAAAGGAGGATGAACAAGAGAAGATGGAAGGGTAAAGGACAGGTGGAAAAGAGGCGAGCAGTGGGGGGGATGGATTCATTGGTCCAGTGAGAGAGGAAGCAGATGGGGTAGAAAGATAGATGGAGGGAAAGGGGGAAGAGGCCAACAGAGACCGGAAGCAGAGAGCAGGAGGGAGACGGCCGAGCAGGAAAGAGAGACACAAAACGGAAGAATGGTTAGACAAAAGATAGGAGATGTGGAGCAAAGAGGAGAGTAGTAATAGGAGAAGGACCGCAATGAGATGTGCTAAGGGAGTTAGAGACACAAGGAAAAGGAGAGGGCAGAGTTGATGGCAGGTCGTCTCTCAGTGGCAGCTTGTTTACAAGATGAAGAAGCTAGTGTGTGTGTGTGTGTGTGTGTGTGTGTGTGTGTGTGTGTGTGTGTGTGTGTGTGTGTGTGTGTGTGTGTGTGTGTCACATCTACATGGTCATTCGCTGATAGACCGTTCATGCATGAGTCTAAAACAAGCTGGTGAGGGAGATATATCAACTTGTACACTTATGCGATTATGTTTGCAAAAGTACCAGCTTGCTCTTTGGTTAATTAGTACAGTCAATAATTGATCATCTTACATGTAATACCAAATAAAGACAATACTAAATTTGTCCTCATGCAGAAATAGGTCATGGCTACAAAAGTTAAAAATAATTACTGTTGGGTGATGTGTGAAGTTGTGTTTTAAAGTATCAAAATGCATGCCATCCGTAGAATATGCCAAATAAATAATATGAGAGCTCACTTACCAATTTGCTGTGGTGATACTTGCAATATCCACAGTACTTGACATTGTCTGCGTCAGATCCTTGTTCCTCACATAACAACCCTGCAAACTGGGCACTGTGGCAGAAAGTGGTGTTAAGAAAATTCACAAGATTAAAAAAAACTTTTCAACATTTACATGTAACATTGTAACACAATATGTATAATAATTCCAAGTTATGAACACAAAACAATATGATTTTATCACAAGAAAGCCTAAACAGAATTGGCATGAAAAGGTTTCACTACTTAAAACAAGGTTGTTATTACAGTTTAGAATACATGCAAATAATATCCATAGTTTACTCAAAAGTATAAAAAAAATCTACCAGTCTTTATTTGAATTGAGAAAAAGAACTGAAGACACAACTGCAGGAACAATCTCCTTCTTTGTCTGCTGAGGTTAATGTGATGTGAACCGGTCTCACCATGTGACGTGGAAGGCCTGCCTGCAGCCATGTTTGTTGCAGGTCATACAGGCTCCAGTGGCTGCTTTACTCTCTCTGCCCTGGTCCTCACAGATATAACATGTCTGCATAAACACGCACAAACACACAGTTATGAGAACCAGTTTATTTCAAAATCTGTCCCTCATAATCACACTGTATATACAAATTTGAGACATGTCTAAATGGAAAGATAGATGTTGTTACCTTGTTGTAGCGATCATGTGGCACAGACTGGAGTACTATGGGCTCCATAGTTGACACATTGGCGAATTCTACTTCAGGTATGTAAAGGGCACAAACAACATGGGCCCAGCCTGCAAACACAAACAAAGCAACCATCAACTTCTGCACATGAATAGGTCTTGAATAGAAATAAGCGTACAAAGAATTGGTCTATTATCCCCTTGTTTCATTTGTGGGTTTGCAAGTTGCAAAGAACTGATGATCTGAAGAAGACAATACTGAAGTAAAACCAAAAAAACAACCCTTCTCCTGCACATTATTTTGGACTTATAATTCATGACACACACTCTTAAATATTGTCTACCCTTAATGCATAACTGCTTTATTTGTGTTGATAGGAATGCTGCTTCCTGGAGTGGATCAAACAACCAAACCAGCTGATGAAAGGCCCTTCTCACCTATCATGTTGCACCTACATGCTCCATCATCCCCTCAGTATAATGAAGTCCCTAAAGACCAGTTCAATTTTGATGAATGCTTATGTCCTGATTTTATCTTCTGAGCTCTTTGTAACCATTCTTTACACTCAGTGAAGAGCAGCACAACTAAAAAAGGTCCTCTGAATGTGTTCCTCGTCAGTCCATGAAACTTTAACCAATAGAAACCAAAAGTTGCAATTTGTGCAGCGCTTAATTTGTTGTTTTTTTGGTTAATTAATGGAGCACTGAGTGGAATGTGACAGAATACACTGATCAACCTCGGAAAATGAAGTGTGGTTGTTAGATTAAGAGCAGTGGACCTTGATGCGATCACTGTCGATCACCCAGCTAGACCTTCCAGACCAAACCCCACCAAAAGCGGAGTCGACCTCCCCAGGAAGAGAGGGAGGGAAGCAGAGATTAAGCCAAGCTAACCAAGCTAGGACCTGAGGCTACTCCATTACCCAGTCTGCTTCTGGCTGCCCGATGTCTAATCGCAGGAAAATAAGATTGATGAACAAAGACTACAGACAAACCCCAAAACAGGAGGCGACAGTCCTCCAAAAAGAACGGATTACAATATTATTTTAGTGTGTTTCCCAGTAATGCGAAGTGGACGGATTGAAAAACTTGACATTCGATTCACAAACACCACTTCGACACAGTATGCCGCAAAATACAGTTACTGTGCATGTTCCTGATTTTAGCAGCTTTCCTTCATCAACTTCTTTGTGGACTTTACTATAATTTTGTGAGTTTTTGTCTTGAAAGACTCTCGCTGTCTCCCGTGCTGCAGGACGAGGCTGTGGCTCAGAGGTAGAGCATTCGTCCTCCAATCGCAAGATCTGCTCCTCCAGTCCGCATGCCGAAGTGTCTTGGGCAAGATACTGAACCCCAAATTCAGGGGTGTGTGTGTGAGTGAATGAGATTAGCTCCTGATCTGCAGGCAGCTCCTCTGCCATCAGTGTATGAATGTGTGTGAATGGGTAAATATATTCTGAAGCACCTTGAGGAGTCAAAAAGACTAGAAAAGTCCGATATAAATGGAGGTTCATTTACCATAACCATTAACAACTCTCCACCTGAACTGTTACCGTCACATTAAATGCGGTTTAAAGTGAAACTTGGTTGCAAATATAATGTTAAAATATCAAAGAAATCACGTAATCTCAAGTAAAGGTGACATCAGATTACTGCATACCATGTACTTTTACATTAATGCATTGTAACACTTTTAATTAATAGGAAAACAGTATTTGTTACATTCACTTATTTAACATAAATTACATTGAATTCAACTTTGAAATGCAGAATCTTAAATGTTTTAATTTGCAACTTGGTAGTTAATCTACCCAAGTAGCCGTTTATTGAGCCCTAACAGACACAGCTGCCTGTCAGTGAAGACAAACTGGGGGCTGTAGAATGACAGAGGGCCATGGTAGAGTGGCAGCAGAATTGACGACGAGCTGAGGAGGAGCAGAAGGCGGTCAACGGGAGGTCAAATGGAAATGGGAGTCTCCTGCCACACTGGAGGTGTCTGATTTTCCCCATAGCGGAAACAAAAACAGGCTTAAACTTACAGTTGAACCCCTGACCTGCCTTTGACCTGGTGAGCGGGACAGGGGGAGGAGGGCAGAGGGCGGGACGGATGGGAGGCAGCGGGTGTGAAATGGGGGCATGTTGTTGTTTTGAAGTCCCTCCAAGAATCTGGAAGAGGCCTATAAAACACGACTATAAAAGTGGCATAGCCTTCCTCCTCAAACTAAGCATTCACAGCCCCCCTCCTCCCAACCTCAATAAAGCATCCCATGACAAACATCCCCTATCAAAGTCCAATGTGTTGAGACCATTTAGGTAAAATGTTGTTCAGAACAAAATGTCAAAATAATTTGAAATAAACGAAAAAAAGGGGCAAAAAGACTGTTCTAGAAAATGCCTTTATGAGCTTCTGTGGTAAACCACAGTGAAACCATGAGACAACTACAAGGGAGAAGACGAGACTAACTTTAATTGATGTTTTTCTTATTGTAGCAGGTCATGAATTGCATGTATGGTGAAACCACATCAGAACAACCAAATTATGCTCAAGGGTGGCAGTATCCGCCTGTAATTTGTTATGCCGCCACATATCTTATATTTCTTTGAGTTGTAGGAAGTGAACTTATCGCTGAATTTAAACTTGTTTCCATTAAAACCCCTTTAATATATGGATGTGACAAATTATGTTTGAAAGCCAATTCTTTCAACTTTGTATATCAATCATCTTTAAACTCTTGTTATAAAGATTGCACCAATATTAAATCAGGTATCTACAACTAAAGAAGACAACAAAGTAGCCAGGACAAGCACCGGTAAGCTTAACTTTTGTCTCCCATTATGTCTTTTATTTCTTCTCTGCCTCTGGTAAATTAAGATGCTAGATCAAATACCAATTCTAGACTAATCCCCTTGCTCTACTTTCGTACTGGCCCACCTGAAATAACAGCAACTACCACACGGAACAACAAGTGATGACGAACTGACAAGAGCAGGGAAACGGACGGCCGGGGAAAGAGATGGTGAGAGAAAAAATGGGGAGGGAAAAAAGAGAAGGAGAGAGGGGTCATGGGAAGGGTAAAATAAAAGAGAAAGTAGTAAAACGGTGTGTGTTAGTGTTGTCCTGATGCCTCCCTGCAGGCCTGGACACAATCCCACAGCTGTGCCTCTCTCTCCGACTACAACACACACACACACACCCCACACACTCACATACACACACAGAATATTTACAGTCTCCACCAAGCTGACCTCCCAATGAACCCAGAGAGGAGACTCCTCACAGGCCATGCACTATACCCATCCTGGCCCACCCCCTCATAAACATAGACACACACACACACACACACTCACTCACTCACACATAAAACATGGACTGGTAAGGACGGCAGATAGAGGCAGCACACACAACAAACAGCAACATAATTCTCCCAGCACGCTCACACCCCTTAAACTTGCCGGTGACACGCAATTAATGACAAAATACACAAGAGGCTCACCACGGATGTGTGTGTGTGTGTGTGTGTGTGTGTGTGTGTGTGTGTGTGTGTGTGTGTGTGTGTGTGTGTGTGTGTGTAGCTGAGAGGGATTCTACCTCCGTTGTCTGTCCTCTTGAGAGCTCCATCTTTGTGGGGACACAGCTCACATCTCTGTGGGTAAAGAAGAAATGACAGGTCAGAAACCAGCACTTAACTTCATCTACTTACTGGACGGTAAGAACAGAAGTGTGACACATGACCAGTACGTGAGATAAACTGGCAAGTGGCTCTGACTTGGGCACGAGGCCAGAAACTCTACAAGATAACACCCTCACTGTCTGCCAGCCGAGAGGATTTCTTTTTCCAAGTGCATGTGTGTATCGAGGAAATACAAGTCCGGCGCGCAGGCGGCGGAGTGGTTAGAGCGCATGCCATGTCAGCATGTACGCAGCCGACCCCGGTTCGAATCCCGGCCGTGGTCCTTTGCTGAATGTCAAACCCCCCTCTCTCTCCTGTCTTTCCTAACTTTCCACTGTTAATGAAAGGTGTCTATGCCTGAAAAAATCTTTTAAAAAAATACAAGTCCACAAGCAATTATTTATGCAGCTCTGAGCCTGACAATCCAACTGTTACTTAAGTCATAAATAAGCTGTAGTTGCTCAACAAAGTGTTGCAACTACATGTTACAAACAGCACACAAAATCTCTCATGCCCCTTCTTTTCTTCTCCCACCAATAGTTTTCTATTGCATGTTTAAAATCACACAGACATAGAAATGGTGCTTCTATTCCACATAACCATCATGCAAAAAACAGGTTTTCAAATATCTGCCTTTGATTTTTTACTATAAGTGTTTTATTTAAATTGCACAAAGCAAATACACACCCATATATAATTACCAGTTTGTGTCAACAGTTGAATTGTTATTATCTTTAACGAAACACCTAGCCCATTTGTCGGTTGCAAGTTGTTTGGAAATCTGGACAAACAAGTTTGCATTCAGATTCCTTCAAGGAGAATTAACTTTGGATGTTTAACACTTTACACGTCAGCTGCAATGTAAAGGTTTTAGACACTACTTAAAGCATTTACATGTACTAAAGTGACCTTGTTATTGCTGCATTTCTACCCTGAACTCATTTCTTAAATGCCATATAAATGAGAAACCTGGTTTCCTTCATCAGGTTAATGGGTTAGAGGAAAACCTAGTTATCCTGCTACATTTTTGCAAGAGAAACTTTGCCCTGTGTGCACACATGAATTCAGTTGACAGATCATTCCCAGCACCTGTATCAACAACTACGCAAGTAAATCTTGTCCTGACATAATCTCGACAAGTCCTTAGAAGTTTTCCGAGGTCATATTAAGTTGAAACTCTGCAAGCCAGCATTACTACTTTGTGGCTTTTGCTCCAAGCTTTGCGAGAAAAAAAACCCCCTGCATACATCATTTCAGCAATTGTTGGAAGTACAGTGCTTCTGGGGCCATGTTTCTGCCTGGGCAGTAACATCTTCACAGTCTGTTATGATGCAGATAAGATAGCGTCACACACCACAAATGGTATTTGGTAGAGTTGGTAAATGGACACACTCAAACAGCATTTAACATAATATTTTATAGAGGTTTGCAATCAGGATTAAATATAATTTAGTGAATTATGTTGTTACTGGTGCAGGATACTGGCAGGCAAGCTGAGGTCAAAGGACAGCAGGACACATAATGCTGCCAGTACATGTATTTGCTCCACAAAAAGAGGCAGTAGCAGGCAGGTCTGTGCAGCACTTATATATATTTTAAATATAATATTTATTACTTCCATTGCCTTTGATACTGCAGCTTCTCAAGTTAAACAATGCTACTATTGTTCTGTTATAAATATTGTCATTTAATATACAATTCCTTCTTAGATTTTCTGTTTTAAATGAGCTAAAGGAAGACTCTATTTACATTTGTGCCCACAACTGACATTTTAATGGAAGTGTTCTCTGTGCACGCCCAAGCACAAATATTACTTTTCAAAATCCAAAAGCAAGAAAGTGAGTTTTTCTCATCCTACTAGTCTTCAGGCGCATGGGACTACTATTTTTGCAATATACTCCATTCTTGTATAAAGTTTTTGGTATCTATGACCTCATAACAACTTGAATATCAAAGATATGCACACATATTGGGAGGGAGGGGGGGGAATCATATGGAAAACATTTGAGAAACTCAATGCTAGTGTTTTTCTTTGACTATGTGTGAGTGTGATTTATCATGTGATCTAAAATCTATTACCATTAGATATCGACACACAGTATATCTATACCATATTTCAAGACATTAGATCATACATCTAGTGGACTGTGGTATCATTGTAAAGTGTAAAGTCAAACGTACTGGTTTGACTTTACATTTTGCTAATAAACTAATATTTTTTATTGTGTCAACAGATGAGATGCACCTTTTTTGTGAACATCCTTAAAATCTTAGAATACATCGTAAAAACACACAGTCAAATAATCCTAAATACGGGAGTTATAAATCCCAAGCCTCCCTGCATAAATAGAGAAATGTACTTTTGTGTCCTGTATGTTTTTGAATCAGGCACTATTTTTCACTTGTCTACCGTGTTAGCGAGCTAGAAAGCTTTTCCAAGTCGTGACAATATTTACAATTATGCCGATAATCTGCTCTCTAATTTATTGTGAGTATTTTTTTTTATCTAGATCCACAATAAAATCCTATATTCTCCCATCCCTACTGTGTTATTCTAAAGGGTTACTTATGAATGTTAAATGGAAAGCTGGATTTTGTGACTCACCACACGGGCAGCTCTCTCCTGAGACTCACATTTTCTGCAGAACCAAGGACCGGTGGGCACCTGCACAATGCCATAGCAGGCTGGGGAGAAACGGGAGGGGAGGGAGGCGTTAAGACTACATTTTATAAGGCAGAACGCATTTACACAGTGATAATAAAACCACAACAAACCTGAAGACACTTGGTAAAATCTTAACAATATCCATATTCCAATTATTTTATTCAAGTGCCCAAAGGCAAACTTGTGACAAACATTGTTTTGATGTAACAGACTGTTACTGTTAATATCACTCCACTGACCACAAGCTGAGTTTTTCTGCACTACATAAATATTTTGAGCCCCAGGGGACAATGGGAGAATCACCAGTAATGCATTGTTAATCATAACACATATAGGCATCAGTGCCTTCCTTGTGTTAATGTTGCGGAGCTTGTTACACCATACATAAAGAGTATTAATATGTCAATCTTGACTTCACACATTTCTATGAAAAAGTTTTTTAAAAGCTTGACATCTGAATTTTTTGGAGATGAGAGGATACCAAAATACACAATGAGAGTCCACTTTTATTTATCTTACTCACTGCTGTGTAGATCCTACATGAATGGGGTCACAAATTCAGAAAGGCTTCAGTTGCTACGAATGTCTCTTTACTTTCATACATTCTACAAAGTTCTTTGTTCTGGAATTCTGGACTGCAACTTAAAAACAGAGTTTCTTCACCTCAAGTTGGACCCTGATTTCACTGATGCTTACACGACTCAGATTTGAAGTTGCAGTACAGACGGTGCTAACCTAAATGCAGCAGCACTATCCTAACTAGCCTACCTCTACACATTTCCATATTATCTATAATCTGACTTGAGCCCATAATCCAATGGAATAAACAGCTATAACACCCATAGCTAAAACACCCAAGCGTTACTTGACGAAACATGCAGATAAAATATAGTAGCATTTGGTTAGAATATTCTGCACACAAGCCATACTTGACACTTAATCTACGCAAATCACTTAAAAACTTTAAATTTGTATTTGTTGCCATGCTAACCAATGCCAAATAGAGTATGTGAATGCTCTGATGTCATTTTAATTATTCACAATTGTCAAGACATTGCGAAAGTCCATAGAAAAAATAAGTATTAAAAAATATAAGTGACTTGAAAAGCTGTCAAGCTTGCTATCATGGTATAGAAAATACCAGGATACCAAAATAATTTTCTATATTTATGTATTCTTTATATATGCAGGGGTGCGTATATCATTTATGATCATCTCATCTGATTTTTTCACTAATAAGGATGTTAATATAATACAAATATAAGTTTCTTAACTGAATGTAAAGTGATATCAGTAGGTTTTAGCGAGTTTTAGAACATTTTGATGATTAGCGGGGTAATTGAGTAATAATGACAGTTTAGTAAGTAAGGATAATAAGTTATTATGAAGTAAGATTTTGAATGCAGGCATTTTACTCTGGTAGCATGTAGCTACTTTTTTTAAGAATAAGATTTGAGTTCTTCCACCACTGCTTAAGAAGAAAATAGACAAATACGTGGGTGAAATAGATTAAACATTTGACTAGATCAGAGAGTATGCTTTGTATGCTACTGCTGGCAGAGACAGGCTCCTGTCAGAAGTATTCAACAGTCCAAAAACACTAACAAAATGTTTAAAAACTTGTGATACAAGTGTAAATCTGTTGCATTAAATCTGGTTCAGAGTTTCTGACCCTGGGAATTGTTGTCAGTCTCACCCTGCGTTTGCCAAATGGACACATGGCCAGCTGTTAAATTTGTAAACACTGGACGTCATCATCTGAGTCATCTTGGGTGAGCAGTGTCTTGTTGCTAACGTGAAGCCGTTTCAGATCATTGTTTTGGAGTTGGAAATGCTCCGAATTCTGGACTCCCAAGTTCAAAAGCAGCTCATTAATAAACGTACGTACAATGCTGTTTGTACTATTGTTTAGCGAGCCAGAGGGCCGTATCAAATATCTTAAAGTCCGCGATGCTAGCTTGCCGCGCAAGTTTACACCTTTTGACAAGAGAGTACCCCCTCCCATCTCTACATCCCACATGACAGCTGCTGACAGGAATACAGGAAAATGAGCACAACTCTGACTAGAGGGAATCAAACAGGCAACGCTGGCCACGAAGCCAGAGCAGTGGACAGCCCTGCCGTGTGAGCAGAGCCTGACCTCAGCCTGGCCTTGGTAAGGGCAGGCGGAGGCGGAGGCTCCATAACCTTGCAACAAGACAGAGCTAACTAGCATGCAAGCTACATGCTAACGGTAACTACTAGCCGAGCTAACAGCGCAGCTTACCTTGATGCACGGCGACGTTGCAGCCGTGTCCGTCGCAGTACACCAGCGGGTTTTCCGCCCAACCCCTCTCGTCAGAGCAAACACAGCAACCGCCGATCATCTCCTTCATATTATTCGTCGACAACTCGTCGTCCACCGCCAGACAACGCTCGCCGGAGACCATCTACGAAGAAAGCGGACATGCGGAGGAATTGGTTGTAAAGATTAACCCGAAACCTCCGCCGAAGACGCCGCTTTTTGCCCCGCTACGCCGCTTTAGGTCCCACTTGGTCGCAATGGCATGTCCTGGAGGTATTTACGTCCCTTTTCGTCACCGTATTTTCTCACCAAAACATCCAGTTCGCGGCGCGACGGTGAGGAGGAGAGGTGGAGGGAGGGGGCGGGGGGTTGACTTCGTAGAGAACAGGATATGCGTAATGACGTCGGGCGCGTGTGTGTGCGTGCCCTCTGACAGGAAGTAAAAGGCGGATGTGATTGGATCGCCGAGCGCTAACGTTCCATTTTGGTTCCGCATGGCCGAGGCGGTTTGAAAGTTTGTAGCGAGGAGACTTCACTCAACTGTAACACTGTAGCAACATGGAGGTAGTCGAAGATGTGGTTTATTGACAGATAACTATTAAACGCAGGAAGTTTAGACAACACACGTGAATGTTGACTGTGTGGTGAAAAAAATGTTGACAGTAGATGACTGTAAGTTCATTCTTGGCCTGCGGAGTGGACTAAAGGTGAGTTTGTGATGCATATTGTGATGAATATGTCCTGTCCAGAGGTTTTATTTTCAGCGTGATGATCATGTTTGATTATTTTTTGCGTAGTTGAAATTGTTATTTCAATAAGCAAGCAGCTGATTTTTTTTTTATTATTTTTTTTTTTTTTAGAAAATCAAATAAGTAATTTAATCAAATCATTCTCAAGTTTGAACTTGTCAAATACGAGGATTTCCTGCTTTTCTCAATTCATATCGGATTATGTACTCAACCAGGAGGTAATTAGATCCGAGTTTGCACACAGCTGCACCAAACTGCATAATATTGCTCATTTAAGGCTGCCTGCTCAAGGACCTTTCATGGTGGCAGTTACTCACACATTCTCAAAAAACACCTTTTAATTGTCTGCTTTAAGGGGCTACGGATGATCACACTGGGTGCGTTGCCGCAGTTTGCTATTTTTTATTGTTGTTGTTTTTTCTCTCACAACTAATGGAACTACCTGTACAGGCACAGCTGACTGCATTGCTGCCCTCAGCAGCTGCTTTGTGGCAGTTGTGGGTTGTATTAATTCATCAAACATTACAGCAGTGGTCATTGCAGACACACCTGGAGGAGATCTGTACTGAATGCACCTTTCCAGCTTTATTATTTAGTTATCATGTTTGGACTGATCGTTGGACAAAGAACTTTTTTTGTGAGCATTTAATATTTTTCCCCTTAAAAATAAAATAAGTGTCAATGGACGCGACAATCCCTCCCTGTTGAAATCAACTGCATTTATAGAATAACCAATAATAATTAACAAATTAAAACATTTTTTGTTTAGATGGTTCAAGCAGACTAAACACACTAACACATGTTTTTTTCCTGCAAATTCTGGATTGCTACATGTTTTCCCTTTCTATGCAATTTTTCTACAATTTAGATTCCCTGTACCACTTATATAAAGGCAGACTATGCATATTTGTAATTTTGCTTGAGGTTTAAGAACAAATTTCCGCGCTGTAATGCAGAATGTGTTTGTATGCATAAGTCAGACGTTAAGGTGTTTTATTGCATCGTAATAAACTCATTAATACGACATGAAAATAGTTGATGTTAAAAATACATGACATTTAAAAATTGTCCATTACAGCACAAAGTAGCTCAAGCATTTTTTTTAAACCATTTTTGCAGTTTGACAAATATAGGTTTTCCACAATTTTCTCGCACGAAATTATAGCCCACACATACAAAACAATTTTTAATCTGAGTTTCTCTCTACATATCTGAACAATCAACAGCCTCCTTTGCAACGCATCATCTTCAAGAAACTAAAATATTTCACATTTTTCATCATCCCGTTTCAATATGACTAATAATGGTTGGAGTATGTACTGGCCGAGTGAGCGTAGGGGCAGAAGACTTGAGAGAAAGTCATTTGAATAGCTTTTTATCTTTCAAAAAATACTAAATAGGCTTTGAGAATCTTGTATCAGACCTGTCAATATACAGTTTTGTTTTGACAGCATCTCCATGCTGTTGCCAAGGATGCTCCTTAACACACACACACACACACGCTATTCCAAGCACTCAGCTGCTGCTTGCATCACCGATTCCTCTGAGCGAACTCCCGCTCTTGGTTTCCAGAGAAACGTAATGACTTGCCAATAATGCGCAAGAGCACACGAGCGTCCTCCGTGTAATATGGTGAGCGAGAGGTCCCTGGGAGTGCCTGCCCATTGTTTGCTTTAATTTCAAATTGCTCAAATGCTCCAGTCGACACTGGGCACTGCACTAAAAGGGGGTGTGGGAGGTATGGGGAGCTGGGGGAAAAAAAGTGAATTGTGTGTGGCAGGGGAAAACCTATTAGAGCTGGAGAGAACAAAGGGAGGCGAAGGAGGGGGCAGCGGTTGTGGAGGGGCCCATATAGCTACTGAAACACTGAAAATGGCAAATGATTTTTACAACTTGCACTTGATTAAGTCAGAGTCTGCACGAATCATGTAATGTTCCTCGAGATGTCGGAGAAGAGCTCTCTCTGAGACCAAAAAAAAAAAAATTGCAGCGACACCATCTTCTTCCAACCACTGTATAGTGCTACTTGTGTAGCACTCAGAGCTTTTATGTAATTTAAAGTATTTTATGATTATCACCGGGCTGTCCTGCATGCTAGAGCTTTGCTGCTGCACGTCAAGTTGGTATTTCTGTGCAGATCTCTACATCCACTGCCACACTGTTACAGCTGCTGGCCTTGATCTTTTGGGAAATGAGCTGCCTTTTCTCAACTGTAACCTTTTGCTACATAAAAGATAAAGTTAAGATTTTAACACACTGAAAAAACTTGCACATTTATTCCACAAAGCCCGCAGAGCAGAATTGAAGTCGTTGGGTTCTGACACTCAAGTTTTTCAAACATTGTAGGTTTTCCAAGGTTAGCTTATTTCCCTTGCCCAGAACAGTGGTGAAGTTGGACCTGGGTGAGAGACTGACTCACTGACACAACAACCTCCGAAAACATATTTGAGTGTGTTTATTTCTCCTGTTTGCAAGCATTTAAAGGAACTATATCAAAACATATGGAAATAAAAGGGCTCTCCTGCAGTATGCTCATTCATATGCTTTTGTTTTTTGGGGGGGATCTATTAATTGAAATATGACTTCATAGCTCTTGAGATTTAAAAAGTCAGAGGGCTCTTCTTGATTTTGTCCAGGGCATGATTGCATAGGCAGAGTCAAGTTTTGTGGTCTCTGTTCAGGGTAAGGAACGTGTAAAATAGGCTAGGAGGAAAGACAACACGGGGGGAAAAGCAGCCCCAACGCCCTTCTATGTAAGCTGCATCTGAAATGGCACAAATGTTGGAAACACTTAGTTGCCTGCCAGTTATTTATTTGTCTCATGGTTACTGTGCTTTATAGGTTGCCTTCCTAACGCCATCCCAGGAGCAATGAAGGTTTGTTAGAAGCATCACACCAGTAACAAAATAAAAAATGTTCTTCTTAAAGTGTGTGTGTGTGTGTGTGTGTGTGTGTGTGTGTGTGTGTGTGTGTGTGTGTGTGTGTGTGTGTGTGTGTGTGTGTGTGTGTGTGAGAATTGTTTTCACAGATTTTATGCATAAGCTTCAATAAATGACTACTGACAGGACTTTTATTTTGAAGTCATCGTGTGCTCAAACAGATGCCATGTGCTCGATTGCAATTAATCAACGAGGAATGCATATTTTTCATGTGTCGTGTAGAAAAAACATCTTTGGCTTTGTTAAACAGCCTTACATTGTTTATCTTGAGTTCAAGAAATTGTATTTTGTGTAACACATTTGATCCTTTTTTTACATATTCTATCCTGGCATATGCATTTAGCCCAACTGAGCAGTGTTTCACAGACAAAGCATTGAGTAAGCAGCACACACAAGTTCTTCAACCCTTCCTGTGAGAGCTGAATTCAAACATCCTGAATGTACAGTAGAGTGTGTCCAACTCTGTTGCATTAACAAAGCTAATGCAGTATGTTTTATTTTATTATATTCATCTGAAGCAATACATGCATCATTAAATTGTACAGAGCCTGATATTCATGTGGACATTAATTGTAGGCTTTATAGATATCTTAAGTGGTATTTTCTTTCTATTTCTATAGCATGGACATAGACTACTTGGTCAGATTTTGAATTTATTTATTTCTTATTTCTTGATGTGTTGGGAAGCATTGGAACCAATTTGTTTTTCTTTAATAACCATCAATGTTTGTGGGGAAAGTGTGAAATATTGAGTAAAAGTCGCATACACTGAAATGACCTGAGCGGTGAAATGAACCCAACGCTCCTGAGCCATAATACTCGCACCACGGTCACACCACATTCAGAGCCGTCGGCGTTTAGCCACGGTCTCCTCTCTGGTCGGCGAGTAGCACAGGGGCCCAGGGAAAAAAAACACAAACAGTCCCAACACGGCGGGGTGAAAGGTGAAGAGAGCCCTCCCCCCACCACTGTCCGCACACACTTCAGGCTCGGATTGCATGTAAAATCACATTCTCCCGGAGAGGGGGGTGGAGAGGAATTCATTGTTTTGGCATGGGGCAGTGGGTTTGTGTCATAAAAAGTCTATGCTCTTACAAGTGCCTGTGCCTCCTTGACCAAGTGTCTCCATAAAACCCGATGCAAAACAAATGACTTGAGCTGCAGGAGCAACATGTTTGGCTTGATGGGTGTTAGAGTTCAGAGGCTTCACTATAGGCTACCAGAAAGATTTTAACGCCCAGTGAGCTTATTAAAAAAAAAAATCACAAAAAAACGACTAGTTCCATAAACCCCGTCTAAGAAACTGGTTACATCTCCATTGTATGAAGTGTGAAATTGAAATCAACTGAGTTGATTTGATTTTTAGATATTCTGCAGACGCTGCCAGAGACATTCCACGCGTTCTCTGCTCCGTCACTTACATCTCAAACACTTCTACTGCTGTTAAAATGTAGGTTACACTGCACAAAACTATGGAGCACTGCTCAGGTGTGTTTATTGTGTGTGTCTGAGTGTGTGTGTGTGTTTGCGTAAATGGTGTTACCGTAATCCGCCTATCTCCTCCATTAAGCCGGTCTTCCACCATGAAGTAGTGGAAAATAAAGAAGCACCTAAAGCCGCATTCACAATGTGAACACCCGCCACGTGTTGGCCTTATAAACACATATACGTTTTATTCATTCATGTCTTATTTTTAAAGATTCCATGTAGTGTATTGTGATCATGTTCCACAGGTCTTACAATGGCACTGACGCTATATAGGAAGTAGGTTTAACTCCATGCCCTAAACATATCCTACAGATTAAAGTGTGTTTTAGTGGTTCCCCTCCAGTGTAACTGTGGCCATGCAACAAAACATGGCCTGCACAGAGAAGCGTAAAGCCCAAAGGAATGAGCCTAAAGTGTTAGATTTTGTCGGCTCAGGCATTCCCCTCCTGTCACCAGCACACTGCGGGCTTATAGCTGAACCACCCCCGTGCTTGAGGTCTCTCTCTCGGCCACTAGGTCTCGTCTCCTCCCCTCCAGTTCCCGACCAACATTCAGGCGCAGGAGAGGGTGGAATAAGTGCCCTGTGGCATCTGGTGCATCACAAATCTGCATAACAAAGAGTCCCTGGTCTTAATTGGAAATACTCACATATAGTGTGTGTGTGTGTGTGTGTGTGTGTGTGTGTGTGTGTGTGTGTGTGTGTGTGTGTGTGTGTGTGTGTGTGTGTGTGTGTGTATGTATGTGTGTGTGTGTTTATATATTTTTATATATATATATACACACACACACACACACCCACCCAACGTTATTTTTATTCAGTAATTACCACAATATTATATTATTGTTTTAGGGGGTTTTAGATGTCCCTCAATTGAGACCTTGAAATAAGCTGAGAGCTCTGATTTGAAAACAGTCAGCATGGGGCACTTATCACGTCTGTAATACCGATGTGTGAGAAACTTCACTGCAGATGTTTTTATTAATTCAACCTAATACTGAGGCTATTTTATTTATTTCATTTAAATGTTTTGCTGCTTAGTTTGTCTTATTTTCTTAAGTTTGTAAGGTTATAATATATAATAATAATAATGAATGATCATAATAAATTCGTTTTAATAGAAGTTTTAGATAAAGAATCATTTTCAACTATTGCGGTTGGCTCGAGATTTTCATG
The DNA here is from genome assembly GCF_963514095.1 of Eutrigla gurnardus. Taxonomy (NCBI): domain Eukaryota; kingdom Metazoa; phylum Chordata; class Actinopteri; order Perciformes; family Triglidae; genus Eutrigla; species Eutrigla gurnardus. The sequence continues at coordinate 10,682,858 of NC_139929.1, read as the reverse complement.
AAATTATCGTGTGTCCCTCACGTCAACTGTGTGTGTGTACGCGCACATACAGTGCGTTGAGTAATTAATCAATTAAATTAAATAATTTAAAGTTTGAACGCCAACTACACTACAACTCAACAGAGACCTGGTTTGCAACACTGTGGAAAATGTGTTATGTGAAATTGCCGCTCATTGATCCACGTTGCAGTAGCCTAACAAAGGTCAAACAGTTCTACAGTTGCTGTGCCATAGACAGTATTCGATAGAAACTGCACGTGAATGATCGCTTTGAGTATGAACTAGTTTCGGTCAGGAGAAGAGATTTGGTTGGTTTACATTGCTTTAAATCGTCCACATCCAAGTGAAAACCCCCCGTGGCTATATGATCCCATAAAAACAATAAGCAACTATTTTGTCAAACAAAAAAGGAAATCCGGATCTCAAAGGGACAAGACGTGCAGTGGTCATGACGTGGGATGAAACAATCCCTGTCTGTTCCTTCCTACATCTCCCAGGCCGGGCACAGTGCAACCGCCGGCTCTGGGATCGGAGTTATTCCCCCGGGGACCCCGGACCTCCACAAGCTGCCCCTCCTCTCACTTCACTCTGCTGCATCCGTGGAACTCTCCATGCCCCACGCATTAATGCTGTCATAAGGCTCCAGAAGCAGCACGTGAAAAGCGAGAATGCAGGTCAGATGACCATGTGTGTGTGTGTGTGTGTGTGTGCGTGTGTGCATGCGCGTGCGTGAGAGTTGAGCTGGATTGAAGAAGTGCTTGTGCAACGTGTAAGACATGTATTCACTGATAGCTGCACAGTGGCGCACCAACACACGCACAGTAGGACATATATACATATAGTGATATTGGTAGTCCCTGACCACCGCGTCGGTGATTCTGCCCTAAAACCGCGTGGCTTTTGTGAGCGCAGTCCAATCTTATTCTAAGGTTTACAAAATAACAACGCCTACAAATGTAATACGCTGTTTGACGTAACGTCGAGGTAACATCGATGTGGTTCGACATATCAGTGAATGGGGCTGTAAATCATCAAATGGGCATAACATTGTGCTGAGCGTGTCCAGTCTTGAGTTTGGCCCCATCGTGCACAGCGCTGCGGGCCACAAGGGATTCACGTGTTTTATAGATAACAAAGACGGAACATAACGCAGAAAGCTATGAAAAACGTGGCTCAGGGGGGGGAACATAACAGCCGGTCCAAACAGCCCTCTGAAGACCTACCGATAATTCAAACAATTAGCCAGTAGAATATACACGCTCACGTTATTTGGACAGCGTTGTGGGTGGTGGCTTCATCTTACGTTTCCTGTATTTGTACCCTATGCGCATCTGTGTGTACGCGCGTGTTTCGATAAAGATGTGCGCGCGTGTCTTTCAGATTGTGTCCATCACTGTGTACGTGTGTGCGTGCGTGACCTGTGTAAAGTCATTTTGTGTGCGTGTGCGCGTGTGTGTGTGTGTGTTGGGCGGGCACATTGCATATGCAAAAATAATCCAAATTGTGGAAATACGAAGTGTTACGCATGACATCAGACACAAAATGAGTTCCTAGAAATCAAATAGTAGCTGACTACATTATGTTAATTAATCCCACGACGGTGTTCTTGTACCTAAAAAAGGCTACTTGTTGATATATAATGTATATTATTACAACAATTAGGTGTCGTTATTGTTGCTCCAAGATGTCGACTTAAAAAAAAATAACCAGAGATCTTAATTGAATTGTTTATTGGCTACAGCTTCAACCTACGTTGTCTAGAAAACCATGTGGGAAAAGCAACCCTGACTCTGCACTTTTAGCCTGTCCAATCACTGTTAGCGTTGTTTTACTGGGATTAAAAGTAGGCTATAATTTAACAGGGATATCAATTAAATAATAAATATAATTTCTACTGATTCACGGTAATGTACATTTTAAATACACGATATATCTGCAGCGCTACACCCTGCTTTACAGCACATTCCAATTATTTCACACACACACACACACACACACACACACACACACACACACACACCCTCACACACACACACACGAGAGAGAGAGAGAGACCGAGAAATAGACAGAGAGGGAAAAGGCTAGCCTAAAACACTGGAAACCCGTTGAAGTCATTCAGGTACATTCAGACAAATGCAAATAGCTCTACGTATTTATGAACAAATATTGCAGCACAGTTAGTCAGTGTATCGTCAACCGGCGAGGAGGAGAAAAATCCTATAGACATAAAGATGGAGCCAACAAAGCAGACGAGTTGAGCCTTGGTCAGCGTGGAAAAGCAGCTCTCCAAGTGTAAAAAAGCGCGTGTCTTTGTTTAAGCTGCGCTGCGTTAACGCGCATCAAACCGTCTAAAAAGGGAGTGTGGAGTCGTTTACTACCGCGTGCATTTGGATTTGTGGACCGAAAGAAAAAGCCACAATACATTCCAGCCTTATCGTGACACTACCTACTCTTGTCGAACGCGCACTGTGAACTGGGGAGAAATGGGAACTTGTCATTTCTGCATTTTTGTTTTGTTTTTACTCTTAACAGGAGTCTGGGCGCATTTGCAAACTATTGTGATGGCGGGGTTGTATGCGAGGGGGTGGGGATGGAATATCCATTTTTATTGCATCACCTGTCACCGTCGTCCAATGGGCGTCGACTCCGAGGGCATTAATTGATGAAGGTGTCTCCAGACCGGCGCACCTCCCCTCTCTGTCATTTTATTTGTGGCTCAACCAGCAGTCAGAATAGCAGCTGCATTTTTGCTCTTATTCTATTTCTCTCTGACTCTCTCTCCCTCTCTCTCTCTCTTTCTCCCTCCCCTCCACCCTCACAACTCCCTCTCCCTCCCTCCCTCTCTCTCTCTCTCTCTCCTCGCTATTTTATCCCTCTGGCTGAGGCAGTGGTGTACACCTACCCCTCGTCCTGCTGCCGACCAGAGGGGAGTGGAGCCGGCAGAGGCAGGTAGCAGCAGCCCCCGGCTTGGTGGACTCATCCGTCGCATTCCTCCACCATGCCGGACCGGGGCAAGAGGCGACGAATGGATGCTGTCAGACCGTTCAACCTATTAGACACCGGCAGCTCCATTTAAGCCCGCATGTCAAAGTTTGCATTTTCATGACGCAGCAGTGTGGATGGATTAAAGGTATGAGCAGGATGCCTTGAGCTCGCGACCCCGTGCCATTTACTGGTAAATCCACAATACACTGAGAGTGACTACATGGATTAATACATTGGATCGGACACATAAAACATGGGAGACCTGGAGTGTGGCTTTGAGGAAATGCAAGGAGTGAGGCTGGGGTACCTGCTCATCAAAGGCAAGCAAATGTTTGCTTTGTCTCAGGTCTTCACCGACCTGCTGAAGAACATCCCCCGGACCACGGTGCACAAGCGCATGGACCACCTGAAGGTGAAGAAGCACCACTGCGACCTGGAGGAGCTGCGGAAGCTCAAAGCAATAAACTCGATCGCTTTCCACGCCGCTAAATGCACTCTCATATCGCGGGAGGACGTGGAGGCTCTGTATTTCTCCTGCAAGACGGAGCGGGTTTTGAAGTCCAACAAAAGGAAAGCGAAAGCGGTGCCTTCTCCCGAGGGCGAGGACGCGTCCCCGGGGCTCCTCGGTGCCGACGCCGAACTGTGGAAGGAAAAAGTTTGGTTTAGTTTGCACGGCGTCCCGGAGACTCTCGCACGTCACAACAAAACGGGCAGGAGGAGAGAGCTGACTCCTTGCCTTACCGACTCCAAACTACCTCAATTTTACCACAAAACCCACGGTCGGGAGCACCGTTCGGTGACTAAGTCCGGTCACAAACACTTTAAAAACTATGAAACCGCGAAAATTGCAGGGAGCCGTGTTACTTTGAGCCAAAGGCACTCGTTTTTCCGTAGCGCGGTGAGCCGGCAGTCGGTGGTGCTCCAGTCCGCCATAGCTGCTCAGTCCAGGCTCTCGCGCTCAGCCGGCGACCTACTTCACAAAAGGAAGAGGAGGCGCGAGGGGGGCGGCGGCAGGGACGGCGCGAGGCACTCGTGGAGCAGGAGCAGACACGCGCACCACCACGTACCGCCGGTGCTGCTCGTACAACCCAAATCCCCCGGCGGTCACGGGACCTCTTTCGGTGGTTTCCACCTCGGTCCGGATCTCTATGTCGACCCCAGACCTCACCATCACCACCACCACCAGCACCACCACCATCACCACCACCACCACCACGAGCCGACTTTCCCGGAGAGTTACAGCAGCGACACCGAGTCCAGCACCTACTCGGACCGGGCGTTCAACGACTCGGACTTCGGGTCCGGTCTCTCCACCACCAGCAACTCCGGCAGCTCCGAGGAGGAAGAGGTGGGCGAGGATCACGATGACACGCCGTCGGAGAGTTCAGAGGTCAGCTCCGACGAGGAGGAGAGCTCCTCTCAGTCCGACTCGAGCTCGGTTTCTAGCCGTGTTTCGGTCCAGAGCATCCGGTTCAGACGGGCCCGGGTCGGTTCTCTCGCCAAAACTACTAGTAAAGCACCTTTGGTCCTGCAGCCCACGTTTCACTACAACCACCAGCATGAGCAGGAGAAGCAACACAGGACGCTGGGCCACGTCGGGGACGGCAGACCGGAGAAACGTCAGAAATGTGAGTTTCTCTGCGGTGAAGCTGGGAAGGACTTTGGACCCTTACAGACACCCACATTTAACTCGGCTGTTCTGGGGGAGAGCTTTTTCATTGATTCCAAAAGGGAAAGGGCGTTTGAGGCAGATCCGAACAGGGCTGACAACGAGGACGCGTCGGCTAGTTATTCACCGGCACCCACCCGGAATAAGGCTTTTAACCCCTCACGCAGGACACCGGGGCACTCCACCTTGTGCCCCCCCGGACTGAGCGCACACTGTGACCAGGACAAAGACGCCAGGATCTCCAAATGTATCGACAAAAGGGAGGCGAAAGCCAGCAGCCTAAAGCTGCCCACTCCTCTGAAAAAAATCAAGTCCGAGCCCGAGGAGCTGTGTGTGACCGCCGCCCCCCACTCGGACGGCGGAAGGGCCGCCAGGACGCCCCCCTTCAACCTCCACAATGTGAAAGTTAAAGTGGAGGAAAGCTGTGATGAATATGAATACCAGAGTCGGGCCACTGTAGTCAAATGTAAAGGAGACCAGGCGGAGAGCAGCACTGGCCTATATCCCGTCAAACACGGGGAGTTTTTCCACGGCGCGATTAAAGCCACGGAGAAGAGCCCTGATGTGGCCCCCGGATCCCCCTGTGGTCCCCAGGGACACAGGAGCAATCAGGACACCCCGTGCGTCGAGGAGGGGGAGCACCGGTACAAACAGTGCCGGGCTCCGGTGCTGGGGAATAAGAAAGCTCGAGTTTCCAGGACGCAAATAAAACAAAACGTGCCGAGGGTCAACAAGGCTGCCCCTTCCTCCTCCTCCTCTTCTTCTCCCTCGTCTTCTTCTCGTCCCGTGGGCTGCGACGAGGCATCCACGGATGATTTACCGAGCAGACGCAAACGCAGCGCTGTAGCATCGCCTGCGAAACTGCTTTTCAGCCTGATGGCAAATTTCCCATCCCCGCCGTCGCTGGTTGTTGGCAACGACGGGGATTTGTGCCCTGCTTACTCCCTGAACTCGCTGAGGGGCCCCGGGCCTCCCCCTCCTTCCCACCCCGTGTGGAGGTGGCAGCCAGGCGGCCAGATTCTCCCTCCCCCACACGCTCAGAGAACTAGGAAATACTGAGCTGTTTTTTTTAAAGCAAAAAAAAAAAAAAAAACACAAAAGCCCCCCAACGTGCCCATCTCCAGCCCCATCGTAGTCTTAACGCGAGCTCGCCAAATTGCTCGCAACTTTATTGGCGTATATTATTATTATTATTTCCCCGTGAATGGGTTTTTACATTCCGCTTTGTTTTGAAGTCTGATCGAGGAAAACCCACAAGACCCCCCCCCCTTTTGGGGAGCCTCAGAAAACGCCCACGGGACAGCGAGACCTCGCTAGTGGATTTGCGCTTAAAACTTTTGTTTTAAATAAGCTATCAATCCTAAAGAATCTGTTCGGTGCTCGTTATTGTGTGACTTTTCTTCCTTTTCTTCTTCTTCTTCTTCTTCTTCTTCTTCTTCTTCTTCTGCTTCTTCTTCTCCTTCTTTTTTCTATGCTCGACCTGTTGGATTGTATGGTGCCAGGGTTTCAGTGATTGTGCTTTGTCTAAAAGAGGAAAGGGGTAAAACAACAACAACAACAACACTACACAATCTAGCTGGTACTGAGAGCAAGTCTGACTTGGCAACCCCCCCCTCCAAAAAGAAAAAATCAGGGTTTCCCGTTCTGTGCCACTTGGTATATTTTCTATATCAAAGCTGTGTTTTCGGCCACATGTGTCCAAGTGTTCAATTTCAGAGAATTGTTAAAAAATAATTGGTTTATTAATTATTACATCTTTTTTATAATTATTATTTTTTTTTATCTATAGCTTCTTGCTGTGGGTTAAACCCTTATTAGATTTGACAGGAATGTATTCCTTGTGGTTGTTTTCTTTTTCTTTCTTTTTTTGCCTGTGATTTGGTTAACAGTCTTGTTTTTAACGTCTGCGAGTTTGCAAATGTGCGACTGTGCACAGACGCAGGCCCAGACACAACACAGGCCTTATGTAGTACAGACAATCAAAAAAAAAAAAAAAAAAAAGAATAAGGCTCAGACCTTCACAGCACGTCAGGTCCCACGGTAGACTCTACCCACGTCCCTCCTGGTCCACATGGCCACCGATTCTTCCTGCACACCATATTTATGCCAGAGGTCGTCTTTATTTGCGATGAAAACACGATTTTAAATAAATAGGGAAACAGACATAATGGATGGGGTGTAATGCAGGAGTCCCAGTGGGGAAAACAACACCAAAACAGCGTGGCTACTCAGAAACAATGCGACAAAGCACAAGAGAGGCTTAAATGCATTGCACTTTGACACTGTTGGGCTGGTTTCAGCTTTAGGGTTTTCTGATTAGCCTGTGACACGACGTCTGAGAAATACTGATTTTATATATATATATATATATAATATATATATTATATATATAATATATAATCAACTGCCTTCATTTGACTGCTGCTGGAGGATTCACCCGTATGTGAGTCTCCAACCATTCCATGCTGGTTTTCTGATTTGCTATCATTTAAAAAAAATAAATACTAATTTGCGTGAAGTCACTGACTCGACCTGAGCTGGAAACGCCAATAATTTCCTGTTGTTGAACACCCAACATATATTCACATGTTTCTTTTTCTTTAAAATGTTGCTTTCTTGTCAGGTAAGCCACCACCGTTATCTTTAATGTAGCTCTTTGAATATGGCCGCGCAGTGAATGTAGTCCCCCCAGAGCTGTTCCATCCACACCTTAAAAATCAGCGCACACGCCTTTAAACGGAAGTGAACCGAGCGGTCGAAGCTGCGCCTGCTTGTAGGTGTTTTTGGAGTAAAAGCGTAGATGTTTTAATGGCAGTTCTCTGCTAATTGGCAGGCTTTTCTGTCTGCGACAAAGAGAGGCCCAGCTTATGGCGAGCCGGATCACAACAAACCCAAAGCCCGTGAATGATGTCAGCCCGCAAGCACAGCAAAAAAAAGGATGCATTCGGAGGATTGTAGAATGGGTGATTGTAGAAAAAAACAACAACAAAAAAGACTAAAAAGTAAGTTTCCCTCTGCTTACATCAGCGTGGGTATGTAGATGTTCAGCCTCGTGATTAGAGCACTACTCTGCAGCCACGAAGCCCAACTCACCACGGGCCTTATGTGCGTCTGAGGCTGGAGCGACGATTCAAACTTGAACTCATATTGTCAGCCTGTAAACGGGCTATTTTCTTTTTATGCAGCCGCGACACAAGCTGTATGTGCGCGCAGGCATAGCAGTAAAAACGGAGGGGGTTGCACGGGGGTTGAGAGGGGGGTGGGGGGGGGGGGGGGTCGCTGTGTTGCAAGAGCGAAGCTTTCAACCTTTAATCCGCATGTCAAAAGCATAGGCCGCACGGCATAGGAAGAAGAGGAATAGCCTGCGCCCGGAGCAGCGCGGGTTTGCCCCCCTGACGCACCAGCCTATTCTCACGCAGCGCTCACAATGCGCGGCTGAGGGAAGGAGATGGTGGTAATGGCCTGTTGGGAGGGTCTTTCCACCGTTAAGACAAATAGCTCTCTGACAGTGACGCTATCAATGCAAACAATTGCATCGGGCAGCGGCGAGAGGCTGCGCGCACTCTCCCCCCCCTTCCTCCTCCTCCTCCTCCTCCTCTTCCCCACTTCCCTGCCCTCCTCATTCACTCATTCACTTCGCTGTTTTTTGATACAATACTTGAGGTCAATTTTTTTTTACATGGAATTTGAAGTCACTGGTTGTTTATATGAAACTGAATATTTATTTTTTTGTGACTCTTTTTCTGGGCTTTCGTGTACATTGATTTTGGTTGCTGTGAACATATATATATATATATTCTATATATATATATAGAATATATAGAATATATATATAGAATAACTGCACTCAAATGGAAACTTGAACGGTGGATTTCTGACGCACTTTCCCTTTCTGTTTTTTTTTTCTTTTTTTCTTTTAATTATGGAGCATTCATTAAACGCGACTGAGTGTAATTATCAGACTCTTTCTCTTTCTTTTGAGTTGGACGATCATTTGTTGTTTGTGGGGTTTAACAGATTTAATGATGGAGAAATTGCCCTGGGATTTGCATTAGGGTTATGAAAACAAAGAAGTGAAGTGTTTTTTGTTTTTTTTTTAAACTTTTTTTATGGGGTTTCCCTTTTTCTTTTTTTGTATCTTTTATGTTGGGAGCACATCTGCTTTTCGTCATATGTTGCACTACTTTGCTATTAAATGTCCTCAACGTTTCAATTTACTCTGTAACACGAGTAATTTTATAAATGTTTAAAGGCGTTTAGGGAAATTGGACATATCCACTCTTCAATTAAATAACAGATAAGGGTTTTGTCCCAAGGCAAAAAAAAAAAAAAAAAAAAAAAAGGTTTGAAAGAAAATAGATCCCCAAATAGAAGAAGTGCTTCACAGCCACATAGAACTAATGATGACGTATATGGTTAATAGCAACTAACACGGCTACACACAGTATCTCCACTTTGGTGGAACTCTAGTAGTGAGGGAATCCCATCCCCGGTGTGTGACGGAAGAAGTGGTAGGCCCGCGGAGCCAGCAATAATAACAAGAGGCAAACCGCAGACATTTACGCATGCAGCATTTCCAACCACTGCGCATGAGGTGGTGCAACATGGGGCAGGGAGAAACCTCGATACACTGGCCCAAACTCCTGCAGCGACTCTGAACGTGTGTGCAAGACAACTACTGCTGCAGCTTGCATGCAACTGCAGGGAGCTCGTGTGCAGAAATGACCGAATTATTATTGTTCCCTTCGAAAAAACAACTAAGTATGCAAATAAAAAAAATTATATATTTTTTAAAGGCAAATCTAGAGTAGAGGCTTAAATACAATAAACTAAACTAATAATTAACAACCATAGGTACGTGTATGGACGCACATAGACCTCACTAAACTCGCCCACAGGCTTTTCACAATGTTGTGTGAGGCGCAGGACCGTGTCACTCTCCTAAGAAGCGTTGACCAGACTTGCTCTTCGCTCAATCTGCCATGTTTGACGTGATGTGTCGCTGATTAATGGGACTCTGCAGTACGGTGCAGGCCAAAAGCCCCGAGGTTGATAAGGAGATCCGGGGCTGGCAGGCTGTCTGGCCCCGGCTCGGCTGCTGCTGCTGGAGCCTGGAGGGGCCACACTGGGAGCAGAGACGAGCCATTATACTGCTGCTGGCGTTTCAGGGTTAAATTCCAGTGCGGATTGGGAACCAGTAGACTGTAACTTCTATAGAATAACAATAGAAAGAAACGTGGAGGGGAAAAAGAACAAAACCAGCCTGAACAGAATTTAGTTTTTATTTAAAAAATAAAATAAAAATAAAAAATCGTAAAGAGCTGAGCTTATTGCACTTATGTATGGTTGGCTGCGTGTTTGGGAGACGAACTTATGGGTAATGCTGACAGACACACACCGTGTTAAGGTCAGCACTTTGCATTGATCTTTGAGACAATTAAACACACGGAGACCGATAAAAGCTGTCGGGACGTTTTTATGTTTAATCTCTGAACTGTAAAGTATTTGCCTGTCACTCAGCCCTTCACACGAGGTCACTCACGAGCCCACATTATTCTGGTTTAAAATATCAATACATTAAAAAAAAAAAAAAAAAGAGGAGAACATTTGTGAAATGTGTGTGTTTTGCAACGGGCTTAAGTGCACCGACAATTTTACTTAGCGCTCCTTTTACCCGTAAGAACCCTGTTTAGCTTCTTTGTGTGTTATTTTTGAGTCGCAGCGCACGAAAAAGACTCCCTGCGTGATAAAATCGCGTCGGAACGTACCATAAGATGGTTAAACGCTGCAGGTTTTTTTTTACTTTTCTGACACGAAGCCTGAGAAACCTGCATGGATGACCGACCTCCTGGGGGTGAAAAAAAAAAACCGCATTTCGTATTGTCAATCTAAGTGAAAAGAAACTTCCACGGGTCTATTTATAGAATCAGGGAAAGGTCAAACTATTTAGAATAACTGAGATAAATTGTTAGATTAATTTTGAACTTTTTCCTGACATCATTGAAGCAAGAAAAGTGATTTAGATTGTTTTTGCGCCTATAGAGGTGATGACGGCACAATCTATAGGTCACAAGCAATCTGCGTGTGCACACATATTTAAACTCTACAGAGGATATGGATAAATAGGCCTAATTATGGAAGTCAACCGACTGGGTGATGATTCTAATATAATGTGGTTGGGTGTATTCATTGTAATTAATTCCATACATTCAAAATATTCAGTCGAGCGTCTGTTTAAGATGTAAAACAAACTTTTCATATAAACTAATGCTAACTTCATGCGCTGAACTGACCCTCTGTGGGAGTGCCTTTCCCCTCTTTGAGCTGAGATGTGATAAACAGGGTGGATTCTTTAATTCTCTCTCATTTTCATATTTTGACCTTTGTGATTTCTGAGCTATATGCCACGGTTGTGACTTTTTAAATAGAGTCATTTTTTTATCAGCAGCCCTGATTTAATAAACCACACTGGTTTCACTTTTTAACCAAATAGCCTCGAACACTCCCATTTACACCGTGTTTACCTATTACATGTTGAAGTGAACGGCGCCTGGCAATCAATCAATATGCCTTAAAGTCCGAGCCCTACGTGAATTAAGTAGTGCAAAGGTCAGGGGCTCATAACATTATAATAGTGATCTAATCGTGCAACCGTTACGTAAGAGCCGAGCTGCACAAAGACACACATACTAATCATCAATAGTCCATCAACCTATATGCTGGAGTTTAGGTCACCGGACGTTCCCACACATTCATTCGCGATCTCGGCTCGACGCGGAGGACAGCGGGGGGAAACAGCGCGGCCTCTGCTGGGTTGTACCCGCTGTCCCCGCTGCGCAGACGCGGGAGCAAACGCTGGAGAAACACCGCAGCTCCAACTTGAACTTTTACACAATCACATCCAAGCGTGAAATGGAACAAGATGTTGGTTTATCGCTGCAGGTTTAAACAGTTATGATGGTCGTACGTTTAAACGTCTGTAGAAGTTTACTAGCACAGCTCTATTGGTTTGGGCTCCTGCTAACACAACAACACTATTTCTAATTATGATAGCCATAATAGTCTGATCCCGAAATGTTGAGGATGTCTTTCCCGCGGTAACTCTACTGTCTGCACGTGCAAATTAAATTCAAATGCTCTCGAGTTAATAAGTGACCCCCAAAGCGCCGAGAACACGGCGAGAAAAGACACAGGGAGCCCACTGATGTCTGGTGGGTTTCCCTGGCTGGAGGGACTGCATTGGGGGTAGGACGAGGAGGAGGACGAGGAGGAGGAGGAGGAGGAGGAGGAGGAGGAGGAGGAAGGGGAAAACCAGCACCAGAGGGCTTCTGCTCGGTCATGGAGCTCAACTCCATTTGTAAAGGCTTTTCTGCGGCCAGGAGAGCGCCAGATGTAGCCTCGTGTTGAATGGTGACTGGAGCAACTTTGAACACCCAATTCAATCAGTTATCAACAAGGCCGGCCTCGGTGACGTGCACCGGCCTCAAGTGCGGCTGTAAGGCCGGTGGTGGGGCGATCGGCGTGAGCGTCGTCGGCCAGCTCGACAGTGAGCACAATCACAGGAAGTCACAGGACATGCACGCGGTTATAGCCTGTAAAACATGAATTATTACATGGGTTTTATTCGTAAAACCTGAAAACTATTTACACCCTCCTCTGTTTTCTGTTGGTCCGCATTGTGTTCGTGCAACTTGTGGCTCCTCATCAGATCAGACGTGTATTTATGAATGATTTTAACTAAAGGTCCAACAAAACTATTGATACGTTTATTATAATCAACGTTTTTGAAGATTTACCGATGGATTCGTAGAGGAGGTATTATTAGAAATTATTACCACTTTTAAAATTTGAAATTGCACTTTAATTAAAAACTATACAGACTCTAGTTTTCAAACCTTCCAAGAATTCCTTCTGTCAGTTAACGTGACACAGAAAAATGTCGTCTTTGGCTGAAACAAGGATTTAGATTCAGACATGAAGCCTCACTAAATACGTTGTCAGTTCTGTGTGCATACAAAAAAACTAAATGTAACCCCAGGTGTATTTTTTTTTTCCATTAAGTCATTTTGAAGTGACCCACATTTTAGACAAACAACGTTAAAAGTTTGAAATTCCTGTTCATTTTTTTTAAAATGGCCTAATCCCATTTCATGAGTGATTGAACATGTGCCATGTATGAGCATGTTTCCACTGCCGTCCTTCATTTATGATTACACACAAGTTCCATCAATTATTATGACTATGATTTGTTTGTTTTAAATTAATACACATACATACAAATTAAATGAGTCTTTTACAAGGAAATATGATTTGGGGTAACAATTTAAAAATTCCTTTTCCTGAAAGGTTTTTGTATTAAAAGCAACAAATGGTGTGCCTTTAAACTGAATCCCTCCTCCACACAAATTAATCTCACTGCTGTATTTTTTAATTTACATCTTTATATTATTTCTTACAAAAACACATCAAACTTTCACAATGTATTTGCTTTGAAATGGTTAATTTCACTGGTTTTTACTGGTTACATCAAGTTGACCTAAAAATATTATAACTTTCATCAAAATATATTCTATGCTCCCAGTTTTTTTAAAGGGTAAAATGACTGTGCTAGGAATTAAACTACAACTGTTTTGTGCCAGTCTATTTGGCTGCATTTGATAAAAGCAGCTATAAAGTGCAGGCAGTCCTGTGGGCCGCAGGATTAGATGACAAATTAAAGCTCCTGTGTGTTGGTTCTTTATAGCAGCTGATTGAAATGTTCCAGAGCTTGAAAACTAATATGTGGACACTATTTCCTTTTATAGCATGACCGATCAGTTGAGAACATTACACACTATAGGGGGATTTGAACACGGCCACAAGCAGCGGTGACCTTTGACCCCCCCTCATACCAGGGAGTTAGGACAAGGAGCCCAGGCTGGATCAGGGATAAAAGCCACCAACAAACACCTATCAGAGAACCTCCCCCACTGCTGACAGGGACACATAAAAAAAAAAGAAGAAAACACACATAATTTGTATTTTAATTTTAAATAGAAACTGCTTTCTAATCTAATAAAAGTGAGAAAATGAGTGAGACTTCTACCCGGGGCTGGCATGCATGCAGGCCACAGCTTGTTGATTATTGATTACTATGTCAGTGCCATTGCCCCTTGCCTAAGTCGACAGATCTTCTCACCTCAGTGCGGGCTGCATGTCAAACACCAGACAGATGAAAAACGTAGCATATTGCGTTGCTGCGGGGCGTGCAGGCAGGAGGAGACATGATGTGTCAAAACCAGGTTTAAGCAGATGAGTTTCCTTTTCTTCTCCTCTTCAAGTTAAGAACATAAATTGGGTGGGGGAGAAATATAATAGGACACTTTTTAGGGGGGCTTGTCTAGACCTTTGACAGATAAAGTTTCAGCCAACTTTTTCTTTTCACCCACTTCTTTATACTCTATCAGGTATTCAGGATTGTGGGACAAAGGGGAGAGGTAGACTTCTTAACTAACTGGAGTTTATAGTAATAAGTTAAGTCAGCAAGGAGGTGTATTTAACTTTGGGAGAAAAATCAGTAGAACTTTCCTTTAAAAATAATTTAGGTATGTCTGTGGTGATATTCTTTAAAACTTTATCCTGTATGGGAAGGATATTAATAAAAATGTGTCAGTTCTGTTTAATAGCGAGTTTACAATCATGCAGTTATTTTTCCCTTCAGCTCTATTCATATTTGTATTGAGATTCATAAAGTCATGCTCTCAAGTATATTCTGTTAGGTTGTGTCTGTGATTGTCAGGTTATAATGACTTTTGTGGATAAAAAAAATAAATAAATCGGATTTAGCATCTAAAGATTATTATGTTAAATTCTAAAAGATTAGAAAATGTGTGTTTTTGAAATGTGCTTTATGTTATTTCTTGTTCTTTATTTATTCAAATGATCTGTTTTCTTTACTTAATGGTCCAAAATGATTTTGCTTTGTTATTATTTATATAATATCCTGTTGAACTCATTTTCTGATGTTTTTTTCTTCTTGTCAAACACAGGCGATCGCTGATCCTGTTGATCTGACCCTGATAAGATCTGCATGTTACAGATAATAATTTAATAATTTGGTCTGATTGAGGCTTGTTTGGAGTGTTATCTGAGCCCAGAGCTGCCCCCCCCCTCCACCTCCACCTCCACCTCCACCCATCAGCTTTAAAAAAAGGATCTTTTACTAATATGTAAGCATCAAGGTGACTCCAAAGGACTACGACTTTATTCCGTTTATGCTTATATAAAGCTGGAGGATCTGATAATGCATGATTACCTCATGTGCTCTAATAGACCCAAATGCATTGTCTCTCTGTGCTTCCTAGCTTGATTACCCATTACTTAATGAACTTAAGGTCACTACTAAATCATGCAATATGTCACAATATTTGGGTTATTTTTGACTTTTCACATTCATTCATGTTTGACCTCCCTCAGATCTGCGGTTTACTTCTGCTTTATCATGACCCTGCTGCATTTCCCTTGCCTTTCCAGTCCTGCTTTTTTAGTTTGGGACCACGTTGAACAAGGACCAGATGCAGAGAGAGTTACCCAAGTTAGCCAGTGGTGCCGCAGCCCGACGTCCCATTCACAAGCTCCAAGAGGAGAATCAGGTATTGTTCTGCTTGTTGAGGGGACCATCAGACGCAGGTTTATCCCCTTAATGAAGCTGAATGGATGATTCCACAATAAGGCCTCATTAATAAATGTGACGCGTGAATATGGAGAGACAGGATTTGATATAAGAAACCACACTTACATTATACATGTCTTACAATAGTTCTCCATCAAAACATGCAGTTAATTGTTTCCTATTAACTATTTTGAGGGTGGAAATTTGACCTACAGATGACACAGAATGCCCAAAGCCTGCATATAGCCTCAATGAACAGCTGCTTCAAATACAAAGTAATAGGACAACTAAAAAAATGAGATATGTGGGAATAGATTGGGTGTACAAACTGAGGCAATGGTTATGAAACCAAAAAAAAACTGTTATTAGTATTTTATTTTCCACATTATTTTATTTTTTGTATTTGTATGTTGATTGAGTTGTCTCTTCTTCTCCTGTGTTAACTCGCTGCCATGGCCGCCTAATCTGTTTATCTGGTTGCATTTGTGTGTTTGGCAAAACATTGCCTCGCTGGACTTCTTCCAAAATCCAAACGGCCTGGTCGCGTCCGTTTCGAATATCACAAAGCTGATAAGTGAACTGAGAGAGGAGGGATTGCTTGTGGCCGCACATTTAAGTTGCTCAGTGAGAAAGAGCTTCTTCGGCAACTTAGACAACACGATTTATAAACGATCTCTCTTCATGGAATTGTTGATCCTCGCGCCAGAATGAGTGTCAGAAGGTTTCACGTGTCCTACGTGTATTTTTGTCTCTCAGAAAACTAAAAATATATCGACAGCAATCCATTCAAAAGGAAAGGTATTTGAGCTGTTTTATGGAACATTTGTCAGTTGTGTCGAGGGAGAAATCAGGCCTATTTATCATCCAAATTAAAGCAGCTGCTTTAAATATAGCTCAATTTGGAGAAAGTCTTAGAAAAGTTGGCAAAAACGGGTGCAAGAGGGTTAACGCTCCTCCAGAAAGCCCCAAATAATAAATAAAACGAAAGCGAAAGCTTCAGTCAGTGATCGGACATCTGAACAAAGACCGAGGTTTTTATGAAAATGTCTATGAGATGAGCAGAACTTTCTTCTGTGTGTGAGATGTGTGGCGAATAAAAAGGCGCGTCAAATATGACCTCCAGCCGCCGACCATCACATGAACAACTTGCATTGTATTTATAGATTTTTTTTTACATATTCATATCGCATGTCAAAGTGTCCCTTCTTTAATTTCCGTCTGTCACCCTAGAAACGCGTTTCTTACGCAACTCACAAGTGCTTTCCCTCCGCCGTGTCTCTACTTTTTATTTATTTATTTTTTAATTACAACTCATCACTGTATCTATTGTCGCTCCACCTCAAGCGACCTGACAGTCTGCCGGAGTCAGCTGTGCTCTTTTCTCCAGCGGGCTCGGCGTCCTCAGCGGAGGCGCAGACGGGCGGGCGCTTACATAACGCTCGCTCTCGTTATTACGCCTCTCCGTTACGCGGCGCCGCAATGCCCACCTACAGCAGCTTCTTCTGCGGGATTTCGTTGAATTGCTCAATTTGTAATCGTGTCGCCGCGCGCACCCGTTGAAAACACAGCGCGCGTTTAACGAATTAAGCAGGGTTACTCGAGCTTATATAGGCCCGGGGTGGGCATTACGCACCGTCACGACCGCAGCCGCGACACACTGGTGTTCGGGCTTTGGTTAGAAAATGATTGTCAGAGTGTGATCCGGAGACCTCCAGGGGGCTTCAATGGGCTCCGGAGGTCCCGCACCTAATAAAGCATTACGTGTTTTCACTATGAATTAATTCGCAAGGAATGGTCCAAATTTAATATGCAAGCTATACGGACGTCAAATATAGGTTTCGACGGTTTTGTTCATAAATGCAGTTGGATCTAAATTAAATCAACAATAAAGCCCGATATTTATTGTTGTTTTTCCCGGACCAAATAAGATGCGATTCTGCGGTCACGTGCGCGTGTGCGTGACGTGAAGACGTCCGCGGGTCCCCGGGTGGAGGGACGGAACGAAATCGCCTAAAATGTGCGGTATTCCGCGTAACAAATGGACAGAGAAAATGTGTTTGATTCCCCCCGCTGTGCCTCTCTCTCTGCTGCGGTCTGCTCGCGGAGATGCCGCGGTCTGGCAGCGCCCCCTGCCGGTCGCAAGGACGAGTGGAGGATTCTCTTAAAGGGGAGGTTTGGAAAACCGGAAGAGTTTTTAAGGTGGAACGGCGGAGTTAGCTGCACAACTAGGACGCCCCCCCCCCCCCCCCCTACACTAAAGGGCTCATACAGGGGCGAGCTGGACTCAGATGAAACACCTTCATCGGACCCGTTTAGTGTGTTGCATTCCTCACCGCAGCAGCTCGGAACTGCTCTGCAAAAATACACGTATAAGATCGGATCCGCGCAGCAGCTTCCAACCTCACCTTTCTCTAACTAAGGTCAAAATACCCCAGCTGATGGGATCTTTTTTTTTTTCTTTTCGCGTTTCCACTTCCAAACCGAAGATTTCCCTTGATTCAAGCAAATAAGTGGCGATCCGGACCCAAGCAGAGTGACTGACAACACGGCACATTAATCCACACAGCTAGAACTCAAGTAAAAGGACAGCGTGGTGACATATCCTACAACTGTCAGGAAATCATAAATAACTGTATCCTCAGAATCAAACGAAATGGTCAATAACATTCATATTTCTCATACTGCAGCTTATTCGGTGTTGGATTTTTACATTTCTAGTGTTTTAATGGCCCATCCATATCGTCTTGACAGAAGAGGGCTGCTCCCTGGAACACAACACTTTGGCACAAAAACCCCCACAATAAAAAACACACTTTTGGATACTCGTGCAGATTCCAGATGCTGTTTCAGTTTTCATCGACGATGAAAGAACGGAGGACAGTCTCTGGTCTTCAAGTGGTTCACTCGACTGCAAATGGACTACATTTAATGAACAATGGGAGATTCGTTTCATGATTCCACGCAGCCTCGGTCCAACAAACGGGTAAATAAACGACTAATATCCCTGTGATTAAGATTTTGGGACAGGTCACCTTAGGTCAGTTCTATTTATCTCTATGAAATGGTTTCATCACAACGCACATAATTATTTAATATATATTTTAAATCAGAGTCTTTATAAGGGTATAACATATATTATAAAATAACAGGAACAACTGACTTTCACTTCATGTTTCTGCTGTTTAGTTTAGTCCCCCCCACCCCCCACCACCCACCTCATTGGGCTACTTTTTTTTTTTTTTTTGCAGTGTTTAAATAAGCAGGAGCTCAGACAGCAACGCCTCACATGGAAACACGGGCTTAAAAACATACACGTGAAAGTTGCTTTATTCCGCACGAGAAAGCCCTTACTCCTGCTCCTAATTGCTGTTGAACCTTTTGTGATTGACAGGTGACCTTTGCGGTTTGTTAAACACACACGTGGTGTGCAAACTGTATATCACGTGTTCTTTTATGAGCATACTCACAGTTATAAAGCAGATTTATTTATATTCCCAAACATCACGTTGCAGTTCATGAAACCCAGGAAAACGACGGCCTCAAGAGCCCGCTCACTAACGTCTAATTAGAACCGTCACAAATATGTGGTTGCGTAGGGACTACTTATATCCGGACTATTTTATTGCGCAGCAGCATATTAAGTGTCCCGTTTGATGCCTCTTCCTTCTTCGTCACACCCGTTCTGGTACCTTCATTTGCACACAGTCTCGCTCTGTTCTCTCACACATCACACCTGCCTCTTCTCTCCCTCCTCCCTCCTTCTTAGCTCCTCGTCAAAACGCCGTCCGTCCACCCGGCTGCTCCCCCGAGCTCCTCTCTGTAGCTGCGGCCTTTGTCCGCAGACATGTTCGCTGCTTTCGTCTACGCGCTCGTTTCATTGCATCCGCTTTTTCCTCGCTCGGGCGCGGCCGCTCCTCCGCCGGACCCCGGGGAGTCCCGGTGGTTTGTGGGCTGCGTCAACGCCAGCGGCGGACTCTCGGTAACCACAGGTGTCCGTGACCTTGAGCCGGTGAGCTGCTCTGTGCGCTGCCTGGATGAAGGGTACGTGTTTGAGCGTCTGTTGTATTTCATCCAAAAATCCAATGGCAATGTTGATAACGCTGTATTAGATTGATCTCTCTTTGTATGAAAATAGCTTTTCTTATTTTTTATAAATATGCATATTTGTGATCCTCTTCTTAGTATGATTATAGAATTTAATTTCAAACACCAACATAGGTTTTTAAAAATAGTATACATGACATGGATGAAGAAAACTCACATTTTCAACAACCAGAACCCCTAAAAAAGAAATGCTTTAGTATCTGGGCTCATTCAGATATATTATATGACCTTTTGCACAACTCAGATGTAATGTTAGAAATAAGATCTATTTTCTAATTGTTTGCCATAACATGTAACGTATTGCTGCAAAGAGTTGCACCAAATTTAAATGGATTCCCAGCCTCTTCCTTAGACCCCACATGGTAAAACGAGTAGTGAGTTTTGTAAGAGTGTGTTTAGATGAGCTGCTGCATGTGTAGTAGTCAGACAGTATCTCATTAACTTTACATATTTGTTGTTGAAGCTACCAGGTTGCAGCATTGACCTCAGAAGCTTGTTACTGTGGCAACCGGCAGCGTGATTTGACTACCGGTGAGTGTTTCAACACATCTTCTAATGGAGGGATGCAGGACGTCAGAGGAGACAGACCACGGTGAGGAAGGCTGATGCCTTTTCCTTTTCCCCATCAGCGTCTGATTCTGTTTCATGTCCCGATGTGTTACCGTCTCCTTAATGCCACCAAATTTATTCTGATCCTGCAGCATTTTGTGTTTGACTTGTGCCGGATGCTTTTACTGTGTTTTCTTTCTTTTAGTGTGCTCTACTTGCCTGTTGGAGTAGAGGGAAGTGCTGCACTCTACAGAACCGAGGGACCATTTCTGCACAGTGTTCGTCTTTCCACATCTCCAGACAGAGTGCAGGCTGGGAAAAGTTTTGTCGTGGAAGTTTCTGGAAACCTGGCTGGTTGCCCCAACCAGCTCACAGGTCAGCTGCTGCTTAATACCATACTAAAAGTTGCACATAAAGCCGGAGTTCTGTGTTGTAAATAATGTCTGACTTGGCAAAGAGGTTAGTTTTTATAAAGATGTGTTCTCCTTAACATATGAGGGAAAATGCTTCTTTGGTTATATTGTCTTTTTGTAGTTTTTTAAATTCATGTTTTTTTCTTAACCGACTGGTACTATATAATAATGTATATTATTTATACTTTTAATTACAGATTATTTACTATTATGCATTTAAATTATTAACATCACAATTATTAAAATGACTATACAGGAAAAGTTGTTCAAAATGTACATGGTGTTTTAGACAGGCAACATTCGTGTTGTCAGTGTTTATTTATTTATTTGAACTTTTAAAGGTTCAGTTATTTTTACAAATAAATGACTTATTGTCAAAAACAGTCAAATCCACCATGAATAAAACCTGCTAATGCACATGTTTGGATATAAACTAGGAACAAGCTACATGAAGCAGTGGAAAACACATTTTACTGTAAAATGATCAACATTCATTTATTTATAATAAATAATTTAAAATAATTTTAATTACATAATTGTAAATATGAATATGTTTTTACAGCTAACTATAGATATAATTCTAAAATAATGTTTGTATTTGAGAAAATATTTGATATATGTTGTGCCGACCAATTTTTCATTCAAAATGTGCCTTTGTGTTTGTGTTTTTATGTGAAAAAATAAATTAAAGGCACAGAGAAAAAATATCAGGATTTTTAAAAATGACTGTTTAATATTTTTAAAAACATTAAAACATGTGTGCGTGTTTAAATGTTCCTGTTTCAAATGAGTTTTTCTGTGATATTTAGGGATTGTGGGTCTGGGAGAGCAGGACCTCTCTCACGTCACCGTTGAGTTTCAGGGAACGCCCTCTAAAGGTCAAAGTTCACATCATGTCGACGTGTTGGACGACGGCTCTTTTGTTGCGTCATCTCATTGGATTTTCGAAACTCCAGGAAAATATGAACTCAGTAAGTTAACAAATACATTTAGTTAAATGGTGAATCATGAATTAATGAAAATATATAGTCATCCCCTTTTCTCTCCTTTTTATCCTGTCATCTTCCATTTAGACATCAGTGTCTCCAACCCCCTCTCCACCCTCTCCTCCACCCTCCACCTCTCCGTCTTGCAGCCCCCTCCAGACAGCGTGGTGGTCTCTGTGCTTCATGGCCCGCTGGGTGGCCCCTCCTGCATCCCTTCCCTGCTGACAGACTCCAACGGCGTGGAGGCAGCATACCTGGGCGACCCTGTCACTCTGAGGGCAGACACCAGCAATGGTCTGGCAGTCGAGTTTTTCTGGTGCTTTACTCACAAGGAAAAGGAGAAAAACACAGAGCGTGTACGGACAGCTTGCCTTCCAAACTCCCGCTGTCTGAACAGCAGCGTGGTAAGTAGGGCTGAGAAAGTAGCACCGCTATGTGATACAGATAGATATCAAAGTGAAATGCTAAAAGTTCCCTCTTTTCAATTGATCAGAATGTATTTTTACACATTTACCAACACGGATCAACAAAACCTTTTAGTCTAAGCTAAATTAAGCAACAGACAGCCGGTTAAAAATGTTTTCCATTACAACGTATCAATGTTAAGGACACCCTGCTCATGCTTACAGTTGGGCTTATTTGTGACTGCTTCATAACAAAGAACATCAAAAAGATTACAACCCTTTCTAAACCAAACTAAAACATAAATGATCTGCCTCTGAAAGTGTCTTTCAGCTTCAAATATGGAGGAACTGCACACTTTCTTTAAAAAAGTAACCAGTGCTGTCTGAAAATGAAGAAATATATGATGCAAATAATTTGCAGTCAAGATTTATGTTTCATGATTGTATGAAGAATTTAGGTTTGGTGAGAAAATATGCAAAATATGTATTGTATTAGAATTATGAAGATGTCTCATCTGATGCCTCATTACAGAATAGTAATCAGTGAACAATAAAAGGTGTTTTTGTTGTATAAAAATGGAAAAAAAAGCATTAAAGTGAAAAAATAAGTAATCTCTGATCTTCCTCACCCCCGTCTGTCACGAATTAAAAGAAATGGACCTTTAAAACGGAGGGAGTTCACATGGTGTCAGTGAACGCCTCCAGTGCCTACGAATGGACACAGGAGACAATACATATTGTGAGTAGTTTGTTTGCAAATGTCATTCTCTAAATACTTTCTAACTCCCACAAGTTGTCTGTGGTTCTCAGCAAGAAGTCCTGCTGAAGACTTCTTTAATCATCTTTTAAAAATTAATCAAAAATATAGTTTAATTTTTTTTAAAAACCTCAGTAATTTTCTCAAACAGCGGGACATTTTCGTTTTTAGTTACTATGTTACTGAAACAGGAGTAAATGGAGCAGTTGTTGGGGACTATTTTCTGCTGCGTATTAATACACATTTGATGATAGACTCATGTCAACCAGTGCAACTCATGCTCATTGATGTCAGATATAAGATACTTGTTAGTGGAATCAATTTATTGATGTTTTTGGTCTTTTCAGGGGATTTGTTGGATATAAGAGAAACATTAAATATATCCAGACTTTAATCTGACTTTGGTGTGTTGTTGTGTGCATGTTGTCTGTGTGTGTGTGTGTGTGGCTCTACCTGCAGGTGGTTGTGCCTCTCATCGTCTCTGACCTCAGAGTGAGTGTATCAGGGAGTCAGCTGACTTCTGGAGAGGACTTCCCCATGGATGTGGATCTGTTCACCACCATGAAGCACCTGCTGGTCCTCACCCTCACGGCGTACGCTGAGCATGACACCGAGGACAATGACAACAAAGGCATCGGTGAAAGCATTGTAATGACTCACCAAGAAAGCAGTAGTCATCACGACTGTATCGACAGTAACCACGGCAACGCCAGCCGTGATCACAGTCTCAGTCCAAACCGACATACCGTCTACTGTCGGGGTGACACCCATAGCTCAGATGCCCGCCACTACGTCCCTCTCCGTCTCCTCCACGCCTCCGACGGCTCCGGCTGCCGTTTGCACCTCCGCCTTTACTGCCGCCTCCCCACCACCGCAGGACGGTATCACCTCACAGCGTCTCTTCACTCCGCCTCTGACCCATCACCAGCTACGCTCCCCGCCATCCTAGCCCTGATGGTGTACGAGCATATATGTGCCCTGAGGCCTTCTGGGAAATGGAAGTCAGCAGTTCCAACACACACAGTATTCAGCCTGGAGGTCGTCAGCCTCGCCAGTCCAACGGGGTCCAGAGTGAATTGGACCTTCAGTTTGGGTAATGCTACCGTGATGAGCAGAACAACGGAGGAGTGGAACCTAAATGTGTCTTTCACAACAGCGGGCCGTTACCATGTGACAGTCCAGGCCTTTAACCCAATCAGCTGGGCCTCATTCCGCACACAGATTCTCGTTCAAGATCCAGTCGGGGAGTTGGCGTTGAACGTCCCCAGCGTGCTCAGAACCCGTGGTAAACACTCTGTTTCATTTAGAGTCACAGCGGGGTCCAATGTCACCGTGTCCCTGTTGGTGAATGCAACGTTGCTGTACAGCGACAGCAGCTACGCTACAGGAGAGGAAGCAACGGTGGTTTTGCTCTTCGACCACACCGGGACAGCTGTGGTCGAGCTTCACGCTGAGAATCAAGTGTCTTCTCAGAACAAAAGCGTGAGAGTGTGCGTCGAGGGGAACAGGAAGCCGTCACCACAAGGTTGGGTTCATCCAACGTGGCAACCACCTACCAGTCGAAGACCTGTTCACAACCCGGCCCATAATGGTGAGAGTGTTTTAATGAACTGAGCAGTACAAACCATTCTATATATATATATATATATATGTTTCCACATGGCATGCCCTTTTAACATGCAGATTTAGTTAAATGAAGGTATCATGTGTTTATCTGAAAATGTAAAATGTTAGCCAAAGTATTTTCTGACTTCTTTTTCTAACCTTTTTTAAACTCTAAACTTTTTTTAATACAAAAGCTGCAAAATGATGACGAAGGAGACGAATTCTCATAAATAATTTGTGATACACTCTCTCTCTCTCTCTGTTTGTCCCCAAGCAGTGCAGATTTATGCAGCAAAGCAAGTTTATCCCACAAACACAGATATAAGTTTCCTGGCGGTGGCTGAAACACCAGACCCAGTGGAGTTCCTCTGGCACTTTGGAGACTCGAGATCAGACAGAACCACCTCAAGGACCGTCACCAGAAGATACCCCAAACCTGGCAGGTACGAGACGCAGATGAAGTAACAAAATAATCTAGATTGTCTCATAAACATACTTAACTGTAAAAGCAGTTTACACGAATAAATGGAGATACAGTACATAGACAACTTTTCTTCAATGTAGGTATGATGTAGTTGTGGTCATGTCAAGAGACCGGACCCCCCTTGGCTCCGATGTGTTCCCGCTGGTGGTCCAGAGAGCAGTGAAGCTCAACAGGCTGGTTCACCAGGCTTCTGTCCTGCAGAACCACACAGTGGAGGTGAGCTGCCGGGTCAACGTGGGGACGGACGTCAGCTATGTGTGGAGCTTTGGAGACGGGTCATCGAGGCTGGGACGGAGCACAGAGCAGCACGTCTTCCACAGGTCAGCTCTCATTATGGGATTTTAATTAGCTTCATGGTAGATGTGGGTGTTTCTAATACAGATAGACTTATTGTAGATATATCTATATTGTTTTTTTAATATATATATATACTGATATATACATATTGTATATTTTAATCTCTCAAATATCTTGATATTTGTCAAACTATAATTTCTGATTATTTGTGGACCAGTTTTATACTTTTAAACTTAAATTTCCTCACCTAATAAATCTTGATGAAGGGGTTTTCTGTTGTTGACATCCCAGTCAGTTTGTCTTTTTCATTGTTCTCCAGCTACTTGTAAATCTTAAAATGATCTCACACCGAGTGGATGTGTTTCCTGTCTGCAGGACAGGAGAGTTCAAAGTGGAGGTAACGGTGTCCAACCTGGTTAGTTCTGCCTCTCTAAGCGGTAGCATCTTTGTTGTGGACCGGCCTTGTCAGCCGCCACCAGTGAAAAACATGGGGCCTCTCAAAATACAGGTGGACAACATTACATTACCTCAACATTAAGATGGCTGTACTAAAATATAGCTAAAAACATAATTAAATGTATCATTTCTCTTCAAGGTGAGAAGATATGAAGTTATCCGTCTGGGGGTGACCTATGAGACGGAAGTGGACTGTGACGTTTCAGGAGGCCTTCACTACACCTGGACCTTGTTTGACTCTGCAGGACAGGTCTTCCCTTTGCCTCTAGTAGACACACACAGACAGACCCTCATACTACCCAGTCACCGCCTGCACTATGACACCTACACTGCCATCGCTAGGGTAAGTAGAGGAGTAAACTGGGGCTCCTATATATAGGAAATCGAGACTGCAGCAGCTGCCTTGGCTCCACAGGTTCAGGTCGTTGGCAGCGTGGTGTACAGCAACTACAGCGTGAGAGTGCAGGTGATACCAAGCCCTCCTGTGGCCTTCATCCAGGGGGGCACCAACGTATTCATTAACAACAGGAACGTCACCATGGTAACCTTGGATGGGCGGGGATCTTACGACCAAGACTTCCCCATGAATCCACTCAGGTGCAGAAACGGTGCACGAAACCTTTAATGGTTGTAAAGTATTTAAATTCTGTAAAGATGTGACTCAAATACGCATGGCATTTTTTACTTCTCCACAGCTTCAGTTGGACGTGTAAACCAGTCAGCTCTGTCACCAGCTCCTGTTTCCACCACGACGTTCCCACTTCATCCCCTGTGCTTTCGTTTCCTGCCAGTTCTCTAAAACACAACTTCGACCAGTTCCAGTTCTTGTTCACCCTCCACAGCGGCGAGCGCTCGGCGCCATCGGAGACCTTCCTCACCTTAACACCAAATGTGATCGGGTGAGAATCCCAGGATTTGACAGGACAGATGAAACGTGGATGTGAATATTTGCCACCGATATTTGTCACAGTGTACTTGTGACTGTTACCATGCATCTGAATGCTTCCAATTCAGGCAGCTGTCAGTTTACTGCCCTCAGTGCCAGGGAGACCACGTGAACTGGCATCAGTCCTTCTCTGTCAGCGCCTCGTGTGAAGGCTGTGGTATTTCTCCAGAGTACATCCAGCACACCTGGAACCTCTACTTGGTCAACGCGTCATCCAAGCCTCTCACAGAAGGTACAAAGAAGACAAATACACTTTGACATGTACAGTACATTTTTTCATTTTCAAGAAAATAAATCCCATCTTTATACTGTTCTAGTCCCGTTTTGTTCCACACTGGATCTCAGTGCTCCGTCCATCATCATGGAGGACCCCCGTGATGTCGATACCTCTGCTGCCGTCTCTCTGAATGAAAATGCCTCAGAAACTAGAGCCAAAACTCAGACCACAACCGACCGGAAATTATCAAGCAATAGAAGAAGGAAGTCAAGTATGTCTGCTGTGTAATTAAATGGGACCTGTGTGCTTCCTAAGTGGTTGCCTCTGGACTCGATAACATAACTATGGGTACAGAAATAGAAAATGACACTGTGTCACTAAACTTACCTCTTTTTATCGTCCTCCCACAGGTTTGACGGAACCCGAGTCCTCTGCTATCTCTTCTCTAGTTGACATGACAACAGCAGGATCAGGTAGCTTTTACTGTTTTCAAATGGAAATGATCTCACACTGCAGGTATTTGGAATTCAATGTGAACACGTAACGTTTACCATGATTAGATTTGAATAAAACAACGCATAGGCATTAAAACATGGACATCCATAAGGAAAATCAACGAGAAGTAATCTGCAAGGTCATAGTAAAAAAGGATAGTTGATGAATTATTGAACAGCTTTTCCTCTTTATGTCCAGGAGAGGAGGCCTTTTATCGCCCTCTGGGGGAGTTGGACCCTCCAAAGCCTTTGTCCTCCTCCACTGAATACCCGCCCTTTGCCTTTGACAGCAGTGGCGTCCTATACTCAGGCCACTTTCTAGGCCACGGTGATGTTATCAGTGAATCCCCACTCGATGCTGACTGGGAGTTTTCTTTTCCTGTCCTGGAGAGCGCTGACTTGGGAGGTCGACTAGGTGAGACCAAACAGCGCTGAAACTTTGGCTGTGAAGCTTCTCTGGTCTGACAAAATCAGTCAAAATCAGTTATTCCATCTGATTTTAGAATGATAAAATTAAAGGGGTAGACCTCTGCTCAAGTGGAAGCTAAGTTATCCAATTAGTACCACTGAATTTCTTCATCAGATCATTACACAATAAGCACCTTGTTAGATTTCCATATGTGTGTGCAGATGTCCAGTATCTATATTGTGCATTAAAGCTGATTTTACGGCAGATTCAGATTATGATGCTCCCTTGATCAACGCTGAGGAAGGAGACCCAGGGATCTCGGCAGGGAGACCCACAGGTGCAGTACATGGCTGTTTGTTCATAACCACACGATAGCGTCGGGAGGTTGTGTGTTCATCACATATCATTCCCAGATGTAGATGGTGAGAGCTTCAGGCCAGGAGAGGATTCAGTGTTTGATGCAGCTTTACGTGAAGACGAGGGGAGCAACCTGGTCGACTCCAGACCTTCCGTTGTGATCCAGGAGCCAATCTTGCTGGATTTACCCCGAGACTTAGTAGACAGAGGCCTCTTTGAGTCCTACACGTACACAGGTACGTTATTCAGGAAGCCCACAGTCACATTTCCTCCCTTGGTCCGCCTATTGGAGCCTTTAGTCATCGTTTAGTCATCTCTCTCTCTCTCTCTTTCCAGGTATTTCCTCAGCCTTGCTTGGCTTCAGACCATTTAGTCTGATTCCTGGAAGCAGATACATGTTGGAGGTCACTGCCAGTAAGTTGTTGTTGTTGATGGGATGACAAATACATTGAAACACCAATTATATACAGTCTAATATAATTCCTGTTTCCTACTTAGAATTATACAATAATGAGGTTTTCTGGTTGTTCCTCTTTTCTACTCAGAATCTCATAATAGTCTTGTCGGCCGGACTCAGCTGTTCTTAAAAACCAACCCTGCTCCCAAAGGCGTGACGTGCCAGGTGCAGCCAGTCAAAGGAATGGAGTTATACACACACTTCAGCATCTTCTGCACCTCAGGAAAAGAGGTGTTTACCATTTCATACAGTGAACACTCATACTCTCATAATCATATTACTGATTTGACCCTGCATATTGTTCTAGATGGGAGTTTGTAAAGGAGACACCTATTTTATAGACAAAACTGACTTATATTTACCATAATTTATTGTTTTTTAATGGCAAATCTTCAGATTTGAATAGCAGAAACAAGCACTTTGACCTTTTCACTCCAGCTTTGATGTCTTTACATTGCTGCCTGCATGACAACCCTCACACCTTTATGTGTGTGTGCTGAAGGACTTGCTGTATAAGTACAGCGTGGGTGTCGGAGACAGACCTCCCAGGACTCTGTATCAGGGCAGAGACTTCCAGCACTACTTCAGCCTTCCTTCTGGTGAGCCCAGTGATGACTACAAAGGTACGCCGCACACGGGGACTGATTAATAACTTTTTATGCAGCAAAAGGATGCATCGTTATTGCAGACATTTCCTTTTTTTCATTCGCTGAGTGATAGATTGTTTGTTGCTGTAGTAATTATTTACACAGAGATCAGGAGCAGCACATTTGGGTCGCCCACTAAGCCGTGTCCCGTCACCGTCCGAGTCCGACCGAGCTTCTTCAGGGACGCCTCGTCTTCTTCCCACCGTGATCCAGATCTGGAGCTGTAAGAATCACCATCCCTTCACTTCCTACGTTCACTGTACAATTACAGTGACTTTGAAATGACTTAAAATCATATAAACATTTTGTATTTTCATAACCTAGGGAAGACATTATGACTAAAGTGTTTATTAGTGGCAGCTAATAGCTTTCTAATGACTAATAAGATATTCATTAATGCTAAATATGCCCTTAATTGCCATCATTTCTAGAGTTTTACAAGTTTGACTATTTATACAGTATATTCTGGGGTCGTTACTATCATTTCTCTCCAGGTCAGAGGCAGGTCTGACGAACCTGTCAGCTCTGATGCGACTCGGAAACAGTGTTGAGATCCGTAACTACGTCACTCTTCTGTCCACCATCCTCAACAGACTCAGTCTGGACACGAAGGCTAACACACACGCACAGAGATGCACGCGCCATGTGCTTATGTGTACGGTCTGTGAGCTTGAGAGCAGTGGACAGGTACACACACACACACACACACACACACACACACACACACACACACACACACACACACACACACACACACACACACACACACTTTTCCACTTTAACAGCATTTTCATGACATTGTCATTTAATCCTAGGCATCAATGATGGACAACATCTGCATTTTGAAAAACCTTTTCGAGGTCACAAGTCAGGTAGGTGGAACGTTGTCTCCTTTCATGGACTTTCAGACACTAAAGGATGCTGAAACAGTGTTTCTCAAACAACACTCTATCCTGTTTAGGTGACATTGGCGAGCGTCAGACGTGTGACGGCCCACGTCCAGGTCATCTCGGAGCGGTTTTCCGAGCCCAGCGCCCCAGCGTTGTACTCGTTGGAGCGGGATACACTCGACGCCCTGGTGGCCCTGCTCTCACACAGCCTGCGAGCTGCTGTGACTAGTAACGACTACACACCAGCAACCGGTGCTGACATTACACAGACAGCAGAATCAGACCCGCGTGATGAAGTGCAGGGCTCACCCTGTGATATTTACATGGAACAAGGATTATCGATTTCAGCCAAGCAGGCGGTGCAGCTTGTAGCTGATATTCTGCAGACTGCTTCAGACCTGATGCTGGTGAGAGAGGACAAACACGTTCTTGTGCATACCTCTTGCATGTATTCATATTCCTACCTCCACATATCCCTCTACTGTCACTCTTTTTTCTTCTTCAGAAGTACATCTTGTTCCATGAGGCCTATGAGCACAGAGTCAGCACTGGCCTCATCTCCTTATATGCCACATACCAAAACCAAACCTCCACAGTCCTCAGCAGTGGTTCTACCGCCGTCTACATGCCTTCCTCCCTGATCCGGCTCCTGTTTGTTCATGGCAGCGGAGGGACTGAGAGCAGACTGTGTGTGCTCAGCATGCTGACTGAGCTCACTCACAGCCCTTACACCTGGGCTCACTACCCTGGAACGGTGAGGCTGGCGGGGTATGACGACACGGAGTGAGTAACCGGCAAGGCATGGCTCTCATTTTTCCTCTGCCGATTTCCAGCTGCGTGGACCCGTGGTCGACTTCAGCCTGTACGAGTGCAGCACGAGGAGAAAGATCCCCGTTCGCTCCCTCATTCAGCCAATAAACGTCGAGCTGCGACGACCACCGAGAAACGTGCGTTCCTCCGTTTGCACCGTATCACCGCTAGTGGAGCATGTTGTTAAATGAAAGTGAGTGACCACGCGCTCGCATCCGCTCCGCAGGAGAGCCGTTTGCCTGAGTACGTCCTCCTGCGCAGCCGGATCAACTACCACACTTTCAACATTACCCAGGAGCTTTTGCAGCAGGCCATCCAGCTGAGTGTGGTGTTCAATCCGCCGCTCGACAAGGCATTTCCCATCATGCTGCTCTTCAGGTAGGCTTGCGGTGACGTGGCCTTGTTCATCTGATAGTGGCAAGAGTATGATACACAATCAAACCAAGAGTCTCTGTTGTGGCAGGATGTTTGAGAGGCCGACTCCCAGCATGCACCATCTGCACAGGATTCACCACTGGGAGAGCAATATCACATGCTTCACTCTGCCCCCATCCTACCTCAGTGGTAAGACTGTCAAATTTCAGTTCTTTCCGTCCAACCTTTTTCGTGTCCTACACTGTCATCTATCCACCCTTCTCATATTTACCTGTTTTAAAATGTACTTTCGTGGTTATTTAAAAAAACTGGATTTCCAAAATCCTAAACCTTTCTAGCTGGAGGCGTTGGTCACCTGGCCCTGCTGAATGCTGATTTTGGGAAAACACCCACACACAAGCACCTGAGCAAACAGGTGAGCTACAGTCTCACAGTGGACAGCAGCCTGTGTTTGTCCTGGGACGGTCGCCAGGGGACCTGGACACAGCAGGGCTGCAGGACACAGCAAGCAGACACAACGACTGCAGTCAACTGCAGGTAAGGCATGGATTATGTGTGTGTGGGAAAACATGAAACCATCACGGAGGAAAACACACATGCGAGAAATAACATGTACATGGGGAGGACTCGCATAAATGATTCACCTGGTGCTGTTTGTCTCAGTTGTCACCAGTTGAGGCCGCTGGCTGTGGTGCAGCAGCAGATCCAGAGCAGCCATGAAACAACTGACCTGGACCCGTTCCTAAGGTGACCTCATTCTCCTCGAACTTGGATCGTGTTTTTAACCAGAGAAAATCAAAATCTGCAGCAGTAATTTGGACCCTGGACTTTGGACACATATTGAATAATAATCATTTACACACACATTTGTCATTCTGTGCTCTCTCCCTGTCTGCGCTGCAGCGTGTCCAGTGATGTGACGATGCTGGCTGTCCTGCTGCTCTGTGTGTGTCTGTACATCCCGGCGTTGGTGGTGTGTAAGAGAGCTGATGTTGCATCTGAGGAAAACCGGAGAGTACACTTCCTTTCTGACAACTCCCCCCGTGACCCATATCTCTACGCTGTTACAATCCACACCGGCCTCTGCTCCGCAGCCTGTATGAGTGCAAAGGTTGGTTCTTTCAAACCGTGAGGCCAAACTGAATGATTTCACAGTACTTTGATACCAGGATATTCGTGCACTGACCACTGGGTTAAGTGAAACTGTTGTCATGTCGGCTGTATGGCTCTGATGAGGTTTGGTTTCCACAATAACAACATTAATGCTAAACTGTAAACTTCAGTGTGTATTGTGTTATTATTGTAAAGGTCAAGTCCTGTACTTTCTTACTTTGTTCACCAGGTTTATATAGTGCTGAATGGTGAAGATGGGTTCTCGCAGACAAGAGAACTACAAGTCCCAGGATGCACTCTGTTCAGGAAGAACTCTCAAGACACCTTTATATTAAGGTAAAAATCCATATATTTCTTTCAACAAGACAAGAAAATGACACATTTACGACAATACTATAAATATTGTAATATGTAATATTTAGAGTAGATTTAAGTTTGGTTTGCTCATTCATAAAGTCTTTGATGTGCTCTCTGTGGCCACAGTGCAGCAGACAGCCTGGGCCCAGTGTGGGGGGTCCACATCTGGCATGACAACTCTGGACCCTCCCCGATCTGGTACCTCAAACAAGTGGAGGTATCCGAGGTGAGGTCCTCTTGTTAATCCGCCAAATATCTCAATATATATCCGTATCTCGATAACAATACATATCACAATGTCTGGTAATTCAATTAATAAATGGTCTATGTATACTCCTTTCAATTTGCCCACAAAGATATCTTTTTTTTCTACTCTGAATACAGGTGAGCAGAGGGCATGTGAAAGGTCGCGCTTGGCTCTTTGTCGGCCAGTGTTGGTTGGCTGCGAACAAAGCCGATGGCCGGGTGGAGAGAATGCTGCGATCTTGCACTCATGCAATGGGCTTTGCTAAGGTAGAGTGTTTGCGTACGTCTGTGAACTCTAAGCTACAAATAAGAACAGTATTTAATCTCTTCTTCCGTGTGATTCTGAGTCTCCACCTGTGTGCGTGCAGATGTTGGGCCTCAGACTATCTGACTACTTGGCCGACTACCACGTCTGGATGTCCGTGTGCAGCTGCCCCGCCCCTCACTCCTTCACACGCACTCAAAGACTTGCCGTGAGTCTGCTGCTGCTGCTGGGATACGCATGTGTCAACACAGTAATCATATCACACATGGATAATCAGGTAGGTGAAGAAAGAAAACACCTTGATACTTCGGTGCATGATACATGCTGCCCACAATGCTGTTATTCCTGATCGCCTGTTTGCAGCTGCCGCTCCAGTTGGGCGTTACAGATCTCTCAGCTGTTTCTGTGACGACGGGAGTATTAAGTGTGGTGGCAGCGTTGCCCGCAGCAGCAGTTCTATCATTCCTGTTCAGACTGCGTGTGCTTAAGCTGACGGGGTCAGGAGTCCAACATGCGAAGTGCAGAAAGACTGAAAAGGACTTTTATGAAGGTTCGTATTTAAATAGAGGGAGATTCAACAGAGGTTCTCCTCTTTCTTAGAAACGGACAATCTACCCTTTCCCCTGCCTCCCTGCCTCCCTTCATTGTTGTTCTGTCTCCTCATAGATGCCCTTTCAGTTAATGGCAGTGTATCTTGGAACAGACTTCAGGAGTGGGCACAAGAAGCCTGGAGGAAGAGATACCAGGTTTAACTTACACTTTCACACACACACACACACACACACACACACACACACACACACCATCTTTCATCCCTATCTGACCCTTCTTCTTGTCTTTGTAGGGCACAGACCCGCCGTCGGGGTCCACAATTCTGGAAAATAAAGGCAGCGATAAAGAACCTGTACCACAAACAGATGTGGAAGGAAAGGTGGACACTTATGCAGTGGATTACAACACGGGACCAACGCTTCAAAATGTGCTGCTGGTTACCGAGAGGAACAATGTTGATCAAGCACCTCCGGGAAAACGGTTAGATCTTTTAAGTGAAAGCAGCAGGTTTCGTGGAACCCAGAGAGCTGTTTTGTGCGGCACGACGGATGGTGGTGAAGCTCTTCGCAAGGAGCGAGATCCTCATGGAAAGGTTTCATCGGACTTTCAGGAGGATCGCTATCACCCGGCAGCGTGGCAGCCTGACAGCAACGTCATCGACAGGCTGAGAGGGAGAGGATTCAGACCAGTATCTCAATGGTCTCACTATTTGGCCTGGACTCTGTGTCTGCTGTTGTCCCTCTGCTGCCTGGTGCTCTCTGCTGTGCTGGGAATGAGGTAGATGAGATGCATGGCATTAAATGGATGATGACGTGTGAGGCCAGTGGTGTGGATTATGCTTAATTGATTTATTATCAAAGGTATAATATGCAACACCTTCCTTAAAAGGCAAAAGCCTGGTAGAGACAGAGGGAGCAGACAGGCCACAGCAGGATGAAGCAGGCCTTGAGCTGCTTGTATTTAAAAAATCCACCTGCAATTTGTGAGGAGGTGTGGTCCTGCTGCACTTTCTCACTGTTTACACCAATGTGACTACATATTATGTCTCCAGGGCTTACTTTTTGAAACATGCTGTACATCCGCTCTCTCAGAATTCAAATCTATGCATGTGTGTGTGTTTCAGGTTCAGCAGCAGCAAGGTTCTGCTATGGATACACTCCCTATTCTTCTCCCTGATGTCTTGCGTCTTCCTCATCCAGCCAGCACTGGTAAACTAATTCCAGCCTCTAAACTACACTTAACTCTTTGCACTGTACATAAGAAACATTGTCTTTCCATTTTGCAGATAATTACAGCAGCAGTGACTGTCTCCTACTGGAACAGGAGGAGATCAGACTATCATAGTTTCTTCAGCATCAGAGAGATTGAGACGGATACTTTAAAACTGTGGAGCCACAATGATGCGATTCAACCAGCAGAGCAGTTTAGGACGTCAGCTTTTCCCCAGGATAGTCGCTCACACCTGGAACAGGTGATAACCAGACTTTATTATATGCGATTCTGCTCTCAGAATTCCTTTCTATTCCAACATCAAGTTCATTATGTGTGACAGCTGCTTGGCGCCCGTCGGCGAGCCCGCTACCTCCGTCTTGTACGCCCACCAACCCCAGCAGAGCTGAGGAAAACCTGCAGGAAGAAAAGAAGAGAGGCACTTCTTTATGACACGCTCAGGTGTGTTTTTGTGAACGTGTGCACCTGTATATGATTTTAGAGCTGTGTAAGCAATCGTCTCCTCTCTTCATAAAGGGATTTGTCCATCTGTGGCTCCATGATTTTCCTGATGCTGTGTATCAATTATGGAAGCTCCTCCACAGACCATTACCACCTCAATCAAGCTGTCAGAAAACAGTTTCTAAGGTAACACGCACACACACACACACACGCTGCTCTATGTCCCTGTTGCTCTCTAAAATCTTCACTCTAAAATACCTACTTTATCTTTCAACAGGGGCCGTGATGATGCATTTATGTCCATACGAACGCATGAGCACTGGTGGAAGTGGGCACAGACCAGTCTCCTCAGTTTACTCTACAGGAATGCATCAGCTGCAACTGAGGTGAGCTACAAAAGCTCTACAGTGACTCATCACGCCATGAAGGTTTCACAAGTACAATGAAAATGATTCATCCATCCATTCATTCAATGAAAATATGACTATGTAAGCAAGTCTTTGTAACCCAAAAGAAAGAACTGTCCCTGAAGAAAATATCTTATTTTCTCTTCCATCATTCTGTAACTAAACTATGTTTTTTTTACTGCAGACACACATCTTGATTGGAGAACCAATCCTGTTGAAGTTAGAGGTGTCCAACTCATTTCAGGGCCAGGTAGGTAACAAACAGAGACATGTCTGTACATGTAGTATTACAATACTTACTTACGCCTAGTTCATTATTTTTATTGCATGCATGTGCCATCTTAATTTCATTTACTGCAAAAATAATTGTGATGATTTTTCTTTTAATGTTGAAGAGGAAACCATTCTCATATTGCACACCATTGAAAACAATGTTTATTGGTAATAGTTGAACATGATAACTACATTATGTAATATTCTGTGTTGTGAAATAACAGCAAAGCAACAATATTCTTCTCAAATGATCCATACTTTACTTTACTATTCTACTATACTTTACTTAAAATAATCATTCAAGATCTTCTCAAGACATCATTGTACTTTGCACTAACTTCCCCTGTAGAGAGCGCTGTTTGACAAACATATATTCTGCAGTAGTCCAGTGTTAACTTCTATTACATTGAATTATGTGCGTTTATTAAAGCAACCATGGTATCACAGTTACTACAAGTGTTGCCTTTGGTTTATGATTAGTTCTGACTGTGTGTATTCTGACAGACTCTGTCTACTGTGGATGACTACTCAGGTTTTAGTTTCTATGACGACGCCTCCAAGGACATGTGGACACCTGGGCTGCTTCTCGGGACCAGGCGCTACGGTTGGCTTAGGCCACTCAAAGTGAGAAACAGACACACAGTTTTTTGCTGCAATGATTTTCTGCAGTATCAACTCTCATATCTGTAATATGAATGGCGCCTTCATTCAGTTGACCTCTGCTCCTCTGCAGGTCGGACGCTGCGTCCAAGCTGAAGCTCCTGCATTCAGGTAGCTGGCTGGGCAGACAGAGCGTGTCCGTCCGCTTCACCTTGTTCAGCCCTGCACCCAACCTGTTCACCAGTGTGACCATGCTCTCTGAGCAGAGCCCCACCGGCGTCCTGCTGCCCTCTGCCAAAGTCCAGTCAGTTAGGATGTATCACACTCCTACTGTGTGGGACTATGTTGTCATGGTGTGCCAGGTAAAATACTACATTACTTTATCTGTAAAGGTCTTCACTGCCATTAGAAAGTCACTCTAACTTTGCATGAACACTGTACACTTTGATCACAACATCTCAGATAGTTCCATGTCGAAAAGCCTTCAAGCTAGGGTTGGAAACAAGCAAGATTATGCTAGATTATTATAGTTATCCAAACAACAAACAAAAACCCAATATTAGCCAGCAGTACTAGCCCTTCAGCCCTCCCTCAAAAGCCACTCCCTTTTCAGCTAGCAGTCACAATGTAATAAAAATGTCTATATAACAATATTTTTAAAGAAACTTCCTCGTGTGTTTTCTTCCTCCCCACCAGCTCCTCTTTCTTCTCTTGTCTCTGCTGCAACTCTGTGATCAAGCGTACGCTATGGGGCAGCAAGGGCTGATGGGATACTGGAGGACGCCCTGCAACTGGCTGGAAGTGAGTCTGCCACATATGCCTAAACACACACAGGCAGGACATTTGAATTTCAACATTGTAATTCAATAAAAGATTAAAAGCTCAAAGATACATGCAAACATGCATAGGCAAGCACAACCACTGGGCCACACACCAATGCAAACAAGATCAAAATGACCCAGCTGAAAGGGTAGAATAACCTGTGACTCTTAAACTAACATACCTGCGACGTTTGAAGGTCAAAGCATGCAGCGTGTTTTTAACTGTGTCTGATTATGCTTTTACTGCCGTATGAATATACCTCACTCTCTGTTTTTCAGGTCATTCTGCTGACGGTATCTCTGGTGTACTATGTTTATTACATCTATCGCTCCATTATTATCTTGGAGGTTGTCGAGCTGCTCCAGAGAAACGACTACAGAGGAGATGTTGACGTCAGCCTGCTGGCTACCTGGGAGCAAGTGAGAGACAGGAAAACAAATATTTAATGTTGAGAACACCGTTCGCTGCCTGCCCTGCTTTAGTTTATTCCAGTTAATGGAAAAACGAAAGAGCCTCATCTTTAAAAAGAGTATTCTGAACATAATTAAAATGTGACATTTAATACGACATTGTAGGTATACTAAAAAAAAAGCCCATCTTTGAGGTGGAGATGTCCTTTAGAGATCATGGTGTGGGTTTAATTGGTTAATTAAGGTGTCTTTTGTGTCTGCAGTATATTCGTACTCTGCGTGGCGTCACACTCTCCCTTCTCACCATGAAGTGTGTGGCTGTGTTGAGGCTGAACAGGACCATGGCAACCCCCGCTGCACTCCTCACCCACTCTCTCTCCAGCCTTTTCTGGCCCACGGTAACCCGGTTGTCACAACACCACCAGGAATTCCGATCCCTACCTTGAAATAATATTTTTAATAGGGAGCTCACAGGTTTTTAAAGGATGTTTGACCAATTCATCAGAAATAGTGCTGTTTGTGATACAACCATCGGCGTGGTGTTCCACATGGTTTTGCCTTCATGTGTGCTAGAGTGACATTGATAACATAATGATATGTTGTCTCTGCTTGATTGTCATTAGCGTTATACATGTACTAAAAAAATCTAAATGTTCTGTTCTAGATTTCAGGTCTTATCCTGGTGGTGGCTCTGGCCTACGTCGGGAACCTCCTGTTTGCACAGAGCTCCTTGGCCTTCAGCTCTCTCTCCTGCTCCCTTCAGACTCTGCTGCGGCGCTGCTGGGGTCTCAGGGCCGGTCCGAGCCTCGCCTTCTCTGGGCGTAATTACCTTTACCGTGGGCTTCTCTATCTGTCCTCTGTGGTGGGGACAGCCCTGGTACATATCTGCTATATAATATAAAGGTTTTCTTTTTTCTTTGAAATATTGTGATTGTGATTTCTGCATTCATGTTCATGTCACTGTTGATCTGTCTTTCCTGTAGGCCATAGGTGTGGTGTCCTCATTGGTCAGAAGTGCCAGAAGATCTCAAAGCAGAGGGAATGTCTTCACCATAGCAGAATTAGCCGGCTACGTCAGATGGAGGGTCTCTGAAGTCACCGGGCAGCGTAGACCAATATGGATGGAAAATCACATGGAAGGGAGGGTGAGTGAAAAGCTGCTCAGGCCATAAAACAGCAGAGTGTGTCTTAAAAGTAAAACCACATTTCCCATGCATCCTGATACCTTTTTTCGTTACTCCTCAAATATCCACCTAATAGTTTGTAAAGTTTACAATAACTTTGCTTTCTGTTTCTACAGACATATTACTTTGAGGAGTTTGAAAGCTTAGTCGATGAACTGCTGTTCAGACTCAACGCCCTCTCAAACAGTCTGCACCACACGCTGCCCTCCAAAGCTCATCACTACAGGCAGGAGGACAGTCCTGTCATCGTGCCCATACAGAAGCCATCCAACGTGGAGGTGAGCCAGACTCATGGACACATACATACAGTGCATGCACCTACATGCATACTTGCTCTCACATACAATATATCGTTTGAATGGTTGTATTCTGGAAAGCCAGTGTTGTTTGAACAGTGTGATTCTGTTACAGGACTTTGTAGGAGCACAAAAGACAGAAGAGATGATGATGATGATGATGATGATGAATGATCACAGAGCTCCAAAAGGAGATAATTTCCCCTCAGACAATGTTGTGGCATCGGATACGTCACAACAACGTGAAGAAAAGCCAAAAGGCCGAGAGCTCCGGACTTATTTAAAGGCACAAAACTACCCGTCCCTCCCAGAGTCAGCATCACTCATCAGGGTTTGGACAGAAGATGTTCTGGAGGAGGAAGTTGACCAATGGACTGAAAATAGTGACAAATGCTGCATCAGTAAAACTCAGGCCACACATACAGAGGTGGTGGTCGAAGTTCTGGTCCATGTGGAGCCTGGGAGTTTAGAGCCAGGTAAACAGTAGGGTCGCTATGACAACAAGTGGGAGTTATCGAGATGATAGTTGTGGATGGGACACTGCAAGCATTTTAAAAAATATGTATGTTCTAAACTATTAAGGTATACTGTATTGTAGCATTGTGGCACTGTAGGCAATGAATTAAAAGGTACTCAAATTCAGAGACATGTTGGCTGAATTATGAATAAATGTTTTTTTTTACAAACAATGAAAGTAATTTGTCTCAATTTCTATAGGTTTTTACAAGAATATCTTATAATTCGTCCTGCCATATATTCTGAAGATATGGTCTTAAGATATTGCTTTAGGATACTGATTTGCTATCACAATATCTAAAATCTAAACCCTGAGACACTGGATTGTGATGAATATTCATTGTTTGTGCATTGCGAGGTGAAGATGTGTCAAGTTGCACTCAAATTATCATATTTTCTTGCACTAAATCAAGTTTTATTATCTCTGCCTGCTGGCCCATATCAAAAGAAACGACCAATAAAAGGATCCAATCACATCATCCAACGTAGAGTTGAGTGGCGAATTGTGATTCGAGGACGGCGGAAGATGAGGACCAATCACAGCGTGGCAACTCAGACAAGTTCCCGACGGAGGAGGCGGTGCGCGTGATGTTCGGAAGTGATTAGTTTGTATGAAACCACCAGCCAAAGGCGTCTACAGCCACACTATTGATCCGGACAGCGGGTCTGTGCAGCCGACAGTGATTTGATGATATTCATCAGCGTTATAAGCTTAAGCTAATTAGCCGTAATTTACACGCGAGAGGCGCGTCGCGAACACCGTTTGTGGACAATGAAGAAGCTTGCCCTGCTGCTGGTTGTGTTGCTCGGCGTTGCACACTTTGCAACTCTCGGCAGATGCGAGGAGGGTAAGTGCGAGACTTTTGACGACCTAACGAGTCAACTCGTCGTAAAACGTCGCAGTGGCTGCGTGTCCTGCTCGTTATGGTTACGCCAACTACGTTAGCTAAGTTACTGTAGACACTCTTGCTAGTTATGCTAGCGAGGTGACGTTAGCGTCAGTGGCTGTCATTGGTGCTGCCAGACATGCAGATGTGCTAACTACGTCAGGCATGTCCCACATCTTATGAAAGTATGTTTCTGTTCAAACGTTACGTTGTCTGTGTGGAGTATGATGAGAGTCCCCTCATTTGCAAACAGGAAGTGCGTTGCTATCACTGTGTTGCTAATATGTCCACGCTGGTTTCTTTAAACTAGCTGTAGTAAAACGATGAGAAACTCACTGGTACATCCCAAAATCAGTCCATGTCCTTTTCTTGTTGCAGAGGAGGAGGAGGAGAAGAAGAAGGATGCTGAAGATGAGGACAGTGATGATGAGGACAGTGATGATGAAGATGAAGATGATGACACAGAGGTGAAAGAGGAGAACGGAGTGCTGGTTTTCACCAACAACAACTATGAGACTTTCATGGAGGGCAAAGACACCGTTCTGGTTGAGTTTTATGCCCCGTGGTGCGTCCGTTATTCCTCCAGGCCGTTCCCTGTTCCCAAGCATTTTACAGCATTCCTCTAACTGTCCTCACCTTCCAAACTTTTCATATTCTTTCTATGTTCTTTGTTTGTCATTTTTTAGGTGTGGCCACTGCAAACAGTTTGCCCCGGAGTATGAAAAAATTGCTCAGGCTCTTAAGGAGAATGACCCTCCCATACCCGTGGCCAAAGTGGATGCAACAGTAGCCAATGAGTTGGCGAGCAGGTTCGACGTGTCTGGGTATCCCACCATCAAGATCCTGAAAAATGGGGAGCCTGTGGACTACGATGGAGAAAGGACAGAGACGGGTACGGACATTTGAACGATTTAATCGTAGTCGCAGCCTTTCATTTGAAAAGAACTGGCGTTTATATGATGAATGTTTGTCGTAGCTATTGTGGCCCGGGTGAAAGAGGTGGCTCATCCCGATTGGAAGCCCCCTCCTGAGGCAACACTGGTGCTGACCAAGGACAACTTTGATGACACCGTTAACAACGCCGACATCATCCTGGTGGAGTTCTACGCTCCATGGTCAGTCAGGAGACATACAATTTATTATAAAATACAAATGGTGTCGCTGTAAATGTCGGTATCAGCTGCTTCCAATGAGACGTTTCTCATGACTTGCCTGTTATGACTCGCCTTCAGGTGTGGACACTGTAAGAGCTTGGCTCCAGAGTACGAGAAGGCAGCCAAGGAGTTGAGCCATCGCTCTCCTCCTATCCCTCTGGCCAAGGTAGATGCCACCGTGGAGAGTGAGGTTGCTGCACGTTTTGAAGTTACAGGCTATCCCAC
Organism: Eutrigla gurnardus; assembly: GCF_963514095.1. Taxonomy (NCBI): domain Eukaryota; kingdom Metazoa; phylum Chordata; class Actinopteri; order Perciformes; family Triglidae; genus Eutrigla; species Eutrigla gurnardus. The sequence continues at coordinate 10,640,918 of NC_139929.1, read as the reverse complement.
CATCAAGATCTTCAGGAAAGGAAAGATGTTTGACTACAATGGACCCAGAGAGCAGCACGGTAAGTAATTTTGCATGAATACATGCCTGAGTGCGCCTTTTTATTTCTGTTTATCAATCGCAGATGATCCACTCTGTCTTTCCCTCTAGGCATTGTTGACTTCATGGTGGAGCAGGCGGGGCCTCCCTCCAAGCAGGTCCAGGCAGTAAAACAGGTGCAGGAGCTCATCAAGGATGGTGACGATGCGATCATAGTCGGCGTGTTTTCCAGTGAACAGGATGCAGCCTTTGAGATCTACAATGAAGCCTGTAAGTACCGTGAACATCTATGTGTGGTTCTCGTGAACATGTGTTCTTCAAGTGCCAGTCCAGTTAACATGCTGTCATTCTGGCAGGTAATTCTCTGAGGGAAGACTTCACCTTCCGTCACTCCTACAGCTCTGATGTGGCCAAACTGCTCAAAGCTTCGCCAGGTCAGATCGTCATCGTTCAACCGGAGAAGTTCCGCTCAAAGTACGAGCCAGCGTCGCACACACTTGCAGTAAAGGTACAGTCTGTTTGCTCATTTTCAGTTCAATAGTTGTGATTTGAATTGTTTATTTATGAGGTGTTAATAGATTGTTGATGGAATATCAATGTTTTTTCCCCCCTGGCAAACTTTAAGTTTAAGGTGTCTATGTGATTTTATTTCTTAAGTGTCCCTTTTGCGTGATACGCATTCATTTATTTGTCACATAGGACTCTACATTGGTGTCAGAAGTGCAGGACTTTTTCAAAAAGAATGTGATTCCTCTGGTCGGCCACAGAAAGCCAAGCAATGATGCCAAGCGTTACACCAAAAGACCCCTGGTGGTTGTGTACTATGGGGTGGACTTCAGCTTTGACTACAGGAAAAGTGAGTTTGTTGCATCTTTTTGTTATTAAGTTTGACCTGTTTATGTTCATTCATTGCCATTTTGATTATTTGTCATAATGCTCTTTATAATGTCATAATGCTCTTTATAATGTCATAATACACTATGCCTTTTTATGGTTATATGTTATGTTACTATGAAATACTTTTTATGGCATTCTGATTTTTTTTCACAGGTGTGTGGCATACTATTCCGATTTGTCATAATATACCATGACTATAGAATACTACACTAACTTTTGATGTTGCGCTATACTTTTTTAATAACTATACCACTGACTTTTTGTTTTGGCTAATTATACTATTTATAGACTTGTTATGACATTTTATTTACATCATATGCCATGACTTTTTCATGGCATACTATAATACTACTATGCTATGGTATACAATGTTTTGTTTTCATAGCATACTAAGCTATGATGTATTACATTTTTATGGCACTCTGAATTATGATTGTTAAATGTTCTATAACATTCATTTTATGGCATGTTTTTTTATGAACTTGTATGACAATTTTGTGACATAATATAGTTTATTTTTCATGACATGATTTTTATTTATTTTATTTTTGCACTTTTGTGGCATACTGTACCATGACATTTTAAATGTTTGTCATCCTTTTTAGGACATTTTTTGTGAATTATTCTATATCATGACTGCTTTTATGGCATAATTTACTAATAACTTTAACTCTATCAGGTGTTGAAGTTCGGTGAATCTTGACACCAGCAAAATACCCTTAAGAATTTACACCATACTGGAGGATTTATCATGCAACAACAAACCTTCATCTTGTTTTCTTTTCATTTTTAGATACGCAGTTCTGGAGGTCCAAGGTGCTTGAGGTTGCCAACGAATTCCCGGAATACACGTTTGCCATCGGTGATGAGGAGGACTTCGCCGATGAGCTGAAGGCCCTGGGCCTGAGTGACAGTGGAGAGGACGTACATGTGGGAATTCTGGCAGAAGGCGGCAAAAAGTTTGCCATGGAGCCAGAGGAGGTTGACGCTGATGTGCTGAGAGACTTTGTAAAGGCTTTCAAGAAAGGCGAGTCTTAAAAATAGTCTTGAGAATAATTTGTGCTCCGGTTTAAACGGTTCAAACTGCAAGTTAACTCCTTTATTTCACGTCCACAGGAAAGCTCAGTCCCATCATCAAGTCCCAGCCAGTGCCAAAGAACAACAAAGGACCAGTTAAAGTTGTGGTAGGAAAGACCTTTGACCAGATCGTCATGGATACCCAGAAGGATGTCCTGATTGAGTTCTATGCTCCCTGGTGCGGCCACTGTAAGAAGCTGGACCCTGAATTTTTGGCTCTGGCCAAGAAATACAAGGGGGAGAAGAATTTGGTGATCGCCAAGATGGACGCCACAGCCAACGATGTGCCAAGCGACAGCTACAAAGTGGAAGGTTTCCCCACGATATACTTTGCCCCAAGCAACGGCAAGCAGAGCCCCATCAAATTTGAAGGTGGCGATAGAACAGTAGAGGGCTTCAGCAAGTTCTTGGAAAATCACGCCACAAAGCTATCACAGAAGAGAGACGAACTTTGAAAATATCGCTCTCTCTCCGAGTATCTAAGAACTCTTAACCGTGCTAGACGCCCCTGGGAAGGTGAAGGGAACACGGAGGGGTTAAACGGTGTTACTGAGTTGCTGTGATGATTACAATGTTCAATCATCTTTTCTTTTTTTTAAGTTTGTTTTCATTCCAAGAGATTCCGCTTTCTTCCATTCATAAAAGCATGTAAGCACTGTTGAAGATTTCAGTCTTTTTAAATAAAACGACAAATGATGGCAGCTTTGTGGGCCAGCACTCAAACGGGACTCTTTTTGTTTTGTTCATCAGCACTAGCTGGAAAATGTTTTTGCAAATATATTCCAGGTTTAAAAGCTTGCATTGTCAACACTTAAGAAAACACGTTTTGTAGAAATTAGTTTTAATCACATTTAAGAACAATTTCAATATATTAAATCACTGGATACAATCTGAGAGAGGCCCTTAAACACACATTGACCTGCCTTGGATTGCCCTCAGTAATGTAAAATGCTGTTATTGATACTTCCAACTAATTTGGCTGCTTGGAAGGACATATGCACCTAACGGTATCAGTCTTAGTCGTTATATAACATAGAATCGGCACTATAACATTTTTAAGCATTGAAAACCTGTCATACTTTAAGAAAGTGTTTAATTTACTAAACACGATCACATGCTATACATACTGTGAGCAGCACATCCAACTTTCAATAGCCGTTACATAAGGAAGGATTCAAGTATCTTCACTGATACAAGCTGGAAATGTCTGTAAATTGATCTTGTAGTGAATATACAGCCTTGGAAGTGAAGGAGCTGACATTAAGACTTTTGCCACCTCCTCACAAAAGGCACTTAAAAGATACTGGCATTTAAGTAATTGGTTCTTGAGACGATGGTTATGAAAACTCTTTTGTGAACCGCACGTGGAAGTCGCTGATCTTCTGCAGCACGATCTTCAGCTTGTCGGTGGGAGGCAAGATGGTCATCCTGGACACGACAGCAGGAAGAAGGATGAGGGTTAACGACACCGTCACAGGAAATACTGATGATGACTTTCATGATCATTCTGCTATCATGACCTGAATTAATTTAAGAAGCAGTAAAGAACTTGTAGATGAACTAGAAGCCTTTTGAAAATTAACTCTACATGTAGTGATTATATCACAGAGAAATCCACAACTTAATTAATGGTCAATGTATGGTCAGAGTGCATGTTTCTCCTTTTTCCACCACGAAGAACAACAAACTGAATCAGTAAAATCCCCAGATGTTTTAGCCATGCTCACCTGAAGTGGAAGGTTCCCTCTCTCTGGCCAAAGCCGCTGCCTGGCACCAGGCAGATCCCCTCCTCCTCCAGTAGCCTCATACAGTAGAACATGTCTGGGACCTGGTCTTGCTCCTGTGGACGGACACATGTATGACATTTGAACACGTCGAAACAAGACGGGTATATTGGGGTGATGCTCATTAGTGCGTTCTCGTGCACGGCAGACCTTTGCCTTGTCGATGGCCTTCTGCGGTAGAGTGATGCGTGGGAAGGTGTACATCGCCCCCTGCACAGGGTTACAGGTGATACCTGGTACTGCGTTGAAGATCTGCTCCGTTAGCCTGGCCTTCTCTGCTAAAGCTGCCAACACTGCTGTCCGCTCCTGAAGAGGAAGCAAGAGTTAGAAAGGTGTATTCTATCCTTAACATCCTGTGATTAACAGGTAATTGGGGTTTTCAACAGTTACGTAAATGTGATACTGTATATTGTCTGAACCAAATTCCTCGTGAAACGTTATTATTTCCCAACTATATGAATTGACAAGAAAGCATAGATGTTCAACAGAATGTGGAATACAAGTCATGGTATAGTAAACCATAAAAAGGTGGAGAATATTAAACCATTAATAAAATATTCATAAAAAATAGCAGAGAATAATATTCTGTAAACAATGTGATAAAAAAGTATAATGTCATAAAGACATTGTATAGTATGCCCCAAAAAGTCAAGTAAAAAAAGTATGCACAGTATGCCATAGAAAATGTAATAAAAAAAATATCATTGTAACCTACAGTGTTTTCAAAATATCATAAAAAGCAATACTATAGTAGAAGTCATAGTAAAAGGTTCATAGGTATATGGTATCAAAAATGTCGAATAGTTATATTCTAGTATGCCATAGAAAATGTTATGAAAGAAAAATATCTGTTTAGAATGTTAATACAAGTATGTTATATAATGTAATTGAATGAATCATCATCAAAAATGCCGTTTTGTACGTCATTAAATATGTCTTTGTAATGTCTTATTAAAAATGTAATAGTCTAGTCATCAAAAATAATAATCATAATATAATATATAATAACAAACTAAATTATAATATAGTATTATATTAAGATTTTTTTTAAAGTAATGGAGTAGTGGAGTGTAATGCATCTATTCTGGTGCGTAATGTCACCGCCGTCCTCCCTTCTTCTTTGCTGTTTATTTTTTATTTACATGTCTAATGAGCGGTGGAGCAAAACTATCCATATGCAAACAGAGGTTTAAGGGCATTGCTACATCTGTTCATAGCCACCGGTGTCAACACGGTGTGTGTGTGTGTGTGTGTGTGTGTGTGTGTGTGTGTGTGTGTGTGTGTGTGTGTGTGTGTGTGCACGCCCAGCTCAACAATGACACACATTATGTAAAACAGAACAACACTTTTTAAAGGGCCTTATTTCTCCCTAAATTGTTCTACTTTTTAAGACCCTGTGATAAATATGATCCTCTTTAAAAAGCTCAAACCTCTTTTCTGAACATTACAGGATTCAAAAGCTGATTATTCATTATTCAGAGACCTTCAACACACGTAATACAGGGTGTGTGTGTTTCCAAGTGTTTTCAAGTACATATTTGTTTTACACTCAGGATGTGTGCTAGCTGCCGTGTTCCTCAGACCTTCATAAACGTGGTGTAGGAGGGCTCATCGGGCTGCGGGGGGTTGACCACCAGGTCCATGAGAGCCTGTCCAGGGACCGGGGGGCACAGACGCACCGACACCAGTTTGGTAAGTTGGGCCTTCACTTCAGGGTCCATGTTAATCACCTCCATGTAGCCTCCACGAAATCCACACCTGACAAAAGCAAACAGAGGAAAGGAGTGAGCGAGGAAGGAGGTATACTCAAGAACCAGTACAGGTGAAGCACACGTCAGCAACGGGAGCCTTGTTTGTTTGGAGAGGTGATATCCCAGAGGGTCTTTGAAGTAAAAATACACAAGAAAACCGTTTCACTTGTGTACACAAGTGAGTGTCCAGCTACTCACTCTCCCATGTAGCATTTGGAGGTGGAGTGGAAGGAGGCCATCTCCACTGTACTGGAGTACTCTGGTCCCATCTCAAACAGCACCCGTTTAAAGGAGTGGAACTTGCAGCCCTCTGCATACACGTTGTCCTGGTAGACCTGCAATGGCATTATTATCCATTAATGAGTAAACTGAAAACCTGTTCTGACATCACTAATTTTGCTCTTTACGACAGACGAACACGAAAGAGGAAAACATCTGAATGAAGGAAACGTTATGGAGTATTACTTCATCGGCCATCAGGAAGAGATGCTCCTCTTTGGCAAATCGGATCACATCTTCAATGCACTGCCTGCTCTGGACCTGACCTATCGCACAAGATATACCAGAGTTTGATGATTTAATCAGGCGTGCACACACACACACGCCACCCCGCACAATTATACCATTCCAGCAGCTGTTTCAATGAACGCACAGAAATCCCCGTCAGCAGACATACCGGTGGGGTTTCCGGGATTGATGATGCAGAGGACGCGGGGGTTGCAGTGCTGCCTGGCTGCCGTGACGGCTCTCTTGAGCTCTCCAACATCCAGGCTCCAACACTTGTCCTCGTCCAGGTAGTAACTGATCTGCACAGCGCCGAGGTCTGCCAGGCTGGCCGAGTACAGAGGGTACTGGGGGATGGAGATCATCACTCCCGTGCGGTCACGGCCCTCGCCGCACACCAGCAACTTCAGCATGGTCTGGGATGAGGAGGAGGAGGGAGATATGAAAATAACGGATCATTTGGAAGAACACACAGAATGTGCCTTTCAGTGTCAGAAAAGCCTCCAATATCTAAAGATGGTATATAAGAGGTAGAGCATTTCTACTGCCTCTCAGCAGCTAACAAACACACCTACATTAAGGGCCGACATGTCACAGGTAAACACTCCAGTAGCTGATTATACAGTATATTCAGGTCAGTAGTAGCTTCATCATTTGCATACAACTGGAGAAAGACTGTGTTGGCTGTGCCAAAGGTCTGTGGGTGGAGTGTACAAGTGAGTAAGTGTACAAAGTACAGCCGGTACAGAGTATATAATTAACCAAGGGTGAATGAAGATCAGACTCGTAGGCCAATTACACACAAAGTATGTCACCTGATTAAGGCACTATATCAACTCGTGGGGAAGAGACAATAAAAAAAGTAGAGCCCATACCACGATGGCATCGCTGGCTCCGGTGGAGAGGTAGATGTTGTCGGGGTTGGAGGGGATTCCACCATCTCTCTTCTCTATGTAGAGCGCCACATCCTGGCGAATGCACTCAATGCCCTGGCTAGCGCTGTAGGCCCCTTCAACACATGAGAATGAACTTTGGAGTCAAACTAAACACACCGCAGTTGATGCCCTGTTTAAATAGTGTATAGGCCGTCTAAGACAAATGATTAATGAGTAGGATGCTAGTGACGTGTGTGTTGGAAGGGAGGGGGATGTGAACGTGGTTGGTGGAGTGAGCGGGAGGCGTCGGACCTATACTGTGGCCTCCGCAGGCCTCCAGAATACGACGCGCTCTTTGCTTCGCATCCTCCGGAAACTTATCGTCTTCCAGGAGCTCGGGGTAGGAACACAGAGCCAACACCTTAGAGAGGGGCACAAAAACATGACATGACATGCATTTACATACACAACGTGCAAATTAAACAGATGCAATGGAGAGGCAAAAGCAAGACAACCTCCCTAAAAAGGGAATGGTTTTCAATGTCGGATTCTTTTATAGCTTTGTGTTCTGCTCCTGTCTTTGTCACTACTTGTAGCATGAGCCGGCCCCCCTAGCAGCCCAATCAGGTTACACAGGTATTCCAGCTCCTTGAGGATGGTCCACCATTGGGGCCCCTTTATGCTGCCTGTTACATCACCCAGCATGACCGGTTTGGTGGGTGATAAAGTTGTACTGACTTGATGTTACACTGCAATTATTGAGTTTTTTAGATGCAAAAAATGTGATTGTTAAGCACAAGCACGAAACTGTAGAATGTTGTCTTACCTGTCGGAGAAATGTGATTGGTTTCTGACCCATGGCGTGGGCATCGCCTATGTTGGCCTTTATAACCTCGGTGAAAGGTTTCTTTAATCCCTGGAAAGATCAAGACAGAGAAATGGGGCACATTAAGCTCAGAGTTCAAGTTATGGAAGGTGTGGAAAATAATGACACTGTGAGGATAAAAGAGTGAGAACATGCTGACTTTTAATTATCTCTTACATGTAGTGACAGCACCTCGACAAATAGGATAACAATGAGTTATTGGGAAGGAGACACATGAGTCAGTGGAAACATCATGACTCAAAAAAATAATAATCATAAGTCCCTCTGTGTGTCTTTAGCCCTCTTCATATAATAAGAAAAACGACTGTTTGAAATTCACATTAGCACATCCTGACTTTACTCGGCAGCCGAGACCTAAAATAGAAAGAAAATTCTGCACATGTGCATTTTCTGCACAGCTGGTCTACATTTATAACCCCAGAATACAAATGGGATTTATCGATGTTAGTTGCAGGACTCAAAAGACATTCCTCCAACATCTGCGTTTCAAATCTGAAAAGGTTAATAAGAGACATTTTGCATTTGTAGAGCTTCAGACAGAGACAGATGTTTACTAAGCGCATCACATCTGTGTCCATCACTCATCTGCGTTGTTACCACCTAATGGCACAGCATGCAAATCAAACCCGAGACACTTATATGCATCCCGCACATGCATCTTCTCTCCATAGCACCCTTTTGTTGCAGACTTTGGCTCGGCTTTTGGAGCAGGAAGCGCCGGCCTGGGCCAGGATGACGTTGCTGCAGGCGCTCATGGAGACACAAACCCTGTTCTGTTTCTGGTTATGGATTCACTCAAGAATTACTGGCTTAATTCAATCGAGTGACAAGCTTGAGTCTTCTTCATTACATTTCTCTCCTTTGTCTGTGTCATTTGCTCCGATCACTATTCATCTTCATTGAATCAGAAAGGCATTGATCTGGTGGTTTGGTACCTGCAAATCTGTTTGCTGCAGCTGTTGCTGTTTGTCAGATGAGGTAATGTGACAATTGCTATTACACATCTGTAGCTCCAGCCAGCTGCTGTTCATGCTGCACAGAAATGCAACGCCCGACTCAACGAGAACATATCTAAATCTTATCAAACTGAAAAATCGTTTTATCCAGTTAAAAAGCAGAGAGCTACAGAAAGAAGTGCCCTAACCCAATTAGAGACCTACATTTAGGCTTACTTCATATATTTTCCTATTCTTAATAGAAGTGGATTACATCAGATCACTACTCACTAATTAAGCTACAATGCAATAGGAGTAAACAGGCTTTTCAGCATGTTTTACATGATAAAGTACCAGCCAAACTGCTGCCAAGGGACCGAGAACTTTCTTCAGACCTATGACCTTGCATGACGGCTACAGAAAGACCAAGATTATTTGGCATTTGCATTCAAATCGGATAAGATGTTTGATCAAATCAACGTGGATGCAGCGCGCTTCCCTTTTGGTCCTCGTCCCTCGAGCAACAAAGAGGCTGCTGTTCTCTGGGGGGGGAAAGAGGAGCCAGTCGGTTCCGCGGCTCAGCACTGCGTTCTCCTGCTCACTCAGTCAGCACCAGGCAATGATTACACAGGCTGGACAGGCGAGCCAGGCCAAGAAACCCTCTAGGTCATCGGGCTGAATAGCGCCTGACCTGAATTCATATTTCACGTAGTCTCATGATTATAATGTGTAATAGTCAGTGTTCGGTCATGCAAGAATCATCAGAACTGTAAAAACTCAAGCTCCAGCCGATGCAAAGTCCAAATGCAAGATAAAAAAAAGAGGTTTTCTGTGATAACCGCTGTTCTTTCTTTGCTCTCTCTTTCTACACATTGTTTCCACTCCATTGTCACTGACAATGCCAGTAGCTTAGATCCAAGCCTGAAAAGGCTTACTGCAGAGCAGCCACTATCATGCCATATGTCTGTGTAAGGATTTATAAGAGTCATCAACACACCAGCACACACAAAAACACACACACACACACATACACTTGCCTGGAAAAATCTGCTGAGCTACCAGTAAAAGTGTTCCAGTCACAGATCTGACAGGAAGCACAGTTTACTGAAATAAACCTCCCTGACCGCTCAGAAAACTCCTGGGTTTCACATTGTTTTCACTTGCAGTTTTATTATTAATTAACGTGTAAAGTTCGTCTGAACTAATGTATGTGTCTAAGATTACACTCTCTCTTCAACTTTGGATTTGACCTGCCTAAAATAAACCTGTAGAAGTCATAAACAAACATTTTACGGCACTGCAGTAAATGACTCTAGTGTTCGTAATTGAGCACCGGGTTTGTTTTTTGCTTTTGCTTCTGCAAGTGGGGAGAAAACAAGTGGATTTCCAAGAACTCCAGCACTTTTAACAGAACTGGGGCGGCTTGTAATGGACTCCTTGAAGAGAAAAGGCCTGCGACACTGCTGGGGCCTCACAGCTGCAGCGTCATCCAATGAACTCTCTCCCCAGTGGGGAGGAGGGAGCGGGGGGCAAACCCAGGGAGACAAAAGAGGACCGAGAATGTACCCTCTCATCTTACATAATAACCCTCCAGGATATACACATCCTCTTGGGCCACCTCGGGCTAGAGCAGCAATGTAGTCAAACAGAGTTAGACTTCCACATCATTACGCGTCTTGTGAAGACGACATACATTACTGCAGAGGGGATTGCGTTACACCCTTTTAACCCTGTCCAACACACTCCTTAGGAAAAGCACGGTGGGTCAATATTCCCACAGCAGGATGTAATAGGAGTTGAAGTGCAGAACATAACAGGACTCAACCGCACCGCTGCCGTCATGCAGAGGCTTTTAAAAGCCACTCAGCAAATACAGTCCATGGCGAGCACCTTATTGATCAGGGCTACCCACTTCTCCTGGCTCCTTCTTTAATTTCCACAGGAAATAAAGGCTTCTTTTTTTGCTCACTCTCCAAAGTAGCTGTTGAATGCCAAAATCAACTGAGACTTTTTCAAATCAAAAGGTGATCCAAAAAAATGTATTTGAAAAAGGAAAGATAAGCATCAGCTATCAAATGATTACAGTAATTACAGGCTGGCTGACGTCCAATTCCAGCTGTCTCTGTCTCTCTCACACGCACACTATTAATTCTCATGTACATTGATTTCACACATTTTTGGGTAGGCTGCTGCTACTAATCTCGTTATGAATCAATACAATAACCCCCAACATGTACACCTGATTAAAGCTCAACTTTGTGTAGGTGGTTAAAATAGATCAACAGCTGATCATAACTTCCTCTCACTGCCCGTCACATCACAACTGGAACATTTCATTTCGTTTTATTGTTACCTCTTTCAGTTCCCTCTCTATCTGCACGGCCCTCTGGACTATGGCACCACGGACCGCGTACTCGACCCGCTTCACGTTGAGGTTCATGCTGTCCAGAGTCAGCACCTTGCCCCGGCACGGGACCCCGTTCGTTGCCTGCTCTGACATGTCTGTTATGTCACGCGCGCTCCGTCACGCTGGTCTGCACGTCTGAAACATAAAAAGAAGATTTTAGAAATATCGACAACGACCTCAACAGATAGTACACTGGAGCAGAGGACGCGTTATCAGCGGTTACCAGTTGGAGTCGGTTTAGTCCAGTGTGTTAACTTTCCCCGCAGCTCCTCGGAGCTTCGACTGACAGTTGAAGCCTCTCGGTGTTCATATTCCCACCCGGCCGACACGCCTTCGCTCGCCTCCGCTCCTGGTTGGCTGGATTGCTTCACCGACTTCGCCTCCGGCTTCGGCGTGCCAAATGACGCCTTCACGTGCTGTCGGAAAAAACGTTACTTCAAGGCTCATTCGCTCAAGTCAACGGGACTTTGAAACACTTGAAATTGTATTTTTTTTTAGGAATAACAGACGAGTCTATTTGTAAAAAGTTAATTATTATTAATTGTAATTCAGGTGTCTTGCAGTTGTGTAGTGAAGTATGAAGAAGTAGCGTCTTAACCATAATAAAAGTACCAATGCAACAGTATATAAAGCACTGCTGCATTCAAAACCCCCATACTGATTTTATGTTGCTACTTGGAGGCAGTCACACATGGTAGCAACCTATAAAGTTAACATGGCACACATGAACACATTTAGACAACTGTGACCTAAGGGAGTGGATGTTGCAACACTGGGTGTTTTGCTCGGGCTTGCAAGGAATCACAGGGAAGCAATTTGGTCGGATCCTTTTAATCTATCATGTGCCCTGCATTAACAACAAGGGGATTTCTGAGAAAGACCCTCAGAGTGCAAAGGTTAATGCACATAACCAGAAAACAGACTTTGAAACAAGACTGAGAAACAGTTTTTGAATAAAGTCTATGGGTGGTAGCGACCTGAGATAAAGCAAAGGGAATCACATTACACCAAAAAGAACAAAGTGTTAGGAATGAAGGCGGGAGTTTGGAAGACATTTGTTAAGCAAAAAGCTTCCTCTGTGTGTCTTTTGTTTGTGCAAGAGAATGTAAGCCACAGAAAATAGCTGTCTGCGTGCGAGAAGCACAAAGTGTGGTCAGAAAAACCCTCAGAGGACTTGGAAAGGACATTTGATATCCCAAACCAAAATGGCGGTAATGCCCCTGTGATTTGTGTGTCATGCTGTGCATATTTTAGCAGCATCGCATAAGAGTTTGTTCCATTTATCTGCTCCTATAAAAAGTTTTAAAAGACAAACCGACATTGCGTTATAGATAATTATGTCAAAACAGCTCTCTCATAGTTCTTTGGTTGCCAGTCAAAACATGTTTGAACAGAAGCGGCTTCCATTTTTAACACACCGTATGCACAGCTGTTACCAAGGCCACATACAACAGTGTTAGCATGCTGGAAGAAATATGTAAGACAGCAACTCGTAGCCTTCCAATACCCTGGAACTGTTTTAGCCACATGTACTAGTTATGTGTGCAGTGTCATGTGCTGCCCTGGCAGGTGCATCAGAACGGACTGTGACATTCCAGATGAGCTGAAAGTGAATGACCACGTGATATAAGTGGAAGCGAAAGTGCATTGGAGGAAAAGTGTGTAATGTGCAACTGCTCACCACTAGAGGGAGACATCCTCAACATCAGGTAAACGAGACAGTCCAGGGACAAAGGTCAGAGTCTTGTCTCGTTTTAATCACAAGGGCATTATTTGACCTTGACTAATGTGTTAAAAGCCACAAAAACATAATGTGATGGTGTTTTGTTTTATTTTACAAACACATTTATCTGATTCCATCCTTTTAAGACCAAGGGATGTAAACTTATGATCCATTGAATAAATCTATCCACTTGCATAAAAGACAAACACAAAAATAATTAGTGAAAACAAAGCGGTGTTTCTTTATGTTTTGTTTTTCTAAACAGGTCTCAGTAAAAATCACTAACAAAACTAATTTGCAATACAGAAATTAGAGTGCATTGACAGCACATCAAGTTGAGGATAGATCATTTTATCCCACTGCTCACCAAATGTACACGTGGGACTCTGTGCAAGCATTGCAAACCTCTATCAAATTTGCCACCTGAAGAAGGCACAACCCTTTGACATATAATCATCATCAAGTTTGTCAAAAAAAACTATATCTCATATCTTTGATAAATATCTTGCTTTCAGACTTTTATCTCCCCCCCCCCCCAAACAATAACTGTACACCATCAACCATATTCAGTATCAGATCAGAATAAATAATGTGATTTCATTCAGAGGGTAGAAAAATAGAAATACTGACAGAAAAATAGAAATCTAGAAGTGATAAAAAATGGGCGTAGTAAATTATCCACTGATTTAAATATATGTAGATCATCTCACATTCTTTCAAAGAAAAACAATTTACAATCTTCTTTAAATGTATGCTTTTCTGTGCACTGGAAAAGTAACAACAACAACAAACCCTCAGAAATGTTTCAGTCCAAGAAAATCAAGTAATCAAGTAAGGAAACAGTCCTTGTTTTCATATTTGTGCAAATGTTAGTACTGTAATGTATAATGAAACTACCAGGACCAAACAATCTCTTCACCACCAATAATGTATGCAAATATAGACCAAGTACCCTTCATAGCACTCAGTAAAGAAAACATAACCTTAACCTCTTAAATTTTTACAAATCATCTCGAACTGCTCATCAGTTTCATTCACATTCACATGGATAATTTTCATGATTCTAAGGCTTTTCAATGAAATGTCAATGCACGGCAGTTTAAGCAGTGAAGGAAGAGATTAATAAACTAATGACCAAAGAGGAAGTAAATATTTGCTTGTGATGACAAAACTGTAGTTCTCGTCTGAGCCACTAGATGGACATCTGACATCCAACAGATTGTGCAATATTGAAATAAGAGAGAGCAAAAGACCTTTAGAGAAAAGGGTGCATCATATTGCTAAAAAAGGAAGGTGAAGCAAATTGGTACAAAGTAGTACAAAGATTGCACTTCAGTTCACTGAAACGCAGAATAGCTCAATCCCTCATTGGCAAGTGGCCTTAATTAATGCTGAGTTCACACTATGAACGACACAACAACATTCTACAAGTCATTTTAGATGGAGGTTGGTGACATGAAGCAACAAAATGATGCCCGATACTTCTAATGACACAGTGAAGTGTCAACCAATCACAAGTGTTTGTTTCACCCTGTTCCATTACAGCTAAAAACATCATGTTGGCTAGTTCCCAGTGCTATTAAACCACATAACTACATCAATATGCACATCAACGGCAACTCAAGGACAATGCAGCTGGCAGCTTTTTGTTGCTTTTGTCATTCGCAGTGTGAACATAGCATTACAGTTGTCAATTATTCGTTTTTTTTTTTTGTCACTTTGGAGTGTAAAATGCCTAGTTTCTCTACTCTGTAGGCAATATGTGTGTGTCAGGCTGTCTACATGAGTCCACAGCAAGGCTCCTTATTGTTAGACTGGTCCTCCTCAGGGGCTCTGAGTTTGAGAAGCGGGGGGTCTCCACTGGCTGGGGTAAAGTACACCTGGCTCGGGGAGGCTGGCTCCTCTGTGCTGGGCGTGATTTGGAGCTCTGCTTGGGCCTGAGTGGTTGCCACTTCGGCCACTGCGATAGAAGGCTCCTCCTCTAAAGGAGGGGGCAGTGGTGGGGGAGGAGCTGGGTACTTATTGAGCTTGGCGGCAGCCCGCTGGCGTTTCAAGTCAGCTAGGGTTTGGTGGGATTTCTCCCGAGTCATACTGTCTCCTCCCTCTCCCTCTGCGGACCCTACCCCTGCTCCAGATGCAGGGCTGAGCTGGTACGAAGCGCTGCGCTCCATGAGACCTCCGGCGCTCCATAGCTCTCCAGGTACAGAGGAGGCCAGAGAGACGGAGGTCCCTCCATTACCTAGACTTGACACAATTTTCCTGTCTGCAGCCTCCAATTCCTCTAAACGTGACGTGGCTCCACCACCAGCAGCCTGAAACAAAACATTAAATAACACATAATAGTTGAAATCAGCTGCAACTCTTTGACAATGTGAGAAAAAAACAGTAATAACGAGACACCACTGAGCTTGCTCACCATGGTGGCATGCTGGTGCAGCTCATGGTCCGTTTGTCTGTCCTCATCGTCGTCCTGTGGTTCTGGCTGTCGGCCACGCTCCTGCCACACCATGGCCTCTTTGCGGTGCTCCCGTCGGTACAGACTGGAGCGCTCGTTCACACTGACACGACGTACCACCTTACTGTATAGACAAACGACAGAGTGGGAGACAGTAAAGCTTCACTGCTCTAATGTTACATCTTTCAACCCCTGCTTCCCTAAAGCTCTCTGGCCTAATGTCCTCTCTCACCCTCTGCTGCCAGTACTAGAGGCTCGTCTTTGCAGTGTTCCCTTCTGCCGGTCCTGGCTCTTCATGATGGCATCGTGTTTGTGCTTCAGGTCCATCAGTTTGGCTCTGACCTCTTCATCCATACACACGTCTGAAAAGGCAGTTGCAGCAAAGGTTAACCACTGGGGGCTATGAAAGGAAAGGCGCTAACAAGAATGCTATAATTGACAGACATTTAAGAAATGGGTGAGGATAATTAGTTCCTATTTTTACACAGGCCGTTATTACACTTGAGGCATTACATCATTAAGATGTGAGAAGGTAAAAGGTACTTTCAGGTACAGAATTCCGCTATGAGGCAACACAGGAACAATTGTCTCTCTGGTCTCACCCAGGGGCGTCTCCTCCAGGACAGACTTGGTGTCTAAACTGGCTCCATGGGCGACCAACAGTTCCACCATTTGGATCTATGGAACAAAACAACCATATTAATAGATAAATGAAGAAAAGTGGAAGATTCTTACCCTCTGCCTTATATGCAGCACCTACTTGTCCCCAGCAGGAGGCGGCGTGTAGCGGCGTCCAGCCATCAGAGTCCTTCACCTCCACCAGAGCTCTGTGCTCTAGCAACAGTTCCCCCACAGACACATAGCCGTTAGCAGATGCTATATGGAGCTGAGAGAGAGCATTGGTCATTTAATTGGTGACCTAGCGGGAGGCACTTCTAAATTGTAGGGTTTAACTCAAAGCAGAAAAAACACCTCGTGTAAAAGACAAAGTCCAAATGCAGTTTGAAAAAAAAAAGAAAAATGGATCAAAGTCTTTAAAAATAAAGGAAATTGCTGCATTTTATTTTTATACTCTACTGCTAAATTAAACTCAATTTACACTCCTGTCTTAAACCTTTGGAGAAATCCTTAGTAATTAAGAAATTCCAGCCAATTACATTCCTTTATAACAGTTCAAATCCCTGGCCATGCTTATGCATTCATGTATTATTTCTTAAATGTTCTTTATGTATACACTTCATGTCCCTCGGTCTCACCGGTGTTGCTCCATTAGCATCCTGTGCGTTCAAGTCTGCTCCGCTCTGAACCAGAGCCCGAATGTCAGCCAGCATGGTGGCCTCTTTAGCCCCTCGACATTCATCTATATGGTCCTGAGTTATCCCTACAGGCAGACAGAAACAATGGTAGCACACTAACAGCCTGAGTGTACAGATGTCAAAGACATTAGATTTTTAAAATGATGAATGAATGTTAGGCTTGTAAGAAAAATGTGACATTTGATGAAACAGATGAACAGATGACTACAGAGGAAAATGAGCTTTTAGCTATAATATAATAAACTAATAACATGCCGGATTCGACTCATCTTACTGACCCTGTTCAGCCATAACCATCTCCAGCAGCTCAAGGGTGGCCTCGTCTTCACAAAGGTCATAGGGCATGTTGCCATCCGCATTGACAGCCAGCAGATCAGCACCACTAGAAGCATGCATGCACCACATGCAAAGACACACGGATGAGCAGCCACTCAGGAATATGCATACACATTGTTTTGAAAGTCAAGCTGAGCCTTATTTGCATCGTTTATGTAAACTAGCCTCTTGTCGAGAAGGCTCTCGGTCGGTTTGGTCTACAAAAAGAAACCATTCCGCATTCAAGCAGGATTTATATTATATAGCAACATTTTTCCTAATACAGCTCAGAAAAAAAACTCCACAATAAATCAGCTCAACAAGTTCTACACTTTGTTACCATCATGATGGCAGGAAAAAGGTTTTATGGTTTAAAGGATGCATGAATGTTTGGCTGAAATTAATAAGAAAACTCACGCCTGAATCAGGAGCTGCACCAACCCAGTGTGTCCACAGGTGGCAGCAGCATGCAGCGGCGTCCACAGCTCACTGTCACATGCGTTCACACAGGCACCAGCATCCAGCAGGCACTGCACCATCTCCACAAAGTCATCAATGCAGCACTGAGGAGAGAGAGCCGATGCAGAGATGTATGAAATGTGAGGGAAGGGAAGAACAACAGGCTTAGAAAACGTACTATGGGCAAAGAAGCATAAAGAGCAATGTTGAAATCTATGCATAACTATTTCAGGCAAGTAATACATTGGCTTGGGTAATAGCAGCATTTGCGTGCATGGCCCAGCTCTCTGGTTTTCTTCTTGGAAAACGTAGTGTTTACACAGCAGAGTCAACTGCTTTTATAAAGAGTCCTCTGTGCTCAAAATACCCGTCTCATGAATTTATAGTAGCATGTGTATGTGTCCACATATAAAGAGAGCAAAACAGTACGGGAGACAGAGTGCCCATCTGCGTAGTAAAGATTTTTGTGATGCTTTAGATTTGCGCGTTTCAAGGTCCCGACAAACAAAAGGAAAGGAATGCAGGCCTAACCAAGTTGCCCTCACTCTTCAAAAAGGCCGGCCCTTGAACGTGCTCGTGTAAACTGACTTAAGATAAGTTACGGTTAAGACAAAATAAAAGCAAACAGTACTTAGAGAGCTCAGAGCTGTGACCGCACGCTACATAAACACACTACTCAAAAGATGACCTGCGTCTTTAAGGTCACAATAGTGTTGGCGCGTGGCACAGGGTTCTGATTTTATTTTGGCTTAGTTGTGCATTTCAGTGAACCCACTCGGTGGTGTTTGCAGGTGGGAAGCCAGTGAGGGACTGCTCTGGTGACAGAACTGAGTGTATGTGTAGGTACCTGATGCAGGGCTGTCAGTCCATCCTCGTTGACCAGATCTGGGCTGACACCACTGTTCAGCAGCTCCCTCACTAGAAGCACAAACACACAGGCTGCATTATGACTGGCCACCAGGGCAAAGTCCTTTCCTCATAAAACATTATAACACTTGTACATTTTGATTGGCCTATTGAATGGTCTGAAATCACTTCATCCTGTCTTACTTCTAATTTAATAAATAGTAGTGTTTAAGCTCTTCAGCCCATAACTTGTAATGCTCTCTAGGAGTGTGTGTGTTTCTACCAACCTTCTTCCAGGTCGTTGCGTGCCGTTGCATCCAGCAGGGTGATGGACTTGGGGAATGTAACTTTGGTGGTGCGCTTCTTTTTCTTATCCGCTTTGGCCCTGGACCCTCGTGCTGTGTCCTTCTCCATCTGTGCCCATCCCTTCAGCTGCTGGGCGCGCCGCTTCTGCGCGTGCTTCAGGCGTTCGGTGGCACTCAGACGCCCAACTGTGGCCATCTCAGCCAGCAGCTCGCCGTGCTCTTCTGCCATACCACCACAACACTATGAATGAATGTCAACGTGGCTTTGCTTCCCTGTTCCTGTTTCTTTTAGTCCAAAAGGATATTGAATATAAAAGTTTCAGGTTTTCCCCTTAAAGTGGCCCTTCTGTAAGGCCAACAGGCCTTCGTTAGGGCCTCTGGGACAAACAGATACTGCAGTTTATCTGAAAATGTATGAAAAAAATTCAAGCCAGCAGCAAAAATATCCAAATTATGATGAAAGAAAACAACTTATGTTGTGCATTTAGGTAACGGATATCTCCATGATTTCAGAAAAATGCAACACTTGCAACGTCTCTTTCCCATCTTTCAGATAATAACAACCCTTATTGTGCCACTGAAAAAAGGGGGGAGAAACATATCCAAAACATTGTCATTCCTGTCAGTCCTCCCATCCATAGCAACTCTTGGTAACTTGGCCTATGATCCACTGAGAGAAAAGACGGACAGAAAGAGAAACGGGCAAGAACGGCAGAGTCAAAACATTCTCCAGGTCGGATCCTCCATCTGAGCTTCTAATCCAAGGTGGTGGTGTCCAAGACTTGGATCCAACAGAGGAGTCAGTCTTTGAGAATCCATAGTGAGAATATTGTGGCAGCGAGCAACAAATCCACAAGATAGGAACAACTGGGGAGTTTAAGCAATGACAAAAAGTCCTGCTTTAGTTAAACCAGTGACAGGATTCAAGCGGGAGGAGAGACTTTTCCAAAGTCGACTTGTTGTTGTTGTAACTGTTGGTAGACTTTTTGGGAGGTCACCAGAAGGAGAGAGCTGGAAACGAAGGTTTCAATGATTTGTCCTTCAACGTCATTGTCTTCCGTCTACAACTGTGGGCAGAGAGAGGAGGGGGGGGGGGGGGGGGGGGCAGGGAAACAAAATGTGAGTGCTGTGTTACAGTATAGTGTACGCACGCTGCCCTCGTAATCCTGTTATCTTTAACCCCTGAGCTCCTTCCCCCCCCCTACTCCCTCCTCTCCCACTCCTCTCCCGGAGGAAACCTGAGACGGTGGGACGCTTTTCATTAATGATTGACACACCCTGCAGCCTGACACACACTTTGCTGCCACTGGCAAACACATGAAGGAAGACCGATAGAGGAGATGTAGCAGAGAAGTGGATAAATAGCTGGTATGTGACACGTTTCAGTGCAAGTACCAACACTGGCAACCTTGCTCTCGTTGCATTTCGTTAGCTTCCCAGGTAACTCACCTGGGCTCACACACACACACACACACTCTGCTCTTTTGAGGCTACTCATTCATTATTTAGGCCCGGGGCCTGTGAGCGCTGAGAGGAAGGTCAACTAGAGGCACTCAGTGAGATAGAGAGAGTGACTGACGAGACCGTGGGCCACAGAGCCTCTGCAGCAAGCGGCCAACTACCTGAAAAGGTGGGAAACCACAGTGAATTTTAAATCAGCTGATAGCTTGGCAAGCAGTTGCAGTGTGATTGCTAATAGACAGGTAGCGGTTACATGGCTACTCTTTGGTTCATCTCTCAATGAAGTGAAAGTAATGGGTTTAAAAGTGTTTAAGACCTAAAATTGCAATAGTCCTTGCCTTGAGAACAGGCAGATTTTTGTAATGTGTTCCTTCACTAAGCCTTCCTACTATTTTTAGGATACCTAACTCGACCCTTTGTCACAAGCTACAATGTAAGGATTTCCTTAGTTTGAAGCAATAGGCTTAACTCTCCCCCTTAGCTTGGAATGCACAAGATTGAGACGTGTGAAATTTATAATGCCAATGATGGAGAGACTTTCTTTTAACATGTCTTCCTCCTGCAGGAAAAATGAGTCCATGTTCTTGTCAAAGGTCAACAGGAAACAAAGTAACACTGAAGGAACAATTAAGGCTCGGCCTAATAGCCAAACCTGATGTTGGTGTGTTTAACCACAGTTAACAAATGAAAAAGGGAACACGTTTTGTGGTATTTTAAGGGGCTTTAAAAGGGAGAAAGGATTGGAGAAATAAAGAAAATTCCTGCAGGAACTTAGCGGCTGTATTAGCGGGATAATGCCTGACACAATCTGAAAGGTCAGTGGAATAGGGATCCTAATCTTAAACGTTAGTACTGTGTGGCTCACAAAAGAAACTCCATTCTGAACGAACTCTCATGAGGCTGCATTTGACTCAAATTCCAGATGACTCAGAAGCAAACACAAATGTGTTTTATTTAAGAGTTTGTGTCAAATGCAGTGGTGAAAAATGGCCTTCAAAACAGACCCAGACATAAACAACAAGAACAGATTGGGCATGTCACAATGCAGCCAGTTGCACTGTGCTTGTGTTGATTTGTGCAAATCAGAAGTTTCAATAAATGTTTACAGTTTTTGTGAACATGACTCTTCCAGTGTATACTGTTTGACTGGAGTCCATTCATCTTTCAGATGAGTCGACTATGAAAAACCAGCAGTGTTAATTTCAGCTTCAACTTGATGACAGTGCGTACTGGGCTCAAGTTTGATGGCTTGATTTGACTATACTATCTGTAATATTACCTATGATTGTGAGTGAATGAAGGCTGCCTTAATTTGAAGGCATTATAATGTTGAAGTGAATGACATTTATGTTATATAGCGTAAATAAACTCACTACAAACTCCCATTAATGTATAAAGCAGCTTGGAGGCTACAGTGTGGGTCACATACGGAGCAGCATTGTCTCCATCTATTTTTATTTTAGCAACAATTACTGATCATGTGATCATGACAATTAAACCGGTTTACTGTATGCTCCACCCAGACCACACAACCTCACCTGACTGCACAAGTGATATTTATAGTACTATAAATATATCTAATTTTCAGGATATTTAAGCATATTTTTGTGTAATGTTGGATCAGGGATGTTTTAGTGTTCCTTCAAAACAGAAAAACAAAGTGAAGCTTCGGTGGGTGAGAGGTTATTTACATATAAACTCATTTCTGGCTTGTGTTGAAAACATCAGGACAACACCAACCAAAACAGACCTTTTCTATCTGTTAATTTGACCAAGCTTTGGTCCAATTATCATCTCTCAAACGATCATAGTCTAGATTCACCTGACGGACAAAACCCTCATCGAGAACTCCAGCTTCTGCCTTTAACAGCCAACGATTCTTTTAAGTGTTTCTTAATGGACCACAATAGACCATGTCGAGGCTGTGTCAGGAAGATGTTATTTATAAGGTAATATACCTTTATATATAGGTCAACTTTGACACATAAACACATGTAAAGTCACATTTACATGCACAAACACACACATAATCATTCACTCGGCACACAGGACAATGTCTCCTGATTATCCGTCTTGGCCAGACAACTCAAATCTCAGCCAAAGCCAATCAGTGTGGGGTATCAGGGGGAACGGAGCTGATGCACAGGCTCAGACAGTACGATGTTTACTGGCTGGTCCAGGTACACAAACATGAAGGACGCATTGTGTAACACTAAGAACACGGGTCAAAAAAACACGCTTACTCGTCCACCCAATCAATCCAACCCAGGCCTCATCATCATCATGGAGGTACACCCACTCTGCTTTCACACACTGTAGTAGAGTTATACCATAGTAATATGTTTCCCCTCGACATGCTTAAAACAGACAGTCAAGAACAAATATATTCAATAAATGTGTTAAAATGGAAATAGCAGGCTGTGCATGGGAGTCAGTCACCACTTCTTCTTTCTCGTGTATGTAAACCACGACTTAACAAGTGTTTGCATCAAACGGAATGTGCTCTAATTTAAAATGGACTCTCTTAACCATAACCTTTCTGTTCAGTACGTGCTGCAGAGTCTGAGAGTGGAGACGAGGGCGAGGGCTATCATTTGGAAGGAACTAAACAAAGTAAAAACCAGGGTGTGGTGGAAAAGAGAGGGGGGAAAAAGCTGTAGGATCCTCTCAGCTGTGTTTGTCTGACAGACTAGCAGCTCAGTCAGCCTCAGTCTGCTGGCTGGCAGCAATCAGCCTACTGTCCCACACTAACCAGCAGCAAACTAGTAGCAAGAGTGATCCATAAACACTAGCATTTCTGGGTACATTTAGCAAGGTTGTGATCCAAAGTAGATCACAAAATATCTTGCCTTTAACATTTATTGTGTCTCCTGTGATTTGAAAATCGCAGGAGGCCATATTTTCAACATCAGGTTTTAAAGTCAGTTGCTGGCAAGAGTTTCTTTTCTAAATTTGGATTTTAATGTTGAAAATCTTCACAGGCAGAAACGGCTCTTTCTACACAAACAAGAGCAACAACATCCAAGTATATTATTAACAAATTAACTGACCCACCATATACATGTATAAACCCAGACATAAAGATCAACTGTTACTTTGGGAGAAAGTAATTAACAGAGTACCGATACCAGTATAGGAAATGCCTCTACAGCACAAATGGACATAATTATTTCCGTGATGTTCTGATCTTACCTCATCCATCCATGTGTACCTTGCAGATTAAGCTCTTAACTGTATGTATCCCAAAAGGTTGACTGAGAACTTGCTATCAGTGCATGCAGCGACCTAACCTCGTGTAACATTTTATACGTAGGACCTTAGGACTGTCCCTTATAAATTGAGCCTCTACACACATGCAGAATGGGGAATTTGTGACTCTAGAGCCTTGTGATTCTTTGAGTCAGGCAGAACCCAGACAGACGGAAAAAGACGAGGTGAGATCACCGATATTGTACAGTCTCTTGGCAAAGCACATGCACGCTGAGGAATACAACTAAACACGTTGTGTGAAACTGTCCCTGCATCAATCCGACGTTTGTCGACTTTTTCCACCTAATGACCTCACAGGAAGGGCCGTCTGCAGCTTCTGAGGAACAGAATCTTTCTGTCAACAGCTGGAATGAATAGCCCAGTATTAATACACGCACAAACTGAAGCTCATGCATTTATCGAGTGGGTGGTACCTGCAGTGAATGTAAAAGCTTGTGACTGAACTCACAAGAACACAACAGAACACGCAGCTAAAACTCCTGCTCAGCCTTAAATCTGGCTTTACTGGAGGAGGGCGAACAGAGCTGCGTGCGTTATTCACGGGTTCGCCATCACGGAATGACATGGCTCAGCTGTTGTGTGCGACAACCAGTCCAGTGTACTGTTCGGTGTGACCCGCGGGACCTTGTTGATTGAAACAAACAATGCTGAGTCAGTGCAGCTTGATGATTCGGGAACACTCCCGCTTGCTATCTGAGCGAGTGCCAAGTGACCTGCCCGATATTCAGAGCGGGTTTTTATCCATGACAGTGCAACATAAAATTAAAGGAAGTCGAGCTGAAATAGTTTGTTGGTGACTCGATAAGCTGTTGGTTTGACAAACTCTGGACAACTACTTTTCTGACATTTTCTTTAATCAATATATCAAGAAAATAATCAGCACATTAGTTGCAGCCCTCGTGGGGAAGACAAATCTGAAAAGAGAGCGAGAGGGAGTGAGAATAATGGTTTGAGCTGCTCCATATAATCACTCAGCAATCGCAGTAATGCTGCAGAGTAGCCAGAGTAGAGAGAGATCAAATGGCCATGCAGAGAAAAAAACACAGAGAGAGAGAGAGAGAGTGTGTGCATGTAATATAGAGATATACTGGAGATTTGGAGATATATTGACAAACAGACAAAGAGGCGCTGCTTTTTCTGGAGTACAGGATATGGTACGAGAAGGCAGGAGGATGTGGAGGAAAGAATGTGAAGGAGATAGGGGATAGTATGAGGAGGAGGGGGAAGGATGGGGAGGAGACAGACTGGCCCACTTTAACTCCTCTAACTGCTCCCAAGCAGGAAGTAGGGTCATGTCATGCATGCAAAGTGGACAGAAAAATAGGGATAAAGAATTTGTACATTGTGCCCACGTGATGAGATTAGATATATGACATCCATCAGAGGAATCTTCTTGCCGTTAAACATTCACACGGGATGGTGAACGAACGCCTCGCTAGGAAAAGACAAGGGGGGAGTTTCTGCACGAGAGAAGGAATGTAGCAGAGAGCCAAACCTTAGCAAATACAGTTTGACCTTTAAAAGAACTGCGTAAGTCATTTGTTGGAACCATCTTATCATGAAGAACACAAGTGTATTAGGATGAAAAATAACTATTTTTTAACTCCCACTGGGTTCAGGCCTTCATCCTTCTCCAATATCTAATAAAACCTGTTCTGTTGAGATAACGTTTTGTCAGCATAATGGATGATGCACACCTTGGATCTAAATTAAATGCATCACAGAGGTTACAGTCTCCTGACGTATACATGCAATGTTGAAATGTAATCAAACCTTTTTATGATTCCCTTCTAGATCATCGACACCATGCGTGTGCTGTCATCAACACGGCCTATGTTGTGAAACCGTGCAAATATTTGCCCATACATACCAAGGAAATTGCTATTGAAGAAGTACTTTGACCACATGTGCTAATAGTTGTGAGAAAGCTGGCTTGACAAGAACAGATAACGGTGAGATTGTTTACATTAATAAGTAAGTGATGTGTTAAAGTCAAATAGTTTGCAAATTACAATATACTGTAAAAACTCCTAGATTTTTTCCCCCTTGAAACAACATTCCTCCACAGATGATTGGCATTTTTGCTGGATGAATGACTGAAACTATTCATCTAAACGTATTGACCTAATGGATGATCAATTCTCTCAAATGACAGCTTGTTTCAGCTCTACAGAATAAACTGGGGACATGGTGAGCTGTACAATCTATACAACAAGAGGACGAACAGCACTGGGTTGGCATATGACCCATTTGCCACTGAACTATGAGCTGCAGCTCGTACTATAAAAGTCATATCACATTTATGTCAGCCTATGGCGCTGATAGTAATAAGACTTTGCACCTGTTGCCCTATCACGACGCTGCAGTGTGCTGGATTAGATATTAGCCAGGAAACTTAAGCGAAAACCCACCGTGTAACTATCCACTTTGACGGTTGCTACAATGACTGTAAATGGCCATTAAACGCTTAACAAGCGGCGGCGGAAGCGTTTGCTGTCGTTTGTCTCATAACGTCGCTGTGTGGGTGTGAGATTAAGATAACTGTGAGCAGCAGATTAGCTAACATTAACCTACCTAGCGGTCCGCAGACGGGCTCAACAGGTGGCTAAGTCTGACAGGTAACGTAAACAGCTCGTTTAAGCTAGCTGGCTTCATTCATCGCGTCCAGGTGCAGACTCGGTTCACAACGGCGAGTTTACCCCAACTCGGTGACTATTATCGTTAAAAAAAAAAGTAAAGAGCACTTACGTTAACGTCACCTTAGCCTCAGGTTAGCTTACTTTTCAGCCACAACCAGAGTCGCGCCGGGTGTTTTAGCGAATTGAATGTTACGTCGACTTAATTTACTTTGACAGACGCCAGTTAAAGCGAGCAGGGTGCGCAGTACCGACGTAAAAAATGAGAGAAAACAACGTGGCGACGTCTTACCTGTCAGCTGTGGCTCCTGTGCAGGTCTGCGGCTGTGAAACTAAATCAGCTGCTGTCCCCTGCTCCCTGCTCCCTGCTCCCTTCTCCAGTCAGCCCTCGGGGGAAATGCTTCACCATAACAACCGGACCTGCGCTCTCTCCTCCTGCAGCGCACACCGTCCACCAGGGGGCGACAAACGTCTGCAAGATGTGGTGCAGGTCTGCAGGTTGGATTCAAGTGCAATGGAAAATAACATTATAAGGAATTAAAAAAAACTCAATTCCAATATAAATAGGAATCTAATATGAAAGACATGTAGCTGCTGTATCAGTGAAACAAATAAATAATGAATATCAGGAGTCAAGATGAGAGGAGACATGGATAAATTGCTCAACTCTTTTTGAGGAAGGAGCAATGTTTTTTTCTCTGGCAAATTGAAATACTGATTTATACTCTAATGTGCCGATTGAAGTTGAGGCATGAATAAAAAATGTAAAGCACAGATGAACGTGATCCCAGATGAAGCTGGCATTGCAGTCATATTCACCACAGCACTTCCCTGCAAGATCACTTTTAATTAGAGTGCAACAGAATCAATATTAGACACACATTTCAAGTCCAAGTATTATTATAACTGAATATCAATAAAGCCAACCAACTGACGGTCTTAATTGAAAGGAAACAGCATCAGAATCAGTTGTAAACCTAGAAACAGACAGTGATGACCCTGTTATCTGCTGACCCCTGCAGTGAACTGGCCGACCAATAAAGCAGTGACACTCTGCAGAGATGCAATGAGGGAACAGCTTGGGAGCATGACATACTGTTACATCTCTGGTCCTCGGGATAAGATAAGATAACTTTATGATGTTTCAATTTTTGGAACATTTTCACGAAGGATCGGGTCAGCACCTTTCAGCATATTGTAATGAATGTGATCTGAGATGAAACTAGACTTCTACACCTCCTTGTGGCTATGTTTTCCGGTTCTATCTAAGTAAATCTAGCTGTTGATGGGAGACTTTGGCCAATCACAGGTCATTTTAGAGAAATTACATACCTGTGTTTCACGTGCATGGTCCTTTAGATGGTAAGAGCCTGACATGATAGAATGCCCTGCAGAAAAGGGTGCTATTCAAGCACTGGCAACAACTCAAAGAGATTAATCAAAAAGAGAGTCTGACAAAGTGTTGCTACTAGTTTAATCTTCTGCCAGGTCATCTAAAATGACCAATTTGTGCACAGGGTGTTGGTTTTGTGTGCCCATATTTTTTTTTAGAAATCTATCTTTGAGAAGTTTGCATTTCCTGTAACAAAATGAAGGTGAATGGAATTTCATTTGTGATCCCCACAGCATTGAAAAATGGCATTTTTACAAAATTGAACAGCAATGCATCATTCCAAAAATAGTCCAGAATACTCTAAGTAATCTAAACACTCACGCTTCTTTGGAACTACCCTAATACCCAGAACAAATCATTTGGTGTACGTTATAGGGAAACTGAGGGAAAATAGCAGCAACAAAGCTGTGACAGCACAACGAAAGCTTCCCTCTCACTTTCTCTGTCTCCATCACAAAGGGCTAAACCTCATTCCTCCTCTCCATCTCAGTTCCAGGATGCATCCCAGGGCAGCTTAGGAGGGATTTGTCCAGACACAATCAGTCTGTGTGAAGCCTCGTCCTGGATGCTATCCTATTCATATGGTCTCCCATTCTTCTCATGCATGGCTCACTAATCCAGGCGCAACCTATTAATTGCACTCCTGCAGACAGGAAGAGATAGATCGACAGTTTGTATTTAAATCGGTGTTTTGCACTGAGCACTTCTCTGTGAGAAGGTGTGTGAAATGGGTCCAGGTTTTGCCTGTACATGTCTAGTTGTCCACCTCACTAAAACAGATCATTCTCATTGAAATGAAACTGAACAAATGTACTGTCTCTGAACAGAGCATGCTTCCTGTGTGACTCGTTTAGAAGTGACTCAAGCTTCTTGTTTCATTTTGGGTGAAACCACTAGAGGGTGGCAACGTTTCTGGCTATGCAACAGAGTGTGAGACAACCAGAGAAGAAAATCACTTATGCAAATTGCAGCAGGTTATGGGGTTTTGCTGCTTATCGGGAGAGAAGCCATCTGAGCTGGAAAACAAGGTCAAACATTTTGTGTTTTACTGAAAAAAAATATATTCAAAAGTCCCAAATCCACGTGGTGAGTTAGGCTACTTAAGCGATGCCTCTGTTCAAGAAAATTAAAATAAAATGCTCTTTATATCTGCACCCCATTCACAAATTACTCCATTTGCTCTGTGAATTGGTTGGAGGCAATTTGGTGTGATTTAAATTGAAGGTGAATACATTTTTGGCATACAGGCCAAACACCGAATGTGGTTTTAATTGGGGAAAGTAGATTTCTTGGGGCAACGATTCTGGGAAACACGATCGCTCCTGTTTAAGGTGTGAATGTCCCACCTGACGACGACACTTAACAGCTTGTAAAGCGCCAGAAAACCCCACGAATGGTGTTGAATGGCCCCCGTATTTTCTTCACATGCTAAGCAGCTTGTTTGGGCAGGAACAGTCTCCAAGTTGGCCAACGGGGTTCCTGCTAATCCAACTTGTTTTCACTGTCTCGCTGGGAAGAAAGCGTTTGCACATTAGCACGACGTTAACGTGAACAAAAGACGCGCATTCCCGAAACTTAGTCTTTCAACACCGAATGACATCCTGCGCGGCCCCGAGGAGACCCCGCTGCGCGCCACCATAACGTCTCCAAACTATTTATTCTGCGTCAGTTGACCAGTTGTAAACTTTCCTCGAACTGGGAAAAACTTTTTTCAATGCGCATGCGTCGCTCCCTGGAATTACCTGCATGAATAACAGCATGCGATTTTCAGTGCGTTCCTCACAATCTAAGTATTCCAAATGACTCGGATAAATTAAGACTACATTAATTTGATGTACCCGGATGAGACGAATGGTTCCCAAATGGTTCCATTAATGTTTTCACGTTTTGTATATTAGCCATTCATTTTGTATATTGCTCACCAAATATTGTTGATTGCATGTGAGCTTCAATCGAAATTACTTCTGTTGTACCCCGCCCCCTCCCCCCCAGTGTCACTCGAGAGAGAAACGTATTCACGATTTACGAGGTGGGAAGTACAAATACTTCGTTACTGTACTTAAGTAGAATTTCCAGGTATCTGTGCTTTGCTTGAGTATTTGTTTTTTTGACAACGTTTTATTTTTGCTCCCTACATTTAAAACGCGTGTCTGTTCTTTCAGGCTCGTTGCTTAAGTTTTAATGTATTTGTGGGGAATTAATGATATTTTGTTCTTATTAATATGACGCCAGATTCAGTCACTCTTTCAAAAAAACATCCAGTAGAAATGTCCTTCATATGAATATTGTTTACTTTGAGTTATCCTACATATCAGACACTTCTTAGATAGATAGAGGACTTTTTTTAATTGTAAAGGGAAATTAAATGATCATAGCAGCATTGAATAAAAGGTGGAAAACCCACTTTCACTTTAACTCGAGTAAAGAAGTAGAACCAAGACTTTTTTTTAACACTGACATCTGAAGTTCTACTTGAGCATAGATTGGCTGTACTTTTGGCTACTCTGATTTTTGGGTAAAATGGAGATGTAAAATTAAGGTACTGCTCTTAAGTTGTAAAAAAAAAGCGTAATTGTTTGTTTTACGTGTATTGCCTCCTTCAAATACGCACTTAATACTTTAGGAGTTGTGCGTAAATCTTCTTAAAGCACTGATTCAAGCTGAATCTCTTCGTTACAAGCAGTGTGTTGATATTATCATAAGGGTTATTAACAGGTTTACTGTCTTTCTCTCGCCCCTCCTCGTACACAGACCCTCCCCAGCCCCCCGGGGCGATCAGTCATTCTGCCCTCAGATAACGCGTCACTCTCCCCTCGATTACGCAGCAGGATTTACATGAAACTGTTAATTGTTTGCTCTTCAAATAGAGTCAGCCTGGAGCCACCAGTCTGCCAGAAGTTAAGGACCGACTCTTTGACCTCCCTCCCCCCCCCCCCCTCTCCGCGTTCCTGTCCGAACGTGCGTGCCGATCTTCCCCTCTGGCTGATCAGCATGACAAAGCACTGGTCGGAGCAGATCCTCCTGGCACCACCCGCTCTGCCCCACCTTGGAGAGCAGCGCGACCATCACCTTGACTTCCACAGAAATGCGCAGCAGACCTTCCCTCGCAGCAGCAGCAGTGTAGCGCGGAGCTCTCCGACCCGACACTGGCCCCAACACCTGGCTCAGATGGTTCCCCAGCAGTTGTCGCGCTTGGAGAAACCCGCGGCGGGCCACGAACATCTCCCTAGTTCCGCGGCGTTCATGGATAACGCCGCGCCACAGGGCTCAGCGCACCCGAATCCTCAAGATGCCAACTTCAAACTGGAACCCGTTACCCGGGACTCGTGGAGCGGTGACCGGGAGAAGAGTAGCACCGGCGGTGGGAAGAAAAAGAACTATCAGCGGTATCCAAAACCACCATACTCGTACCTCGCTATGATTGCTATGGTCATCCAAAGGTCCCCGGAGAAGAAACTGACGTTATCTGAGGTAAGAATGCATTTAGATTGCTAAAGTGAACACGTTTGAGTGCCCAGTGCTGTAATTTGGGTACGGTTTGATTGATTTGAGGGTTGCACACGGTGTGATTTACGCACGGTGCTTTTTTAAAATGAATTTAATTTAATTGAATACATCTCAGATGAAAGGGTCTGTAGGAAACTTCTATCAGGAAAGTAAACCGAGTCGGAGATTTACTGTCACTTTTCCATCGATAAGACACTGACGGATCATTTTACAGTGACATAAAACAGCAGCCCCTTGGTGACACTTGAGTGACTACCGCCCCTACCATTCTTGGTTTGCGTTGATAAGACTGTGAAACCAGACACTGATCTATAAAAGTAATGCCCACAACTTAAATTCTTAAACTGATTATTTAATTCATTAACAACTTCCAAGTGAAGGGCTAAGCATTCACTCTGGATATGTATGTCACACTAACCTCTAAACTGTAATTTGTCCTCCCATCAGTGTGTATTTAGACAGCATATACCACGGCATAGTTTATCCAAATTGAAATACAGTGAAGCAGAGCATCTTCTTCAGACAACCATACTGACATTTTTGTTTTATTTTTTAGATCCTCAAGGAGATCAGCACCCTTTTCCCATTCTTCAAAGGAAACTACAAGGGCTGGCGGGATTCTGTACGACACAACCTGTCTTCGTACGACTGTTTTGTGAAGGTATGTTGAAAATGTGGACAATTCCATGTTAAGGACCCTATTTAGGCTCGTCAATGGGCTTTAGGGAAAGAGTCCACTGCTTAACATTTGCATTGCACTATCCTGAGTTTGAGGTGTGTTTGTAGAAATATCCAAACCAGTTTGGCGTTTTCAGTGATTGTTAACAGTGAAACCAGCTCAGTCCTGCCTGACTAGGTTGTTGGGCAAGTGCTCTTCTCACTGTCCATCCTCCCTCCCCCTGTAGGTGCTGAAGGACCCTGCGAAGCCACAGGGCAAAGGCAACTTCTGGGCAGTTGAGTTGAGCCGCGTCCCTCTGGAGCTCCTCAAGAGGCAAAACACGGCTGTGTCACGTCAGGATGAGACGATCTTTGCCCAGGACCTGGCCCCCTACATCCTGCAGGAACACAAGCCAGATTCTGAGCCGCCACCCCTCCCAGTCACCCCTCTCCCTCCCATGTGCTCAAGTAACCCCTCCCCGCCACAGGAGGAGTTGTTCCGACCAAAGCTGGACTCGTCCTTCGCCATCGACTCTCTGCTACACAGCCTGCGGCCACCGAGCACCTCTGGGGATGTGGACCTGTCTACCAGGGACTGCTGGGGCAAAGTTCAGCACCTTCGTACTTCACCACCTCCACGACCTCGCTACGCCTCCTCTGCCCGCAGTGTATCAGCCAGCTCCGCCAGCCCAGCCTCCACCTCCTCCTCCTCTGATGAGGAGTGGAAAGGGATGTCTCTGTCTGGGAAGCGTGTTCCTCTTGACGGTGAAGCTGGCTCAGACGGTTACGAGGACTACAGACCGCCACTGCACAAGTCAGCCCGACGGGAGACTGTCGCACCTCCGTGGGAGCTCCCTACCTCCTATGCCAAATATGCTCCCCCCAATGCTGTCGCCCCACCCAGCATGCGGTTCAACGGGGGTCCACTAATGCCGCTGCATGGTGGACTTCCACTTTACAGCTATGGCAGCTCTCCTGTGGCCCCTGGTCACTTCTTAGGGCATGCCTATTGGCCCATCCTCCCCAGTGGACGCGTTTCTGTCCAAGCCCCTCCCCTCCTCATGGACCTGGACAACATGTTGCAATCTGTGCCTCCGAATAAAAGTGTGTTTGACGTGTTGGTACCAACCAATCAGAACTCTCACCCACACCATCAACCACCCAGTCAGTACACACTGCAGAATGTGCCTCCCCTAAACAGGTATCCTCAGTACTGACCTGGAATACTGACTCGTTTCCTCACGCTGTCACTCAAGAATGCACGGACGCTAACCCGCTATGATGCAGGACAGGAGTTTTGATAAAGATCCACTAAGGAAGTACATTTCTGCTGCAGCTTTTCCTCAATGAAGTCTCAATCATTACCTCAAGAAAATTGACTATAAATTGCAAAAAGGGCTGAAGTACAGATAGCAGATTCACGTTTTTAACGAGGTGAAAGGCCAGTGTTTTTCGTCTTTTAAGGTCAAGATTTTCCTAAGCAAACACCTTGTTTAACATCAATGGGATTAGCTTTACATACCACAAACAAGCTATACAATGCAACAAGTATCTACCTCAGGCTTTCAATGAAATAGTGTGTGTATTACTACTGGCTCTTTGCACTGCCAATCTTATTTGCACTGTTTTTATTGGCTTGAATTTGCTTTCTTACACAATTTTCTTTTGCATGTTGTCTTTCTATTGTGACCGCTGAATGTATTGTTGGATCTTTTACTGGTATTTGATGGTCATGTGAAAACCTACAGCAATGAGCTGGACTGTTGATGGTACGTGTAGTAAATCTGAGCTACAAAACATCAAATGCAATATCTCTCGTCACGGTTTATCCTGCCAGCATTTCAAACAGAATATAGGGTTGTTAGGTAAATAACTAGTATACGTGCAAACATCCCTCTGTCAGGGTGTGTCTGTGTACACAGATCAGTGTGTACACACACTTGTGTTGTTTGTGAGTTTTAGTGTTTGTTCAGATGGTGAAATATACAGGAACAGGTCATTTACAGTAATGTTTTTCCTGTCTTACATTTGCGTTATTCTGGACTGTCTGCACGGGTCCTGCAGCTACAATATGGTATTAACCTGATAAACCTGATAACTGTCCTTTTTCATTTGTGTTGGATTGGTTTCACCTGACAAAACCAACCCAGAATGCTGCATGTTCTGAGGACACTGGAGAGAATCCCAGCAGTATCTACCTCAGGAGTATAATGGGCTGGGACGTGTTTCCTGTGGACTTTGCACTGCTGGTTGTTTGCACTATTTTTGATGATCTTCCGAAGGAAATTGCTTATAAATGTCAGGTGAATGTCTTTTTTCCTGAGACTTTTTTTTAAAAAGGTGTGTACAGTAGTGAGCTGGAGTGAAAACAGCTCTAAGTATAAAAAGTTATGGAATTGAACAGGGTATGTAATAAAATGCCATTTATTTTAACTATGCTGCTCAGTGTTGTATGTGGCAATAAGTTAACTAAAAGTTTACAACAACTTTATTTTCTTTTTATTGTGTTTTGGTGTCACTTTATTTATTTACATAACACAATTCTAGGGTGCTTCTTCAGACGGCTGTTTAGTTCAGCTTGGGCTACTCGCTCGACCTCCTGTGTCTTTAAAACAAGAGACTGTAGTAGTTCTGCCCAATTGACTCAAATGTAAAGATGGCAAGGAAAAGTAGCAATAGTTCAATTAACAAGTAATCCATAATAAACAAGTATAATGCATAATAAAAAGAACCCACTACAAGTAAAACCTCTAAATTTAAAAATAAAAAAATATATATTTTGGGTATTATAATGTATTGAAAGTATCAAAAGTAAAAATGTAATGTAGAACAATGTCACCTGTGTGCATTAAACATTAGATGGAGTTGAGTTTTTCTGTTGTAGCTGGTCATGGTGGAGCTAATTATATATTGTTTGGTATTAATCTATAGCAATATGTCAAATTATATGAAACGGTAACTTGTATTTTCCGGTGCTAAAAGTCAAAAGATTGGTGATTTAGAACTTAAATGACAGGCTGCTCTAATGAATACCAACAAGGTATTGTGTGGATGCTGTATTAATTAATTTGAATTGACTACGGCTGTAAATTCACACAAATACTTCTCTTGATTCATGCCCGTTTTCTGTTTAGTCTCAAATTCTCCCACAACTAGAGCACCTAAAGCGGACCGTCAGCCTGCGGATGAGGTGTAAAGATGGAGAGATAGTTCCAGGCGGCAGCAGGGGGTGAGTCTCCGAATCCTTTCAGTGCGATTTATTGTTTTACCGCAGGAATAGTGATTTATAAACAAGGAAAACTATCTTTGATCCACGGTCCGTGGCAACTGTATTAGAGTTCCCAGCACAAACACACACACACACACACACACACACACAAACACAAACGGAGCCAGCTGATTTACATCAACAGTCCAGCAGCCGTCAGCCTCCTGCTGCTGTGGCCACTATCTCTTTATCAGCTGCCTACGCATGCCTGCACTCCCTCACCATCCTTCCTCCTCTCCTCCCCGATCATTCCTGACCCAAAGAAGGGAGGAGGGGACACCACTTAAACGGGGACGTGTCCCCCTCCCCCTTTGACAAACGCACGACCATTCTGGGTTGCATCTCAACACTCCCTCTCATGAATTTACATGACTGGCAGTAACTCTGGATTTGGGTGGGTTGTGTGCATTTTTAAGTGTCGCAAGTCTCCAGCAAACAGCAACTGCTTACATGATGAAGAAATATCTTTGAATGAGTCAAATCAATATTGATGAACAACCATTTCAAAGAGCATAAAAGTGACATTTAATACTAATATGGTTTATAGATGGAGGATGCCCCAAGAACAAAACCACAACAGCTATATTGTGAATTTCACAATATGATTTGACAAATCATAGCATTGCTACCTCTCTAAAACAGATTTCCTCCAAAAAAAGGAGGTGAAACTACAGTTTTCTCTCAAAGGAATAAAAAGAGGACAATCTAATCAGTAGAAATGGGGTTTATTTACAGTAACCACAGTGTGAGATAAGTGGTTGTTCCAGTTAAAAACACATTGCTTCACACTTTCTTGCATTGTAAGATTTAATTAACATGTTCAAAAGTACACACAGTTTATACCCTCCATAAAATGCAGTTACTACACAGGGAGATGTATTGACAAAGTGGGACAGTAAAACTTACTCACTTACTGTAGTTAGTGATAAGAAAAGGTTTCAAAGTGGAATGTCACATTTAACTGAGCAACACTTTTTGTTAAGTCCATCATATAAATGATTAATGCCTGAGCTATTACTATTCACTTCCTTGGCCTGCTAATGTAAGAAAAGGCTAACTTTGAATCTATTTAAGCACAAACAGACAGTACTATTGCTAACATCTAACCAGCCTGAAGCTTGTTTATTTCTCACAGTTCCTCGGTCATTTCTAAGAACCTTCCCATCTTCGACGATGAGTCACACATTGTTTTTTCCATCGTTCACTCTGCTTGAGTTCCTGTCATTTGAGTTTTGACTGAGCGCCTGAGCTTGGTCTGGGTCTTCCTCTCTTCCATACCCCCCCTTCTTCAGGGGTGTAGAGGCAGAAAATGTCCTGTAGGGGGAGGCACAGACAGAGTGAAATCAGCTGATTTATCAGTTACCTCATGAAAACTTTAAAATGTAAAGGGTTAATCGATGTGTATTCTGATTACTTTCAGAATGCTTGACCATAAAATAATTGAGAACATGATATGTTTTCTTACCGTGCCTCATTTCAACAAGACATAGGTCACCTTTTAATAACGGCAGATGGAATTTAGCAGATTATGGTTTCATGTCTGAAGTTAGTACTCATCTGAAGATATTTCCTTGAAGTTATATTTGATAACAGAATCATTGTGATGTAAATAACACATATTTTTGAATGAAATTCTGTTATCAGAATATAATATTTATTCTTGCAACAGAATTCAGCTGATGACGTCTCTTCAGGCAGATCCATCCATGGTCAGTGGATAAATAGATCCAGAAGCAAAAGGTCAGATTTAAGATTGATGCAGGGGCAAAATATTATAGTTATATAGTTATGAATCAAACATCAATTCAGAAAACCCCCCAGAATTGGAACATTTATTGCTACATATTTGTTTGAGCTCAGTTGCAAAATGATTTCCTTCATTCAATAACTGTATTTTATATAACTTTCAAAAAAACATAATATTGTTAATAACAGCATAACTCTTTATTTACAAGCAGTATAGAACCTTTAATAAATGTTTTAGACACCCTCTAATGGAGTGACTAGGCAGGCGCTGTGATTCGTCAGAGGGTCTGTTGCAGTGTTGAAGGCGGTGTATGCGTCTGCACTGAAGTGTCTCCTCAAACAGTGGAAGACCTCAGCGAGAAACACCTGACCGTCCACCTCGTAGGCGCTAACGTCCGTCTGCTCCGGAGGCAGGCGCCCGCTGGCGATCAGCTCCCTGAAGGCCTGAAGAGGGAGAGTTCAAGTTAGAATACGAGGCAGGCGGATCAGCGCGGTGGCAGGATGAGTAGCACATGTTACCTGGCAGACAGGCTCCTCCAGGTGGTTCCCCCAGATGTACATGTGGTTCAGAGCTGTGTTCACTGTCAGAGCCTGAGCCAAAGACAGCAGACCCTTCGTCCTGATGCCATTTCTGCTGATAGACAGTCTGACAGACAGACACACAGACGGATAGTGTCCTCCTGTAAATACTTCCAGCTGCTTTAGTCTGATAAGTCTCCATAACTCCTTCGGGGAGACCTGATGTTGCAGGAGTGTTGGACTCACTCTCTCAGGATGCAGCCCGGCCAGCTGATGGCTTCGCTCAGATACACAGCTCCCTCGTCTTCAATCCGATTGGCCGACAGGTCTACGACCTCCAGAGTCGGGTTGTGCTTCAGCAGCTCGGCTAGATGACGCGCGCCGTCACGAGTCACGCGGTTACTGCAGACAATAAAAGAGATGAAGAAGAAGTACAGGAGACAGCGGACGGCATGGATTCACATCCCTACCAGCGCAGGTCCAGGTAGCGCAGGCTGCGGTTGAGCCGCAGGCCTTGAGTCAGCCTCTCCATCCCCGTGTCCGTCATCCCCATCTTCCCCAGGTGGAGCTCCACCAGGCTGCTGTTCACCGCCAGCATCTCAGAGAAGTGCACCGCCCACTCCTCCTGGGAGACAGACAGTCATTTCTGACCTTACATTATGTGTCAGATGGGATTTTGTCTATAAAACAAGCCAGCGTGACGCTCTGGGTGCTTGTACCTGGTGGCTGAAGAGCAGTGGACGGCTGATATCGACAGAGCGAAGAGTCTTGTTGCTTTTCAACACGATGGCGAACGCCATCACACTCTGAGTGTCCTGCAGAGACACACGAGGTGACAACCATGCTGACCCCAACATTAGGCAACATTACTCATCAGCCTGGTGCTTTGCAATCTAAATAGTACCTGCGTGACAGACTTTTTATGAGTGTGTTATGAGTTTACCAGGTCGCAGTGGGCCAGCTCCAGCTCCTTCAGGGTGGCGTTCACCTGCAGCATGCTGGCCAGGTGCATGGCTCCTCTGCTCCCAATCTTATTACCTGACAATCTGAGCGACAGCAAGGTGCTGTTACACTGCAGGGAGACGGACAGAGAGAGATTAACGTCTTTATGAATATAAAGGTTGTGACAGATAATAAATATCTTCTTCCTCTGAGCTATTAAATCAATTAATGAGCCTCCCTGGAAGACATGTTCCTTCATCACCATTAACACAATCTCACATACTCCGTTCTACTGCCACAAATACTCACTGGAGCACCAAATGTGCATTCATTTGCTGCTGAAATAAGTCCCCAACTAATGCACTATTTCCTCCTGTGTGTTTTGTAAGTACTATAACGAGCTGTTTTTAAAATAAAGCTATGTATTTGTGAGCTTGGAGCTGCCATACAGAATTTAGTCTTTTTGTGTAATTTGTTGACCATAACAAGGTGAAAGTATGCAAAAAATTATGCAGTAAACAGTATTCTTGTGTGTGTCAGAGAGAGAGATAGATATAAACCTGCAGACTCTTGGAGAGAACTTCAGCTCCGTCCGCCTCGATGTCGTTGAACATCAAATTTAGAGAGTGCAGCGCTGAGCTGCCCTCCTGCTCGGTGAAAACAGAAAGATAAACTACAACTGGAACGTGAATAATATCATATATGACCCACAAACAAAAACATATGGAGGAACAACAGTTATCAACTGGTCCAGAGAAATTAACCCTATTATAATATTGTAAAATACCATCCTTAATTTCTTTCCTACCTGTAACAGGTCAACTAGGTGCCCAACACCTTCATCTGTTATGTTGTTGTACCTGATGTCAAGACCTGTTGATACAAAGAAAGCACATTTTTAATTGTTAAAAAAGGATGTCCTAGTGAGTTCAGGTGTTCACGTAAACCTGACTACTCACCTGTCACACTCTTCCTGTTTCTCATACATTTTGAGACAGCAAGGATATCTTTGTTATCAAGTCGCTGAACATGTTTCAGGCGGTTGTTTCCTGCCAGATTTAAGGTGACACTCCTGCCACACAACAACAAAACTAGAATGGACTTCATGATTAGACCCCCGTGCTGCCTCCAGGTGCCGGAAGCCGGATCTGTTGTGGTTGTATTTTTAGCCTACTCTGTATTTTACGGGATACAGAGTAGGCTAAAGGTAAAAGCAGGCATGGGTACTATATTTTTGGTAAATAATTTGTCCAAAATAATAGGCGGAACTTTATTTCTAAGCAGTGATGTTACCACCGATCATCTTCAACCACGGCACCTGAAGGCAACGTTAGTTCCAAAAGCTAATCAGTTCGCTTTTTAGCTTAATGTTGACGTTTAGTAAATTCAGATTACATTTAGATACTTACTCCGTTGTCGTAGTCTTCTCTAAAACTTGTGAAACATGTGGATTTATTTTAATGTCATGTTCTGCGCAGACAGCAGCGTAAAACTCTGACATATTGTAGCTAGACATCTTCGAGCGCGCAGTGGAGTTTGAGTTTCTATGGCAACACGGCACAGACAGAGAAACAGAGAAATTAACAAAAATATATCTTTAAATTCACGTTCAACATAATAATTATAATAACAAGAGGTTTTTTTTTTTTTTAGAATATGTGGTGCAGTCATAATATCATCAAACGAAACACAAATATATTGAAATACATAATTGCAGCTCAAAAACCACAAGTACAACCCCTGATATTGAAACAGTTGTAAAATAGAGAATAGAGGAATGACATTTGGCCAGTAATTCAATAAAAACTCCTCTCTCTGTTGCTAAGCTTACGTTTTTGCGATAGTACTGATACCTCACTGTCCTCCGTTGTCAAGGCGTGTCGGTGTTCATCTCGACCGAACCGACTATCTTTGCTAAACGACGTCTCGCGAGAGCCGCTGACGTCACAGGATAATGGCTGGAGATCGCGGATATTAGAAGGTACTTTTCTGCTTTTATTTACTTTGCGCTGGATTAAAAATAGTGTATTTACACATACGATACGTTATATTCGACGACGCGTTTGCGCGGCTTGTCCGTGAAATAAGCGTTTCTAACATTTCGTGCCAACTTACGTCGACACCGCCGGTACAAACCGTTGAACCTTCGAAATAAGAGCACAATGTTTTCCGCGCTTTTTACCACTACAAAAACACTTAGCTTCACACGTTATCCACTCTGGTTAAACACTAAACCGCTATAATCGCGTCCAAGGCGGCTTCGACACCACACGAAGTATTCGTAAATCTAAGTGAAACGATAAACCACCATCGGAAGTCATTTTAACCCATCTACGACACCGCTGCTAGCATTAGCATTAATGTAAGGCCTGCTCAGGAAGCAGGCGGGAGCTTTTATTTTCCAAAACTACTTTTCCATATCACCTGTCAAAGCTGCAGATTCAGAGAATTATAACTGTTTATACGTGTTTATATAGATGATATATGTCATTATGCTTCATGATTTGTCTTCTTACACGCCCCGGTACTCTCTTATTCATTCATACCTATCTCCAACAGAGAAAGCATTTAGGAATTAAAGAAAGAGGAAGAGGTGAAGCAGACACACTTCTGAGTAAGTTGAGATTTTTACTATAAATGTTTTCAATGACAGTAAAGTCGTTTTTATGTGCTACGAAGCCATATTTGATATCTTTTAATTTAAGTGAAATATTATGTTTATTTCGTCCAGCTTCGACACACGTGAGTGATATAAACACACAATCTAACCTTGTTCAATTTAATTTGTAGGTCTTTAAATTCATCCTGTCATGTTAGTTCATAAGTCAAGACCTGGACTGGTATTAATATGTATCTTAAAAACAGTACTTTGAGTCAAAGTTAAGTCATATTTATATTTTTATTGTTGTCAAGCCCATATCTTATTAATGTGTGCCGTGGATGATAAGATAATACTTTATTGTCACCAAAGCAATAGTGCTAAACACAGGACGGTACAGTGGCACCAAAGACACAGTAAAAAAGTAATGTGCATGCCTTGTGAGATAAAATATTTAAATACATAGGCATTATAAAAATGAGAGAAATCATATAAAATAACATAAAACCAAATGCAACAGTGCCTCTGTGCTTATCTGTGTAATGAATGTGTGACCGGCCCTTCAGAAGAGTTTGTGTGTGTCTCAGACAGGAGACACAGCTGCCAAGCTCCATTGTTGTCCAAAAATAACAGTTGTAAAAACAACAATCAATGAGCCTGTTTCCTCCTGTTTGAGTTCTGTTTGTTTCAGACAGGGACTAGCTGTTTAGCAAAATGATTGAGCCTTTTATTAGAGAATTAAAACTCTATATTGTGAGCACGGTTTAAAGATTCATGTCGTCAGTTGCAACAGTAGAAAGTGTTGAGAGACGGACCATCACATTGTTGTTTTTTGGGATTTTCATGGGATTTATTGACAAGAAAAAAACTTACTGCCAACGTTAAAATGGTAGATATGTAAGAATGTTGTAGTTGACTTACATTCAGTTATTCCTAATAAAACATGTTGTCTTGTAGACTTTCAGGAAAATTAATTCCATATTATTAATTTGTCTTTACCATGTTAGTGTAGTATTACATATTCATTTCAAACAAACGTAACGTATTAAAACCATAAAAGAAACGGACAGCAAATACCTTGATGCAGCAAAAAATTGAAAGGTTGTTTGCTTTTAGCAACATGCAAGTGTGAAGTGTCAAGCTGCTGTTAGTGCTTCATGAGGCTCTTGAACTTAAAATATTCTCAGTTGAATTTGACACATTACAGCGCCCCCCAGAGGAGTATATATATGTCATAATGAGTGAAACTAAATAACAGTGGCATTGACGTTGACTGTCTCTTTCATTGTTAAGCAGCAGAGATGGCTCAGGTCACCAATCATGGGAAGCTGCTCCTGCAGCGCTTGCATCAGCAGCGAGAGATGGACTTTTTGTGCGATATAACCATAATGGTGAGAGACGTGGAGTTCAGAGCCCACCGCAACATCCTGGCTGCATTCAGCAAGTACTTCTCGTCCCAGGCTGAAAAGGGTCAAGACGTCACGACTCTGGACCCTGATAAGGTCAGCCGCTACGCTCTGGAGAAGCTTTTGGAGTTCATCTACACTGGACAGATGAACCTCAGCAGGTAAAACAGCATCTACTGTACAGCATATACTGTATTTAAACAGTATATATTTAATTAAAATCACTTGACTCTTACTTGAATTAATAAAATGTTGGTTTTCATGGTTTCAGTACCAGACAAGCAGCTGTGCGTCGAGCTGCCGTTTTCCTAGGAATATCTGAGGCCACAAAGTATCTGGTGGACACCGCCAACTGGTCCGAGTTGAGCGAAACGTCCCAGTCCGAGCTGGATAAAGAAGCTGGTCTCTCTCCTCCCAGTCCGACCTCTCCTGGCAGCCCCTCCTCACCAGTTCCCCTGTCTATTATCTCAGTTGCGGGGGAATTGCAGGAGGAGGCAGTGGCTGGCGGAGAGCAGGGCGATGAAGCCAACGATGTATATATGGAGGAGGGGCTAAGGAGTGATGACGACTACACCCCTGCCACGCCAAAGAGCATTGGAAGAGGACAAGGGAGGAAGAGAGGCAGAAGGCCTAAAAGTTTTAGTGACGAACAGGTGGAGCCGAGCAGCTCGGCTGATGGCACACCCAAAACCCAAGGCTACAGGGGAAGAGGGAGAGGGAGAGGCAGGGGGAGAGGCAGGGGGAGGGGGAGAGGTGTAATTAAAAGCGAAGATCTTTCTTTAGAAGATTCTGATGGGAGCGTGAAGGATTTCGGGGACTTCTCTGAAGACTGGAGCCCCTCTCAAGAGGATGACTTCCCGGCCAAGAAACCTCGACTGAGCAGCGGACCGGGGCGGAGAGGGCGAGGCCGGGGCAGAGGCAGAGGGCGAGGCAGGGGGCGAGGTAAGAGGAAGGCCACTGAGGAGGCAGACGAAGCAGAGAGCAGCTGGCTGGGGACAGATGACGACATAGGAGAGGAGGAGGAGGAGGGCGAGGTCGGGGAACAGGATCCGTCAGAAATGGACGAGATGTCGCTGTCGTGCACCGAGTGCAACAAACTGTTTAAAGACGTGAGCAGCCTGCGCAGACACGAGAAAATCCACAAGGGCCTGAAGCCGTTTGTCTGCATCTTCTGCTCCAAAAACTTCAGACAGGCCACCCAGCTCAAAACACACCTGCGCATACACACAGGTGAGCTGGCTTATAAAAAAAATCATCTGTATGGGGAAGCTCATGCAGAAGTACCTTAAACCTGAATTGCTTCTACTGGCCAGCAGTGGGCGACACCAAAATAAGTCTGATTGCATGGAAGTCTATGAGAAACTGACCTTACTTCTCACTTGATTTATTACCTCAGTAAATATTGTTTAAACCATCATCTTATAACTACAGAACATTGATAATGCATCAGGTTGTTTAAGCTCAGCGGGTGATTGAGTCCTCACCAGTTTGGCTAGACTGTCTCTGGTGTTTGTTGCAGGTGAGAAGCCGTTTAACTGCTCCGAATGTGACAAGTGCTTTGC
Organism: Eutrigla gurnardus; assembly: GCF_963514095.1. Taxonomy (NCBI): domain Eukaryota; kingdom Metazoa; phylum Chordata; class Actinopteri; order Perciformes; family Triglidae; genus Eutrigla; species Eutrigla gurnardus. The sequence continues at coordinate 10,597,380 of NC_139929.1, read as the reverse complement.
ACAGAAGTGTCAGCTGGTCGCTCACCGCAGGATGCACCACGGAGAGGAGAAGCCGTACACCTGCGAACGCTGTGGTTTCAAGTTCGCTACCTCGTCCAACTACAAAATACACATCAGGTACGTGGCACTGCTTGGGGTATTCTTCTTAGTGTTCTTCTACTTCCTCTTCTTAACTATAGGGGACCTTTTATGTGTGTGTACTTTTGGTTTTGTACGTTTTATGTGTGATAATGTTTAGTTTCATTTTCACTTCAGTGTTCCTTATATTTTAGCATTTATCTGCTGATTGTAACATTGAGTAGAAATGTATCGTATACACATGAAATATCTCCTTGTTTCCCACAGACTGCACAGCGGAGAGAAACCGTATGTCTGCGACATTTGCGGTCAGGCGTTCGCTCAGTCCAGCACGTTGACCTATCACAAGCGGCGTCACACCGGAGAGAAACCGTACCAGTGTGATCTGTGCGGCATGTCCTTCTCCGTCTCTTCTTCTCTCATTGCTCACGCACGAAAACACACAGGTGAGAGTGTTTACCCACGTTTATCGATTAGATTGATCTTCAGTCAGCTTGGATTTCACAGTAGAACTTGTTTGGTTTCCTTCCAAAATGTTTGGACTGCATCGCGACAAAAGCAGCCAAAACGGGCTCAAAGCAGCAGTATCTCATGTGTCGATACAAATGTGTGTGTGTGTGTGTGTGTGTGTGTGTGTGTGTGTGTGTGTGTTGTCTTTCAGGTGAGACTCCGTATAAATGTCCACAGTCGCAATGTGATGCAAGTTTTGTGACATCTTCCGAATTGAAGAAACACATGAGGCGACTTCACCCAGGTGAGTTTTTCCTGAATCCTACATCAGATTTTTGACTTTAAAGTCAGCGAAGAGTTCAACTTGGAACCGAAAAGACTCTCACAATAAGTACAGTTTATCAGCAACAACTGGCTGAGATTTCTTCTGTGTAAAACATTATTTGAATTGGATATTTTCAGAAAAGAGTGTGACAGTAGTGAGATCATAATCACCATCTAAGAGGGTATAGAGGAAGGAGGAGGAGTTTCATTGATAGCTTTTTGATACTTTGTAGAACTGCTGCACTGCTCTCGTTTCCTGTTAGCTAAACACTAATGATCATGTGATGTTCAGCTGTGACCTTTTTGTCACTTAAGAAATGGGACCTTAGTCTGAATGTTCATCAACAAAGATCTTCTAATTGATCACAGAAGATGAGAGTTGGATTTAATTTTGCTCACTGTGTGTGTGTGTGTGTGTGTGTGTGTGTGTGTGTGTGTGTGTGTGTGTGTGTGTGTGTGTGTGTGTGTGTGTGTGTGTGTGTGTGTGTGTGTGTGTGCAGAGGGGAACAACGGTGTTCAGTGTCTGTTGTGTGGAAACCGGTTTGCCAGCGTGAAGAACATGATCAAACACCAGGAGAAGGCTCACGCTGATGAAGTGAGGCAACACAAGGAAAGAGCCAGAGCAGGTGAGTTGTGTGTGTGTGTGTTATGGACATCATACATTACATATATTACTGCAAATAAACCCTTAAACTTGAGATATTTGCTGTACGGATCTATCCATTTTAATTCTGCTAGTTTTCTCAATCCAACACCCATCCTCCTGCGTGTCTTTCCTATCGCTCATATTAGTTTGGAGTATCGGCAGCTGAGTACTTCATTTGTCATGCTCCTGCTGTGTAAAGGCCTTAATTGGTTGAAACAGAAAAGGACATACTTCCTGCTTGATCACTCTCGTGTGTGTGTGTGTGTGTGTGTGTGTGTGTGTGTGTGTGTGTGTGTGTGTGTGTGTGTGTGTGTGTGTGTGTGTGTGTGTGTGTGTGTGTGTGTGTGTGTGTGTGTGTGTGTGTGTGTGTGTGTGTGTGTGTGTGTGTGTGTGCAGTCGTCCTCCTGGCCTCCAGTCATCCCGTGGCCTTTGTCCAGAGCAAACTCACCCAGGAAAACAAAGGTATGGCCGCCATCCAGGAAGACGGGGAGCCGACCAACCCCGAACCCACCACCCCCAAAGCAGCTATGCCATCGTCGGCCGCCATCACGGACGACAACGCTACCGCCACCGCAGACACCGCTACCACCACCGCCATCTTGCAGGACTTCAAGGCAGAGCCAAGTCACCCCTCCATCACCACCACCGACACCGCCGACGACGACCAGGTGACCTTCGAACCCGACCAGGAGCAGACCATCAACTCAGACACTCTCCACGCTTTGGTGGAGCAGCTGCGGCCGCCGCCCTCCCCCGCCCAGAGCCTGGAGCAGATCGTCATCATCAGGACGGTGGACAACGGCGAACAAAACCCTCCTCAGCAGTGAGGCTGATCTTCACAGTCAGCCGCTGTTAGGATCAAAGTACATGACCAGAAATACATTTTAACGGACATTTGGTCTCCTGCAAGTGAAAGATAATTCTGTCATATTACAATTAGGGTCTTAATTTCATCGTTTTGTCCATATTTACATCAGTAAATATAACTATTGTTGCTTAAAAGTAAATCTCCAGGTTAGACAAGCTGATGTTGGAGGAGAAAACAAAGGTGAAAGCAAAATTATCAACCCTTTCTGGTGCATTTCACCTCCAAATGAAGTGGTTGAGATCATCTGGATGAACTATTGGTTGTCTGAGTTATTATAAGGATATTATTACTCCTAGAAATGGTGGCGAAAACTCAAAAAAAAAGAAGACCCGAGTTGTAATATATAGTTATTATTTAAATGATGTCTTGGACATTTTCATAGAAAAGAACAGAGAACTGGATGAAAAGTGAGTTTTTGGGAAACCAGAAATATCGGAACCTTTTCATTTTTGCCTCTTAAAGTGATTTGTACTTTTAGATGGCCCGGGTGGAATTAGCTCTCGCGGCCTCTACAACCTGTGAGAATTCACTGTCTCATCCGTTGGGTCGACAGTAAAGTAACGTGATGATTTTAGGTCGTTGTCTTGCAGAAAGCTGACTATTTAATCACTTTATTGGTCGTATTCACAAAATCGTCGTCAGTGCGCACTGATCCAGTGTTCTGACCCTGATAAAAGGGATTAAGAATCTGAGAGGAGACCAGATTTATTACTCGATATTATAAACTCTACCGTTTCCCCAGTTAGATCAGTCGTTTGTGTTGGCCGCAGACAGTTTTTTTTCGTCCTGTTTCTCCATGATTTGTTTGATTTATAGATTTTAAATATGTGGAGAAAGAGCAGTTTATACCTCTAGGTATCACAATCTGATCCTGCATCGCCAAACTTCACAGCAAACCAGAAGAGACAACGATCTTCTCAAATGTGGAAACGTTCTAAAAACTCCTCATTTGTCTTGTCGTTGCTCGTCTTCAGCTAAATGGTAAAACTGTGTAAATCACTGGCAGGTAGAAACCTACTCTTCTCTGCATTTCCTTCCACTCTGGCTGATGATTTCCAAACTTTTAACGGCTACTCAGCTTCCACGACTTTCACCAAAAACCCCCGAGACTAACATTTTCTCGAGCGTTGACGTGTCGCTGCAGTAACGTCGCTGCAGCTCCAGTTGGATGATTTAGTTGTTTGACGTGTGATAGTGATTTTTTTTATGAATTAAACATCACTCCGTGAATAAAACCTTTTTTGTTTCAGTGTAATATTTTTTCTTATTTTTTTTTTAGGTCTTAGCTTAAAAGATTGTGCTTCAAGTTTAAAAAACTGCATCATATTTCTATTAACGTGTTATTTTTTTTCATGCTTTCTTTTTTTTTTTTGGATCAAACTGTTTGTATTGTACAGAAATGTGAGCTACATGATTACACTGCTGTAAAAAAAGAAGAAAATAAAATGACAGAGAAAAGGAAGTTTTTCCTCCTAATGATGTTTCCTTCTGTATTTATTATTTATTTTGATTTACATTATGCTTTTAATGATCCCTGGAACATGCAAGGCTGGGATATGATTTTCTTTGACCATTAGTACTTATTCTCTAACAGTATTTTTCACTGTGGTATTAGTACTTTTAATGGAAGGCAGTATCTCTACAGTGGTATTAGTACTTTTACTTGCTGCAGAGTATTGTTTGCAGTGTGGTATTAGTACTCTTCATGCTGTAAAGGATGTGAATACTTCCTCCTACACTACTGTCAGTACTGATACCAGACAAACAGGATCACTCACATATTTGCGCCGATGTCACGTCGAAACCTCATAACTCCACACACACACACACACACCTGTATGTATGAGCCGTAGGTTAAAGGACAGAGAAAGATTCCTAGAGTTATAAGAGGACACAGAATCATAATTTACAAACATCAGATGATGATCGTGGCGTTGTTGAAAAAAAGGCTGCATATCCATTTTGAGTAAAGGGGGAGAACTGATCAATATTCAAGAAGATAGATTCTATGTAGAACTTATACAAACCCAGAGCAGCTTTAATGGAAACATGATATGTGGTCAAATAAACTCTTAGGACAGTTTTAAAAACAAAACTACAGAGACTGGTGTTGCCTGAATTTTATTTTAAATAATAGTATCATAATCTGTAATGGTGACGTCCAGTTGTTTTTATGCAGAACATTTAATTAAGTAAAAGTATACCAAGTATACAACTACTACAGAGTAGAAATACAAGTCAAAGTTGCTGCTTATTATTAGTATTATCAAAATATTGTAAAAGAACCAAATCATGATGCAGAATCATATAAACTACTGGATTATAATAATTGATGCATTCATTTTGCAGAAGGGACATTTTGAGTTAATTTTAATTATTTATTGGATATATTATATCTTTTTATTTATTATTTATTTTCGATCCAAAATAATCTTTATCTTAAACATATTCCTACTCATCCATCATTGTTATTAATATTTATTTCCAAAGATCAATAAAGTTACCTCTTTATCTATATAAATCAATTATACATTATGTATTTATTTGTTTTTTTTTTAAATATGAAATCTGAATTGTACCGTTTAAGTATCAGAGTATTCTCTGAGACACTGTTTAACATTTCCAAATCATTCTTTTGTTGTTGTGTATCATATTTAGTTTACAAATGTTCCTGGAAGGGGCCTCCCTGACAAACACTGTTCACATGGTTACTGAGGGAGTGTATTTTTGTGTCATAGAAAGAGAAAAGCAAACAAATGAGCTGAGAGGCTGTGGACACGCTGGAGTATCAGAGAGGTCACAGCCCTGATTTCCCATTTGGTAGCAACAATAACCCTCAAGGCGACGACTGAAGAACTGGTGCAGAGAAGAAAGAGCCGTCGCCTGGATCATTTTATTGATCTCTACGGGTTGCTGAGTTTCATACAGCAATGCATCAAACTATAAGACCATCATATTTCCTGTGAGAACCACGTATCTCTAAAAAGAAAAAGAGATATCTGGTCTTCAGAGTACAATATTTACCTCTGAGATACACCATTACGTAAAATGATGTAAGTAAAGTACCTCAAAGTACTCTAATAAAAACTTGTGATGTTTCACCGCTGGAAAAGATAACACCAGTAAAACTGCGTTTGCATTATTACTCAACTCTGCAGCGGAAAATGCAAATCTGCGAGGACAGGCAGCCACAGAATGAGATAAGGGCGACAGAATGTATAGCGGCTGGTTCAGGATCAGTCTATAGCACACCACATGTTTGCTATTTTAAAATAAATCATCTGAGCAGGAAGAATAAGACTTCCTTCTCCTTTAATGCTGCTGGATTCACTTTGACAGCATGTTTCTGTTGGTGCACACGGAGGACTTCAGGGGTCTGATGGCTCCGAGGGGAGTCGATGTGTGTGGGTGGTGATAGAGAGAGTTGTAATGGTACATAACTAGACGATTAACTGCCTCTCTAAGGCCTAAGGCTTCATATCAAGGAGGAGTCTGCTGATGTGACACAAAGAGGCAGATATCGGTCTGCAGGAAGCTTTTATGCACCAGTATAGTTTTACTATTATATTAGGTCCCAGTTCCTATTTTCTTCCCTCCCATATGTCCTTTACTTTGAGTAAATGTTGGTTTGTTGGTCTGTTTAACTTTTATCTGATCTGTGAACATGACAGATGCTTGTTCACTCAAAGTTTAATCTGTATTTCATCACCATATCAGCCCCTTTACAGCAACCATGATTCACAACAAGCACGCTAGCGATCAGCATTAGCTCGTTGCTAAGGTAACGGCAAAAACAGTGAAGCATGTTCAGCCATGTTAAAGTAAAACGTAGACCAAGCCCAGCAGTTCATGTGCTGCTTTTTATGTTTGCATCAGCACCAAAAAATATTACGCATAACATAACATTCTTTCTGCACCAAAGCATTCGAGAGCAAAGTATAATGTTAATGTTAATCACTCAAATATAAAATACATATCCCAGCCTTGCATGTAAACTCAAATTCACAAAAGTTGAGTAAAATCCATCTGCAGATGAAGACCATGTGATGTGATCAAAAGCTTCAGAACGGCTCACCATGAGAACCTTCTTTCAACTGTGCAACGAACTAAAAGCCATGTCCTGTTCTGTGGTCAGCCACATGAATTCTAACACTGAAAGAGAGGTGAGGTCTAAGTAGTCACTGATTACTCCCCTGCAAGCTCACTGCAGCACATCTGCTTTCTGGTAAAGCTCATGTAGGTTAGATACAGCCAAAGTAAGGTCAGACAGAGAGGACTCTCCCCTGTCTTCCTCTCACTTTCTCTCCCACCTCCTCCCCCTCTGCCACATAAACACAGAGCTCTTGACACATTGATTATGCGGTTCAGCAGATTGCGGATGTCAGCTCTGCAGACAAAAAAAGAAGTGTGTGTTTAATTGTGTGTGCGTGTGTCTTATTACCAATGAATCATTGTAATTTTCCTTTAACGATCCTGCAGGGACCTGCAGTTTCTCAGTACGTTCACAGTGTTTCCTCTTGCGGTTTATTATCACCCCTCTGTGGTATTTCTATGACGTCTCATAAGTACGATATTTTATGCATGATACATTTCTAATTACGTTACAGGTGAGCTGTGTTGCCCTTCTGTTACAGAGGTTTTCAGGCGTGGTTTGGCAGAGGAGGCGGTGGTTGGAATCAGCTGCAGCAAGTTAGAGACAGGAAAGTAAGTGCAACCGGAAATGGTTGTGATTCGCATTTCAAAATAAACATGTTAATGCCCAAAAAAACATATCAAATTGAAAAGACTTAATTTCTAATCCTGACAACCATTTATATGTTTGTTTGTGTTATTATAATTAACAGGGGATTGAACAAATACAGTGTCAAAATAATATATTTTTTTAAAGTGTAGCCAGTGCAGGATGAAGTACTTGGACAATACAAGTAGCTGATATTCAGTGTGGGGCCCTCGTTCCATTGTTAAGGTTTATTTAGTACAGTGTTTTGCCCAATGCTTGCTACAAATTGTGACATGACGGTGAATCACTGGAACTGATGAACCTGTTTACCTTTATTTATTCAGTAAATTCCAACCTTCTGACACTAAAAGGGCGTTTTATTTTGAAAGTAGAGCCACAGGAAGTCCAGCCTTTAGTCATTGTCGCGGATGTGCTGACCGGCTCAAAGCTCCTCATTCACTCAAACCAGCAGCTGCTGTCGCTTCTTCAGTTCGTATCAGGAGGTAAGGAGAACATCCAGACATCATTTCACAGTTTAATCCCACACCGGCCGCTCTGTTTGCTGTGTGTGTTTGGTGATTCCACCATGTCAGCGTTTGGTGAAGTTTGCTGACATTGTGGCAGCGCTGGTGCGTAAAATCCGTAATTAGTGCTAATTTGCGCGTAAAGTTGACGCGTAATCAGTGCGAGGATGACGGGAGGCAGCCGTGGCGACGCGGTGTTGTTGTTGCGGGTGTTTTTTTTTGTTTTTTTGGCATGTGAGGGCATCCGTCCTCTGCAGTGGTCCGGCGGGGCATCGTGGTGCTGCTGCGCGCTGGATTGCAGTGGGCAGCCATGCGTTACAGCGTCGAATCATCGGGTGATCCACGGAGCCAAACCCTGTCCCGGAGGCAGCTTCGCGCACGGCAGGAGGTTTCCTCAGGAGGATCAAGAACGGGTCAGACCTGAACTGTCCTGACGAGTGTGTCACCATGCTGGCCTGGCTGTCACCGCGCGCTCCTTCCTTATTTTCACTCCCATATTAAAACCACTTCCTCGAAATGATCCAGTCCATCTCACAGCTCAAATCCACCACCAACACCTTCTTATCGAAGCCGCGGTGTGAACTTGCGAAGGATGTAGAACACCTGGTTCTGCTGGTTGGTATTCTACATCTAAACAATACCAGCTCTTCTGTGAGCTCTTTCACACAACTGACGCATAGAAACATTAAGATTCCCGAGGCTGATGATTCACCACCAATTTGCCAATTTGGGTAACCACTAACAGGCATCTCTGGACAAGCACTGCATTGTAAACATGGGATATCCGACTCAGTTTCTCCCTCCTGTTGTTTTTAATGTGCTATACAAATAAAGTTACAAAATAAAGTTGAAATTAGACCTGACTACAATTTCATATCCACCACTTCCACACTATAAACCTCGCAATGGCTTATGGGATCTGTTCATTAGCTACACAGTAAAGAGAGAGTACTGACTAACTGGAATATGGAACAAAACTGGCTTCTCCTCATCTTCCCACCAGTTCTTACCCTCTTACCTAACTGACACGATTCCTTTAGTTGTACTTGGACATGGATGAGGGAGACTTCTCAGACATTTCCTTATTTGATCAGGCATTTTTCATGCTTTTTCATGCAGAATGATAGATTTAAATTGGTGCTTTTCATGGGATTCTTAGTGGATTCTGTCGATTGAATCAACTAATTGTTAGTTACTAATGCCAGTAATAAAATAGTCCAGTATTCTCAGTAAGCCTGCTTTATAACGGTCAGGGTGTGTTGTTATCGGATGTTTAATCCTGCTGTATTTTATCTACAGTTCCTTCCTGTTTCTTTCTCACATGTTTGATGTGTGACACGGGCCTTCTAAATAAGTCAGGGCTGTTTTGGCACAAGCATTATACAAATTAAACGTTTATCGGAACAGCATTCAGTTTTTATGCTCCAAATATCTGGAATCCCAGAAAACTGCAAATCAGCTGCAACTTTCACTTTTGCTGCCTTTGATTTAATCCATTTAACACTGAAAATGTCTTATTCAATTCTCACTTATTATTTTTTATTTCATTTTCTCAATGACAGCTTTTAATTGGATTTAAATGTTGTTTTACGATGTTTAATTTTGCTTGCCTTGCCTCAGTACACCCATTTGAGCGCTTAAATGGTAAATTAATTAGACTTAAAATGTGGACATAAATGACAAAAGTATTTCACTAATTATCAAGTGAGAATTTCAGACTCACTTCTGCTTCCATGAGATGCCTACAATGTGTCATCCGGAGTTTCCCCTTGAAAGTAAAATAAGTATTTTAATCTTTATTAATATCTTTTTTCTAGTGGATGTGGTAACTAAGTCACCCACATCCTGACGCATCTTATCTCATGATCAAAATGAAAAATGCGTCTTCATACTATGTCAGCTTGTGAACTGTTTTCCGGATTTCAAATCTTGAGAAAATCAATGTTTTTTCAGATCTGTGGAGTGTGTGGAGAAGATGTGTGAGTTGATGCATCTGTCAGTAGTGGATAGAGATGCTGAAATGACTGCCAACAATTTATAGTTTTACCTGATATTTTAAAAAATATGGTTTTCTGCGATAAATGTTTTCTGGTGCTTGTGAGAAACCAAACACATAGACTGTTGCTTTTCTCGCTTTCAACTTCCTACCTCCCAAAATAGATGAGTGCCAGTGGAGTTGTGGAGTGGGAGGATTATTCCCTCCTCCACTGAAAATGTCCATTAAGCAGTTTAATTTAATATTTTGGCCTCTTGTTTGCAGCCGAAAGAAGTTGTGAACACAATAGTAACATGAGGCCGAAGTGGATTTGTTGATGGTTGTTTATTTCCACATCCAGAAGTCGCAGAGCAACATGATGAGTCATTCAAATCTTTATGTTTGTGTTCTGAATGTTAGTCCAATATTGACTCTTTTCTCTCTGTATTTGGGTTCCACCACCTTCCAGGATAGCATCTGTCTCTGTAACTGTTTGCTGCTGAGCAGGTCATGTACGGTTGCTTCTTCTCTGAATATGAGGCTGTGAGAGCCGTGAGAGTGAACCAGAACCACAACGTTGTCACATAACTTCTGTAGTGATGTAACGTCACTTTGGTAGTTATTTAACCATAAAGTTGAATTATTTGTCCTACAACTTCAATACTTTATTAACACCGCTTCAGCAGTGAGAAGAAACACGAAAGAAATGTAAAATGACTAAAAATAGATGCAAAACAACAAGGGGGTGCAAAATTACTGGAGACATAAAATGACACCATATAATTGTAAAAAAAAATGGATGCCAAACGACTAGAAGGAGATGCAAAATTACAAAACATGCACGTAGAAATGTCGAATAGACAAATAGACTCTGGGTTTGTCTATATCCACGGGCGTTTTACAGTAGCTGTGTTGAAACCCCGCCCCTCCTGCTGTAACGCTTGTTGTGGGGTCACCACATGAATTGTTTTGGGGTCACAAAGTCATCGTTGTAATACCACAGTCGTACAGCAAAGAGTGAGGAAGAAAGAAATCTCTTTTCTTATTGCTCGATTGTGAAATAAGCATGTGAGTGGATCGACTTGTTTGTGTTTGAGAAGGACCTGCTCTTCCAGTGAGAGAAATGTGACCAATTTTCTTTTTGTCATGAATTAAATGGGGCGAAGTTCTTCCATAGAGGCTGACTAATGGGCTTGGCTCGGGTATTGTGCACAGGTAGGATACTGCCTGTTGGATTGTACATGCACGTAATGGCTCTTCCAGCAAACACAGTCCACAGCGAAGGAGTGCTTAATTGACTTTGTGGGTGTGTGCGTGTATGCTCCTGCACACACACACGCACACACATGCACACACACACTCACTCACACACTCACACACACACACACACACACACACACACACACACACACACACACACACACACACACACGCACACACATGCACACACACTCACTCACACACACCCACTCACACACACTCACTCACACACACACACACACACACACACACACACTCACACACACACACACATGCTCACACACTCACACACACACACACACACACACACACACACACACACACACACACGCGCACACACATGCACACACACTCACTCACACACACACACTCACTCACACACTCACTCACACTCACTCACACACACACACACACACACACACACACACACAGGCTCAAGGGGCAGTGGGCGCGGTGGGAGAGGTCCAGGCCTTTAATCAGTATTGTCAGCAGTGAAATGTCATGACACACAACAAAGACTGACAATGAGAGCAGACAGGAACTACAGAGACCGGAGCTCACATATACCTCTAACGTCGGCCCAGAAAATGTCTGCAGAATAAAAACTGCAGATTGAGTTGGAGAAGCCTCCCATGACTTTTTTCTTTAATATCATATCACATCCATTAATTTAATGGAAAAATACAAACAGTCCGGAGATGTTTTGAAAAAATGCACATTACCTGGCCAGAAGTATGTGAACACTTGAACATTGACGTCACACAGTAATAGTGGGATGTGTGATTGCGTTACCATGGGAATGGAGTTCTGCACGGTTGATGTATTTTTGTAGGTTGTTGGTTTGGGTTAGCACGCATGGCCACAATTTAAAAACTAGTTAACGTTGTGAATTCAGAGAAAACTTCTTGCTTATGTTTTGCAAAATTTTTGGGTTAAAATAAGTCTGTTGCGTAAATTAAGTTACGTTCCATAAGTGAAGTAGTCAGTGTAAACCGTCACAAATGGACATATGGTCACAGTTTTAAAAAGAGTACGTTTGTTTCAATATTTAAAGTCGCAGTCGGCAAGTCTGGCAGATCGAGTTGACTCAGTCAAATTTAAAATATTACAACACTCACGCCCCTCCCCCTCTACCACCGAGCTCCTCCCCTCCCTCCCATGTGTGCTGAGTGCTCGTCAGTGCACGTGCACCAGATTCCTGTGAACGCGGCCGTGTCTTCCTCATCGATAAACGGCACACGCTACACAGAGGTAGGCTGAGGTAGGCTGGCTAACTTACTCATAGATAGCAACTGCTAACGTCATTTAGCGTATGCCTAGCTTGAGGCGTGTGCCTGTGATATTGGAACATGCATGAGGGGGGAGGTGGGATCTGTGGCGTGTGCACAAACGGTGGTGGATTTTTGCAAAACAAACTAGCTCTAGGTGCACGTAGAGGCATTTTTTTCCTAAAACCGGATAATTTATGTTGTTCTATTGGAGCATAGTGTCGGTTTCAGTGAATATGATCAAACAAATGCTGCTGCGACTTTAAGTTATGTATTAAAGTTAAGAATTCAACGTAAAATCTTACACTGTTATTCAGTGTAAGTATGTTACCGTATACACGCAAAATATTGTGATATTCATGTGCCATTTTGGTTACAAGTATCATTGAAGATGACTTCACCTTCACCTAAAGTGAAAAACAAACACCTACAAAGTATTAAAGCACACAAATCCTGCAACAGCAGCCAAAACCAAACAAATAATTGTAAGTAGGTGGTTTTGGACGGAGGGGGAATGAAACAAGAAACAAACGCATCAAAATGCTGTGCAAGCTATAGTGACTTTATGTTTCATAACTGGACTAAAATGGTGCTGAAGTGTAATGAAAGAGTCTCGACTCTCACAGTGTTATACAGACATAAAGTGACTGGATCAGGAGTTAAAGAGATTATTGTGTAACCAAAAGGTCACAGGTTTGATATTCAGTGTAGCAGCGTGTCGAGTTGCATTAAACTCTCAGTGACACGTTGAAGAACCTTTCCTACGGGTAAAAGCATCTCCTACTTCAGGTCCTCCCACTTCTCCATCGTGTCAGGATCTGAAGCGTTAGGTCACATCAGATGCATTTCTGTTGCTTTTCAGATGAAATAAGTTGCCATTAAGGTGCTTCCAGGGTGCTGTTGTTGAATTAAATAATAGGTTATGGTGTCTGTTTTTCAGTCAGTAATCAGAAGGAAGTTTTGACAATTTATTGAATCCAGCATTCCACCATAAGCAAACTTCTTTACAATCAGGGAGCTGCCTGCTGCTGGACTTTTTACTGAAGCATCATGTTCTTTGTTGCACTAAAAAATGTGGATTAATATTAGAGTCAGTATGAAAATAAATTACATATTTAAGATAGTTATTATCGCTTCAACCAATCAATCAATCAATCAATCAATCAATCAACCAATCAACCAATTAATCAATCAATCAATCAATGAACAGTGAAAAAACAGAAACCAATGCACACAAGACAATAAAATGATAAAAAAAAGAGCCTCTTTTAAAAAGCTGTAACAAATGATTCAATATTTTATTATAATATATTTTTTATAAAACTTTGAATCAAATAAAAACTAAAATGAATTAGGCTAGATACATTAAAACAAATATATTGTTATTATACATACATTATCCATAATCCAGTAATTTAATTGGAATTCCAATTAATTTATTACAAAGAAAACATACTAAACCAGTAGTTTTTGGGCTGCCAACTTGCTACTTGGTAATCCAGTTGGGGATGGACGCCAGAAAACATATTTTCTCAATTTTGGTAATCTGACCCCTTTAAATTACATTCTGAATGCAGCATCTATATTGTATATATTATATCCACCACTATTATTATTATTATTATTATTATTATTATTATTATTATTATTATTATTATTATTATTGTTATCATGCAATATCAGAATAAATGGTTTGTGCAGTAGACAGATGTGTCCACTAGGAAGCAGAGTCACACAGTGTCTTTACTGTGTCAGTGTTCAGTGAAGAGCAACTACTCCCTTTCCAGCATCTTTCCAGCGTCCTACATCAGAGAAGTTACTCTGAAATATAACTCAGCTCAAGATAAATATCCCCCTACTCCTGCGTAAAGTAAAGCAGCTGTAAAACAAGTGGAGTACAAGCACTGAGTACCGCTCGCTCAACCAGGAACAGTCATTAAGCTGGCAGTTAAAAATAATGGTCGAGGTGATTGCTACATAAGGAGCAGCATTACAGAGATGAGCTGGTGCACAGTATTGATCAGGGGAAGGAAATGGCTGGAACTAGCTTTGTCTAATGCAATTAGAGTTATTGCATCTTTTAATTAAACCAAGTTTCTTTTGTAATCTTGTGTATTTAAATAATTCCAACGTCTCCTGCTTTGTTTATTGCACATTTTGCACTTGAATGTGTTTTTTTGAAGGGTTTTTGCACAAACAATCCAAAGTACTCTGTTGACGGTTATAATGTCCATATTCTAAGAGGCTTGGGTGTTTTCTCAGACGTTAGAAGTATTTCACAGAGTCCTGTGAATATCCGTCTGTCCTGCGATCTGCAGGGCATGAAGTGCCTCTGCCTTTTGCTTTTCAGAGCCTAAACATTTGTATTTTATTAATTCAACCTATTATTTCACATTGAAACAAAGTATCCTAGTACCATCATGATGTACATTTTTTGCAGCACTTTGCAGTTTTGGGTGGAGGCACAGCAGCCACTAGAGGGGGCAGATTAAATGATATGAGTGCACAATGTAATTTGAAGATATTAATTATTAATTTGAGAGTGTCATACTGAAGAAAAGGGTGGAAACAAATGTAGTGAGTGAATAAATGAGTCATTTTAGGAAATGATTCATAAATTGAGGGCTTTCCCTCTGTGACTCCACCAAGAAATGTTGCAATTTAAGCAGCGATTCTGCTTCATACCGCTTTAAGCAAGATCCTATCCGTTTTACACTTCAGCTAGTGTTGTGAAAGCTTGTTTTGTGTGTGTGTGTGTGTGTGTGTGTGTGTGTGTGTGTGTGTGTGTGTGTGTGTGTGTGTGTGTGTGTGTGTGTGTGTGTGTGTGTGTGTGTATGCCTCGGTGCTCACATGTGGGTGGGTGTCTGAATGCTTCGTCCGTCTCTGGAATGTCAACAATGAGTCACGTCGGCCTGCTCGACCCGGGGCGGGTAGATGCTCAGTAATCCAGCTTCACTCGAACTCACTTCTGTAAAATCCACAGTAGGTCAGCCAGTTCACCACTGAGAGTGCAGGTTTGTATCATGAACTTGTGATTCCATTGTGTTCTGTTTCCTCTCTCACACACATTAATATCCTGCAGGGGAGTCTGGAGCCTTTATAACCTCCATAAATGTTCACAGGAGAATTATTATGTACGTGACCTCTACTGGTGGACTGGAACAAATAATAGCCAGGCCTCTTGAATCCGATTGGATTATTTATTTGAGCCAAACTTTTAGGTATTTCCTCCAACAAAGAAATCCTTTGTTGATGAATAAAGAATGGATTTGCTGACTAATCGATTAGTTGATTTAATCAATGGTTTCTCCTCAAAGAATAAAAACAAAAGTGCCACTTTAAATTAGTGTTTACCAGCATCAAACGAATAAATTGCGTCCTTAGTTTTTATGAATAAATATTTAATAAAGATACGTATTTGATTTCTTGCAGAGGTTTAGGTGAGAAGATTGATACTATGCTATACATATGAAGCTACAGCCTATGACGCTACAGCCTGTTAGCCAGCTAGCTTAGCTTAGCATAAAGGACACCTAGCCAATAACTAGTTGTAGCACAAGGCTTCCTGTAAAACCAACACTAATGTGTTAATTATTGAGCATTAGAGTCAACTAAAAGCAGATATTGTTACTTCAGACACAACCAGCCTTGGTGTTTCTCCCTGTTTTCAGTCTTAATTAAATTATTTCCATGCATGATTAATCTGCTGATTATCTGTTTAATCAGTTGATTAATTCTGCTATGTTTTCCTTGAACACACAGTCTGTTCTTTAAATGTATAGTTTTGTTTGACCAACAGTCAAAAATCCAAACGATTCAAATCAAGATTCAATCATTTATTAACATATCAATGAAACCTCGATTGTAATTTGTCTGTCTACACATCAACATAATCAACAGAAGTACATCAAGAATATTATTACAGATAACATTTAAAAACAAGCATTAATAAATCATTAATAAATAATCAATTATCAAAACAGCTGCAAATTAATTTGTCTTTTTCATCAATTGATAAATCAAGAATTGAAATAGAGTTGAAAAGTTGGCACAGAGCGCCTTTAACACAGACAGGTGCCTCAAACAGGAAGCCCCCCCCCCCACCTCTCCCTCTCTGATTGGCTGTCTTCAGCTGCAGAATGCCCCTCAGGCCAATCACGTCTCCTCCCTCCCCTCTTCATCCCGCCCGGCTGAGTCTTCCCTCGTCTGTCTGCGTCGCTGCTGCACTCCGCTGTAAACCTCCCATCCTGCCTGACTGGGCTCTGTGAATGTGTGTGTGTGTGTCTGTGGATGTGTGTGTGAATGAGTGTGTGAGTGTAAGTGAGTAGAGTTAGAGAAAACACACTGCAGAGGAAGAGAAGAGCGGTGGCTTCTCATTTTGTGTTTTTGAGTAACTTTGTTTCCTGACCGTGAGACAGTTCAGGGAAGTGAAGGTGATGATGATGATGATGTGCCTCCCTCAGCCTTCACGGGCTCAGGTCAGTGGATGCCTTCAGAGAGAGAGAGTGTGTGTCTGTGTGTCTGTGTGTCTGTGTGTGTGTGTGTGTGTGTGTGTGTGTGTGTGTGTGTGTGTGTGTGTGTGTGTGTGTGTGTGTGTGTGTGTGTGTGCGCCCGAGAAGAAAAGGAAATTCATGTTCCTCCTGCTATTGTACAATATTGTATATACCAGCATGTTGATGGCTTCCAGTTTCCTGTGTGTGTGTGTGTGTGTGTGTGTGTGTGTGTGTGTGTGTGTGTGTGTGTGTGTGTGTGTGTGTGTGTGTGTGTGTGTGTGTGTGTGTGTGTAGCCAAATGTTACAACTATACTGTTTTTTTAAGTATCAACGCAGTCTTTTCTACTGTGAAATAGCAAAAATAACAATAAATGTGTAAATCACAAGTTCTCAAAGCTTCTAATATATTTTAGAGCGCGACCTGTAGTGCATTTTTGATCCAGATCCAGATATTGATAATTGAGTCTAGGCATGGGATGATATTAAAACTTTGTGACTTTCATGATGATTATATTGCCCAAAATAATTGCAATTCACAATATTTTCCAGATAGTCAACAGAATATGCTTAAAACTCTTAAAATGGCACTAAATCTTACTGGAATAACTTAACATTTTGTTTGGAATCAAATGTTATAAATGTATTTTGTTGCAGTCTTTTTAGTGAAAAACAAATAATTTCAATTCTATAAGAATTTGCCTCAAAGAGCTTTGATCATACATCATAAGGCCTACCTGCATTTATGCAACATTTCAGACTATCCCGACAATGGAAATTCACCCCATTAAATTAATGTCGGTGATAAAATCCTCTATCATCCCATCCCTATAATTTATTTAAACATAAAATACAGACGTAACTAAAGGTGTGTTCAGTGGAGAGCAGATCTCCACCAGGTGTCTCTGCAATGACCAGTGTGTTAATATTTGATTGAATTAATGAAACCCACAATGAACCCCGTATAGACAGAAAGTATGTATTAGACGTGTTTCTCACGTCACACACAACAGATTTTAATCTTTGCTGATGTTTTCACTGACTCCTCGCAGGAACGCATCTCAGGCAACAACTAGCGTTGATAAAGGCTTCATGACGGAGACACACATTCCAACAACAAGTCCAACATAGATAGTTTAACTTAAACTATATACTCATTAATCAAAGTATTTTTAACAATGAAATAACTAATGTGTCCTTTATTATTTGTCACTGTGCATCATTTTAGATGCAGGAACCACCAAATATCTGGTGTCTTAAGTGACTTTAAATCAATCAATCTTGGGATTGTCATTGATTACCGATGAGTTGCACTTATGCATGAGGTGCTTCAGTTTGAAGAAGTTAAAGAAAAGGTAAAGAGGAACAAAGGTGTGTGTGTGTGTGTGTGTGTGTGTGTGTCTGTGTGTGTGTGTGTGTGTGAGAACTCAGCAGCCTGCCACCTGGTTGGCGATTGATGCAGTGGGGGGGGGGGGGGGGCTGTTATATGGTCCCGACTGTACCCAATTAATCTGAGTGCTCACTGGGCATAATGCGCACACACACACACACACACACACACACACCCCCCAACTGCTTCCCTGCTTTAATCAACTCAAAATATTTTTGGGTTATTTTCAAGGTCAACAATGAACCGCTCAATTTCCAATCTCAATTGTAGTCACGTAGATTTAACTTGGGTCATGTCCTCAGAAAATATCCTTAAATAGCAGCTCTATTACGTTACATTTTTTAAATGAAATGTAATGTGAACGAGTTTGCAGCAGCTCTGAATCCACAGAGGATTCTCTCACCGGCTCTGCAGAGCTTTTTAGCCTCTTAGGGTATTGTTTTGTTTGTACGGCACATTTAGCATCTCAACGTTTCCAGCTGCAGCGATTCTGATGAGCCTCCTTGTACGTTTCAGACAGACCCAGTTAGAGACCAGCTGGTGAACATGGTGGAGCATCTATCAATCAATCAATCAATCAATCAATCATTTATTTGTCATTGCCATAAATAACAATGAAATTCCGTTGGAGCATACAACCGTACATAGTGAAAAGTGCATAGTGCAAAAAGTGCAAAATGTGCAATGGTGCAGAATCCCACGGGCATGTCATTCATGTACACGAAAGAAGGACAAAAACACAAGGGGCGCCAGAGTACATAGTCAGAGGTAGTATAGTGTGTGCTGCAGCAATGCAGAGACCAGTTCACAGTTATTGTAAGATGGAGTATGGTTACTGTCCATGTGAGGGGGGGAGAGAGAGGAGGGGGGCACTGTTCAGCAGCCTCACTGCCTGAGGGTACAGGCTGTGGGCCATTCTGGTGGTTCTGGCAGATAAGGCCCTGTACCTTCTACCTGAGGGCAGCAGGTGGAACAGGTGATGGGCCGGGTGGTGTTGGTCATGCAGGATCGTACGCACTCTCTTCAGACAGCGGGAGGTGTAGATGGTACTGATCTCTGGTAGAATGGTCCCCATGATTTTCCCCGCTGTTTTTACCACCCGCTGGAGTGCCTGCTGTTCGGCCTTAGTGCAGCTGGAGAACCACACAAGGAAACCGTACGTCAGAACACTGCTGATGGCACAGTTGTAGAAGTTCACCATCAGCTGTTTCTGGATCCCGGCATTCTTCAGTTGCCTCAGGTAGTAGAGCCGTTGCTGGGCCTTCCCTACTGCTGAGGCGGTGTTGATGCCCCAGGACAGGTCCTCAGTGATGGTCACTCCCAGGAAAGTGCGCCACCCTCTCCACCGCCTCGCTGCCGATAGAGAGTGGAAGGTGGTTGTTTTGTCTCTTTTTGCGGGGGTCCACAATAACCTCCTTGGTCTTCTTGATGTTCAGTATGAGATTATTACCCACACACCATGCTGCTAGATGTTGCACTTCAGTCCTGTAATCCCTCTCATTATTGTTGTTGATGAGTCCGAGCACTGTGGTGTCGTCGGCGAATTTAACAATGAGATTGGAGGGAGAAGAAGCAGAGCAGTCATGTGTGTACAGGGTGTAGAGCAGAGGACTGAGCACACACCCTTGGGGAGCCCCGGTGTTGATTGAAAGGGTGGAGGACGTGTACTTGTCCACTCTCACACTCTGTGTTTGGTTTGTGAGAAAGTCCACAATCCAGTTGCACAGTGAGATGTTTAGTCCAAGATGGTGTAATTTAGCTTGGAGCTTGAAAGGCCGGATTGTATTAAAGGCCGAGCTAAAGTCGACAAAGAGGAGTCTCGCATAGGTGTTCTTCTGCTCAAGATGCTCCAGTAGCGAATGAATGAATGATCTAGCAGCTAAACGGACAGATATTTCCCCGCAGGAGTTGGTGGAGACCAAAAATGGAGCTTTAAAGGGATAATAACGGTACAATAGAATGCTGCAGGAAGTCACCATCTCGCAGGTTCCCACTACAAAAAGCCAATTGGATCTTTCCATAAAATTTGGGATTATTGCAGAAAATATACGTTTATGATACATTTTGTTTTTTTAATTTTTTTAAAGACTCTGTATCGGATGATTCATGTTACCTTGTGTTCGCTGGAAGTCTTTATAGTTTGCCGACATGTTTTCTGTCGTTGCTGAAAACGTATTAATTTAGGTTTGAAGGTGGAGAGTTTGACCATTCATGGTGCTAAGAGAAAAGTCTTCATGACGCAAGCATATATGTGATGCGGTACATATTTCTGCTACTGCAAAGCAAACAGCAGTGAAGAAGACTGTCTGCTGGAAAACATGGATTCAAACATTGTTAGCCTTCAAGGATACACACTTTGCATTTGAGTGAGAAACACTGAATGTAAAGAAAAACATTACGCCACAGAAACCTTTAGGTGCACGTCAACATCCAAGAGAATACAGGCAGCATTGAGTTTGCAGTGTTTTAGCACATGAATGTGCATCACTGTGTTTCCCTTTTGGCTCAGGACTAGCATCACCAGCAGATCTCATGTCATTTAGAAATAACCCACCATGTCTGTATTTCTGCATCTTTTACTCAAATTGACTGACATTATCCCGTAAATATCATGTCCAGGCTCTGCGTAACATCTTCTTATATTAAAATATTATACAAAATGTATAAATATTTCAAAATACCTTAATGAGGTGGGAAAAGGCATGGAGAAAACAAAACCTTTGCTTAAAATATGTTTTTTTTATTCCAGATCAACTAATATTATTACATGACCTCACTTCCGGTGTAATTTTTAACTTGATAAATGACAGACATGTCAGATTCACACAGGGTTAAGATCACAGACGGACGCCGCAGTGATTCCTGAGGTAATACTAGTCCAGTGTGAACAGGTCTATAGAATTTTCATCTCCACTCTACAGGATCTCACAAAGGCAAGAGACGCTCTCATATAAAACACAAATAACCTCAAGTACATGTTGGCATAGTGTACATTATTATTGCATGATTATTTATTATCTGTTCTATTTTTTTTTAATCACAATTAAATAAAGATGCTCATGCAGAAACCCTTTTAAAAACAAGGCAACCGTTTTGAGTCCTCGAATTACACTTAAAAGGCTCTTGAGCAGAAAGGGAAATATATGCAGCCGTGGGATGAAACACTCACAAGTTCCAGTTCTTTTAATCCTTTTTATTTCGTTCAAACAGGGAGAAAAGCCTCAAGCTTGTGTGATTTCAGTGCTGATTGCATTATTCCCTCGCAGACATGAGGGTGTGTGCACGATAGATAAAATGTAAATGAAGCCATTCTTTACATTCTGCAATGAAACCATTGGCTGTTGTGTTTCCCACCTCCAGCTCTTTATTTTCTTCTGTCTAATCTCAGTTTGCTGCTCAGCGCTGTCCAGGTTTCTTCACTTTCCCTCCTTTCCCTTTATTCAGTCCTCTGTTATATTTACATTCCCTGCTTCACCGGTTCCACCAGGATCTATTGTTAGATGTCTGCAGACACACCTCAGACGCAACAGCGCCAATGCAACAGTGCCACACAGGATGTTCATGCCGTGGATGATTTGCATACTACAAACGATATACTGTTCCTCGTGTTTTTGCGGCGTCATGGCGTTACTAGAAATGTTGCTGCATTTGCATCTCATTTGTTTGAGTTGAAACAGCTGAATGTGAGGTAACTGACCTTTTTCTGTTTTTGTTTTAATGATTAATTTACTTGATTTTAAATATGTTTCAGTTGGTGTTGTACACACTGTACACTTGGGACAAGAAGTCGCAAGATGATTGTTTTTGTAGGGAATAAGAATGGGTTTATTGGTATTACAAACTTTGTTGTAAACTTGCTGTTTAATTAGATAAGAAGTCAGATGAGAAGTATTATGTGTTTCTGCTATGAAGACAGGAGTATTTTGTCTTTATTTGTTCAGCACTTTTTGCTGGTGAAGAGAGATCTTTTAAGTGAAAACTGCCCTTTGAATTCAATTTAATATAATTGAGTCAAAACTCTTCCTTTCAATGTGGCGTTCTTGGCTTTTAGCTTTTTAAAGGAACATATACGTGTTCAGTGTCTTGCTCAAGGGCACTGTTTACGGGACTGGTGGCTGCTGGTCGTTGATTCCCTGCCTCCCTGCCCGCTGTGGTTGGTGGTGGTGTCTCCCGGAGGAGGAAGTGAAAGCAGACAGACCAATTTCAACCCGCAGCTTTACTCTCTACACAACTAACATCAGTCGAAGAAAGTTTTGTGAATCTCGTCCAACACTTTCTGCTTTTACTGAAGGACGAAGACGCTTTAATTCTAGACGATTAAGCTAATTAACAACATTTCACACGGAGCACTGATTTAGTATCAGTTTTGTTTTGGGAGTGTTAAGTTTTGGCAGCCGTTCTGCTGATACAGCAGCTTTAGAGTGTTGCATTAAAAACTTCTGCTGGACTGATACAGAATTCTTGACGCTCTTAAATCGTTTGAAAGATGTAAAGGCTTAACATACCAAAATTTAAAATTGGTATGAATACAACCCTAAATGACAACACAAATACAGAAATATATTGAAATAAGAAAACTATAAAAAGCTGCCTTTTATTATCAATATTTAACAACTTCTAGATTTAACACATTATTGCTCACATCAGCTTCTTGTTACTTTTAACGGCCCATATTTACACCGATACTGACATATCAGCGATATGCTAAACTTATATGATTTGTTTCATCCCGAACATGTATTGTTTTCTTTTTAAAACAGCTTTGTTATATGAACAGTGAAAATCCACTTAACTCCCACATCTCTGTTCCAATTGGTGACGTCATAATTTAATGGTGGAGGAAGTATTTAGATCCTACTACACACCACACTGTGTTTTTTTCTGCATCATTAATGACAGATGACACATTTACTTGTTCATTTGGGTGTCTTTTTGTCATCATTGTCTCTGTGTTTCACCCACTCACACGTCGTGTCGTCTCATTCATGTTTCTGGGTCAGTATATGTGAAAATCCCTTCAGTTTATCCTCCTCATTCAGGAGAAAAACACACGCCAACACTGTTTGACCTGTTTTTCTGTCTCTCACACACGCTTGCGTTGAGGAATGCGGTTAAAAAGCTCCTCTGCTTCCTCTGCTTCTCCTCGGGTAATCCTGTTTGGATTGGTGTCTCATCCGATCCGAGGCTGGGAGGACGGAGAGGAAGAGATGGATGGACGTAGCTGCAGGGTATGGAGATTAATAGGATGAAGAGACAGCTGGATGTAGAGGGCGAGGGAAGAGAGATGGAGAGCTACAGAAGACGTTAAAAGGATCCATCAGACAAAAAAGTGATGATGGATGAGACGGTCGTTTTAGCAGTGTGGTTCCAGTGTAGAAGCAGCGCTTTAGGTTATTCAGTTACTGTGGAGATAACAGCAGCGTTAGAGCATGACTAACTAATATATAAATATATATATAGGCCCTGAAACATCCACATATTTTTATCTTTCATGAAAGCAACTATCCAAAAGTTAAAATTCAGGAAACCCGCACCAAATGTATTTTGTAAAATCCAATGGAATTTGTTTGGGGGGAGATTCTGTAAAACCAGAGTTTGTGTGATCACTTGTGTTGCTTCCCTTCTGGACACTATTATTGTGGTTTCACCACTTGGGCCATGATATCCTTGATCCTCACCTTTTGGTTTAACTCCCACTTCCCTTCCTTACCTGTCACTCCAGGGGGGCCCCGGGCTCCAGACTGAGTGCTAGCCATGTTGCGGCAAACGGAGCCAACCTCCAGCACCCTGACGCTGGTTGCCAATGATATGACCGGCATCATGGAGAAGCTGGACACCCGCGAGCTCGACCTGGAAGATGGAGAGTACGACACAATCGACAGCCACGCCTCAGGTGCGTGCATTTTGTCAGTGTGGCGTTTGTCTCCCATCACCGCATATATCCGTGTCCGATATCTTTTATATGTTTTTTTTTTTGCAGCCGAGCGTTTGCCTTTCACGGCGATCTACCACACGGTGGGTTTCAAGGAGGCCCAGGCCAAAGTCTTCCTGTCCTCGCCGATCACCGCCAAGATCCTGGAGGTCGAGCGCTTCACCTCGGCTCAGGACCGCTTCAATGTCACCCAGCAGAGGAGCGTCAACAAGGTGCACATGGACACACACCTTCCTAATGGGTCACTCTCACAGTTATTACCCCTTATCATGTGTATCATTACACAGCCCACTATAAGACATACAAAGACAGAAGGACGAAATAGAAAAGACACAAGCACTAAACATAAAGTAGAGCCAACAGATGGTTTCGACGTGGTGATTTGACTTGAGAGAAAATTTGCTGAAACTCATTACCACACCAGACCGGATGAGGCTGGTTTTGTTTCCTCAAACAAACCCACAAGCAGCGTTGTTGCCTTCAAAGGAAACGATTAGGACAGCCAACATAAACCTTGCCCGATGATGTTATCACATAACAAACTCTACTTGATTAAAGCTGAAAAGTCAGAGACCAAAGTCAGAAGCAGTAGCAATCAATCATTTGATCAATTTTCAAAGCTTTTTTGCAAATAATTTAAATGCCAAACCTCTTTTAAAATGTGAATGTCCCTATCTGACTGACGTGTCCGTGTTGTTGCGTGCTCAGTCGTTGCCGGCGGTGTTTAAGATCGAGTTGAAACACGGGGAGTTCACATGGCTGGTGAAGAGGAAGGAGAAACACTTCATGGAGCTCCACAGAGAGCTGAGGACGTACAAGACCTTCATGAGGCTGCCGCTGCCGACACGCAGGTAAACACTGCCAGGCTTTTACCACCTTCTCTTCTTCTGGATTCTCTCAGGTTTAAGTTCAGTTAAACCCAGGAGCTACGCAAACAGGCTGGATCTTCTTTCATGTTGCCTCCATCCATCAACCTTCCAGGAAGCTGAAGTGTTAAAGTGACATTTTGTCATTTCTCTCTGCAGCCACACCGTGAAGAGGCAGACGGCGGCGAGGGGCGAGGTGAGGCAGATGCCGAACCTCCCCAGAGGAGGAGGAGACGAACTGGGCAGAGACGGGCAAGTTTCCAGTCGCAGGGTAGGTCTTTCACCGGAGCGGCTGTCAATCAACAGTCTCTCTTGATTTCTCACTATGATTTTACTTTCTCTCAATGTTGCAGAAACAACTGGAAGATTACTTGAACAACCTGCTAAAAATGCCGATGTACAGGAACTACCATGCAACGGTACGTAAATATATCAGAAGAGTTTTTCATCTTGGAAAATTACAAAATAGACCATAACGTCCAGGAAAAACACTTATTTGTCTGTTTCAGATGGAGTTCATTGATGTTAGCCAGCTGTCTTTTATCCACGATCTTGGACCAAAAGGCTTGTAATAAAAACTATCTTCTAATTTTGACACATATATACAGTATTTTCTTTTGGCAGAAACAGCAGCTTTGTTGTCTTTCAGAGAAGGAATGGTGTCGAAGAGATCCGGCGGCCATCGGATCCCTGGCATGAACTGCTGTGGTCGCAGCAGAATGTGCTACCGTTGGTCCAAACGGTCAGTGATCACCCACAAACACTGGCCATCATTCATTATTCATTTAAACTTCTTCAGTTAAAGTTGCATAAATGCATGTTGTTGTTGTTTTTTGTTTTTTAAACCAATGACTGGTGTGTAGCTGGCTGGTGGTGAAGGACTCCTTCCTGCTCTACATGAAGCCGGACTCGGGTGCCATCTCCTTTGTGATGCTGTTCGACAAAGAGTTCAGCATCAAGATGGACTCCAAAGACACGGAGACCAAACATGGCGTCCGCATCGACAGTCTGTCCAGGTGGGTCCTTTTATATAGCTGTTACTTTAGGGTGCTAACTGGGTGAAGCTGGCACAGTAGAAATGTAAATATGTCAAGATATAATGTATATCTCATGGAGCCCTCTTTCAGGACTGGTATAACGTGTGTGTGTGTTTCCAGATCACTGGTGCTGAAGTGCAACAGCTACAGACACGCCCGCTGGTGGGGTCAGGCCATCGAGGGCTTCGTCCACAAACACGGCTCGGCTTTCCTCACCGACCACCGCTTCGGCTCCTTCGCCAGAGAGGAAGTGAACATTCCAGCCAAATGGTAACCCTTTCAGTCTCTCTGGGCCAGATGTTAAAATGCTAGACGAGGCCCGGTCCAGTTGGCAGCGCGTGTGTGTCTGTGTCTGTCTATCTGTGTGTGTGTGTGTGTGGGTTAGTTTGTGTGTGTCTCGCTGGAGTAACCCGACACAAAGAGAGGGAAAGCGAGCCCCACCTGCTCATCACCTGTCTCCCTGCTGGGCAACACTATACTGTCTGTGAGAGAGACTGAGGGTGTGTGTGTGTGGGGGGGTGTGTTTGTTTGGGTTGTTCTTTCTGTCTAAAGGTGTGTGTGTGTGTGTGTCCCCTACAGGTATGTGAACGGTCAGATATACATGGAGGACGTGGCCGATGCTCTTGAAGAAGCCAAAGAGGAAATATTCATCACAGATTGGTGGTACGTGCGTGCGTGTGTGTGTGTGTATGTGTGTGTGTGTTCGCGTGTGTGTGTGTGTTTGTGTGTGTGTGTGTGTGTGTGTGTGTGTGTGTGTACACACCTCAGGGTGCAGTGAGTGCACTTGGCGGTCACCTCTTGGGGAGGTTTTCTGGTCAAACAGATCAGTTACAGTCTGAGGCTCAGACTACTGTTATACTAATACACACACACATACACACACACACACACACACACACACACACACACACACACACACACACACACACACACTTTTATCCCACATCGTGTGTGTGTGTGTGTAGGTGATTTACTTTATCTGCAGTACTGCAAAAAGTACTCTTGTGCAAAAGGTAGTAATGTAAAGAAATACCTCCATTCCATTTAAATATGCTGAGTACTGTAATGATATGAGTTATTGGCATTAAACTGAACTCAAGAATCCCAAAAAGAACCGTAGAGTTTTGTTGTTGGATGAAAGCCTGTCATTCAGTTTTAGTGATTGTCATGCAAGTAGTGAAGCAGAGCGTGAGGTCAGGAGATAGAGAGGAATATTATATTAATATATTGTTGCTCCACAGGTTGAGTCCAGAGATCTTCCTGAAGAGGCCGGTTGTCGAGGGCAACCGCTGGCGTCTTGACTGCATACTGAAACGCAAAGCGGTGAGCAGGAAACGTTTCCTCGTTGGTCTGTTTTCAACTCGACCGAGGCCGAACTCGAGTACTACAGTTCTGAATTAGTTGGTACTCGCTGATGGAAGCAGGCGCCATATTTTGTTGTCCAGGGAGAAAAAAAAAATGTTTTGATATATAAATTCAAATAATTTGATTTTTTTAAAACTTTTTTATTTGCATAAATTGTTAAATAGGCGTACATTATGACCAGGGATGTGATTGAGAAGAGAAAATGATGCACATGATATTTCCATCAGCTCAAATGCTGCAGCCATAAATAAATCATTGTCAGTATTCTCTCTCATACATATTTAATCTTAAAAGTAGAGCTGGAACTTACAGATGACACTCGATTATTGTTTTGCTGTTTTAGCTGTTGAAGTTTAGCTTTGTGTTTCCACAGCAACAAGGAGTGCGTGTCTTTGTGATGCTGTACAAGGAGGTGGAGTTAGCTCTGGGCATCAACTCGGGATACAGCAAGAGGACGCTGCGTCACCTTCACCCCAACATCAAGGTGAGCATCTGGTACGTTTCATACACTACACGTTTCCTGTATCAGTCTTTTTGCAAAATATATATATATATTTTTTTTTTACAAAGGTGATGCGTCACCCAGACCACGTCTCCTCCGCCGTCTACCTGTGGGCGCATCACGAGAAGATCATCGTCGTTGACCAATCGGTGGCCTTCGTTGGTGGGATTGACCTGGCGTACGGTCGCTGGGACGACAGGGAACACCGGCTGACGGACGTTGGGAGTGTTACCCTCTCACACTTGGAGCAGGTAACACACACACACACACACACACACACACACAGCTGCACTGACTGTCGGTACCAGTGTCACCTGATTTAGAACATATTTTTAAAGTCTGAAAAAAATCTATTTCTTTATATTTTGAGTAAATAGCAGCTAAAAAAGGGTCATAATTTATGGGCAATGTGAAGTTTATGAGTCATAGGAGACTCGTGATTATTGACTATTCTTTTTTCCAAGTCATCCAGTCCTAGATTAAAATAAATAAATAAATAAATTCAACACACAGACGATCACACAAAGTCGTGAATTAATTTTATGCCTACCTCCAGCAACTATCAAATAGAAAGATTAGAATAAAATAAAGTAAAATATTTTACTGAAGAAGCAATATAGCAAAAACATGTTAAATATATAAAAATGATAAAATAAAATATTTTGTAAAAGAAACAATAGAAAACGCTTACTTAAATAAAAAAACAATAATTAGCTTTCAGCACTCTGACCTTATTTAAATGATCGTCAGGCTGAACGTGCCTCTTCCAACTTGGCTGCACCGGCCAACGGCAGCGGTGCCGTTTCCCAGAAGAATGGGAAAGGCATCTTTACAGTGATGGACTCGGGGGACCAGCCCAAGCTCAAAGGACAGGGGAGGATGAAAAGGACCAAGTTCAGCATCCGGAGACACCTGCAGAAACACGGTCTGGCCCACCCTGACAGCGACAGTGATCTGGAAGACGAAGAGAGTGAGTGAAGATGTTTATTTCATATATTTAGATATACTTTTGAGGTGTGGATTCATGAGGTTTGTCTCCATAGTCAGTGTATTTACCTGGTAGATGGAGTTTAGAGAAACAGAACAGGAGCAAAGCAATGTACTGCTGTGGATGATTTTCCGACACCTAAAACATTATCAGTTTGAGCCTTTCTGAAGGGGAATGAAGCAGTTATCTACCACCAGACTCCATTGACAAAAACGCTCACACCTTGAGGATCATTTGACTAGTTGGTTCTGATCCGGCAGCGATCCCTCTAAGCTGCTGTCTCAGTGTTTGTGGCCGCTCTGTTCAGGTTGGTCCAACAGCATCACCAGCCAGCACGCTCTGATCCCCAGCAGGCTGGCGGAGCTGAGGACGGCCGCTCCCATTGGCCAGTGTCAGGCTGGTGAGTCCGTGGCGGCGGTAGTGTTGCTGTGTGGCCGCTCGCCTTCCAGTGTGCTTTGCTGTGGTTTTGGAGTGGAATGAACCACATCTGGTTCTGTGTGAGAGTTTGAAACTTCACTCTTCCCATGTGTCTTTTTATATTTGAACATCTTTCATGTAGACATGAGAATTTTGTAGTAAATCAGACGGCAATACCATTTATTTTTCACATTTTTATTCAGTATTGAAGCACAATTTTGATAATCTATTTATTTTGAGTCTTTTACTCATAGCAGAAATGTCATATAGCTGCTGGTTTCCATGTGTTTTTTGCTTTTCTCTGATTTATATAATAGTACATATAGTATTTTGGGTGTTTTTGACTCTTGTTCAAACAAAACTGGATTAGAAGATATTAATGACAAGGATAAAAACCTGCAAATACTGATTTGTAAGTGTAATAAAAAACATATGTACAACTGCAAAAATATAGAGCAGCACAAATGAGAAGCAGAGCAAACGCTAACCACTTGAAAAGTCCAGTTGATCTCAAGGAACAAGTAAAAATAAACTGCAACAACATATAGCCTATCCTTATATTTCCCTTTTTAAAGTCTTGCACATACATCAAGCAGAGCTGTGGTTTGGTTTGATGAGATACTGCAGCCTGTAATCTCTCTTTTTAAACAAACTCATATTTCTCTGCTGGCAGACGTGTTTCTCCTGCAGTAAAACAGATGCCGGAGCGTTTTATTAACTGCTGCTGGTTTGCCAGGATCACTGTTTGCTGCTTGTGTGATAGCTGGGAAGTGTCAGGGATGAACATGAGGCAAACAACCGTTACTATAAAAAGATTAAGTCGTAATTCCACAGAATTGTTTTCTTTTTTTTATTATTTTCTTTGATTTGTCTACAATCCATTCACTTCCACTGTTTATTTTGCTGTATTTCAGGTGAGTTCAGTGTCTCTGTACACCTCTGAGGTGTTATTAATCTCGACTGTAGTGCTGTGTTCCCTCCAGCCGCTGTTTCTTTTCTGTGAAATGCTGTCAAAGTATTATCCAAACACCAGTGTATCACAGTCAACGTGAGCGTGGTACAGATTAGACCATCGCCTCCTTTTTAGAGAGAGAGGTACCGAGGTATTCTTTAAACCAACGTTTCTCTTACATCACAATCCTGCTGTGGTTTTATTCCATATTCTATATTCTTTGTTATTATCATCAAACCGCATAAACACATTGTAGGTTTTTTATGAAACAAACAGGAGGAAATAGGGACATTTTTGGGGACTATTTTCAGCAGTGGATTAATCCATATTTGTGTCAGCAGGAAGGTGTACAAGTGTCAATACAAGTATCAATCTTTTATTATATATGATTAATATGGCATTTTCAATTTTTTCAAGACTTTTTCAATTCACTAGAGTTTAACGTTAATGGCGATTGTATCCATGCTTAAAAAATGAGAAACGTTTTGTTCATTTGTGAAGATTATCTTGAACAAAAAATGTCCTTTTTTTGAAATGTTTATAATCCATAATCCAAAATCCTATGAAAACTCAGAGGGCAATGCTTACTTCCTGCCTACAGAAATACTGCATCCCTGCAGGACTGAGTTTCTGAAAAGGTTCCTAGTCCCTGGGGAAATGGCTTCAGTTGTTGGTTCTTTTTTTATTGCGTCGCACTGCTGATAAATAACTGGATATTCACGTGTATGTGTTTCAGGGAGCGGCTCAGTACGCAGTCTACAAACGGAGGTCGGGGAGTTGTTTGGAAACACGCGGTTCTGGCACGGAAAAGACTACTGCAACTTTGTGTTCAAGGACTGGATCCAGCTGGACAAACCGTTCGACGGTAAGAACACCATCGAGCTCAAAGTTTACCCTGAGAAGTGGGGAGAGATTTATTTCACCTTCCCGTCCTCCTGCTCACATTCCTGTGTTTCAGACTTCATAGACAGACACACTACTCCCAGAATGCCTTGGCATGACATCTCCTCGGTGGTGCATGGGAAAGCAGCTCGAGATGTGGCCAGACACTTCATCCAGCGGTGGAACTTCACCAAGGTCAGAGGTCATGATACTCAAACATATTGAGTCTCTTTACCTGATTCCAGGGAGACATTGTTCCTTCTGTTGAAGAGTCACAGAGAAAAACACAGAAAAAGATTGAATCTAATCTATTTTTAACTGAAAAATATCAATATCAGTTCAAGTGTACACTTTATTTAGAATAATTTTACTGCGTTCCCTTGCTGTCAGACTTTCTGACAGGGAGCTTAGAGGCTGTTATCTACCACAAGACTCCATTGACAAAAATTATAATTTTACTTGCCCTGGACAGAAGTGATGCAACTAGATTGGTTGAGGAAACAAATTTAAATTTAAAAAAAATTGGAGATAACACAAAATCTGTATATCTGTATCATGTCTTTATTTTCACAATGTGGCGCCAGCGTCAGCATAAGCTGTAATAACAAGAATTTAAGTGCATCAGATAAACATTTATCTCTTTGGTAAATCTTGCTGTGATCTGACTCTGCAGCCACATTATTGTAGCAGTATGATAAATCTGCAGCTGTGTGCAGCAGCGCTCTGTGTGAACTGTGTGTTTCTATTTCCAGCTCGTGAAGCCAAAGTACCGTTCTCTGTCGTTCCCGTATCTGCTGCCCAAATCTCACACCACAGCCGGAGAGCAGCGATACCAAGTCCCCAACTGCACCAACGCCAAAGTGCAGGTTGGTGCTGTATATTAAACTACTTCTCTGCCAGTTTCCACTTCACTTTCAGTACAGGTTTTGGTTTATTTTATTTTATTACAGTCCCGCCATCACCACATTCTACCTATCTCAGCTCTGTCAGTGGGTTTTAGTGTGCAATATGTCTCCCTTCCCTCAGATCCTTCGCTCGGCCTCCGACTGGTCCGCTGGCATCAAATACCACGAGGAGTCCATCCACAACGCCTACGTCCACGTCATCCAGAACAGCCAGCACTTCATCTACATAGAGGTACTTATCCGTACCAGTGCAAATGTTTTTGTAAGACTGCAGGTAACCATAGCAACGACACATATGCTGAAACTAACCACAGATTAACACAGATTTATCCAATGCAAATAGTGAGTTTTTAGAACATTTTAAACAACTATGTAAGAGACATTTTTAAAACAGTGTATAAATATGAATTTAGACCAGAACAAATGACAGTTCTTGTTCATTAATTGACATGTTTGTTTGTTTGTTTGTCTTTCAGAATCAGTTCTTCATCAGCTGTGCAGACAACAGACACGTTTTCAACAAGATAGGAGACGCTATCGCAGAGCGCATCATCAGAGCATATAGGTAACCCACACACACACATACACACACACACACATGCAAATATGTAATTAGATCAACACACACTTTGTAAACTTGTGCACGGCTACTGTGTATATTTAGCCTCACCTTGTTTGTGCACTCGGCCTTATCTTGAAATTATTTCCCAGAAACACACACACACACACACACACACACACACACACACACACACACGCACACACACACACACGCACACACCTCCCAGAGAATTAATAGACTGAATTGATCACATCATATATCATGTTTGACTTTGGCCTCTGAAGATTTATGTAAATATGTTCCTATTTAGGGTTCAGTCTGTCTGTGAGGGTTTGTTGTCCAGGATATCAGAGCTTATCAGAGGACACACATCCTGCACAAAATAAGGAAACGTGTGCACACAAACTAGCACTTGCACACAAACCTGACCTGATTTCTTCCATAAAGATTCAGCGTATAAACAGTCCAGGGCTGCTTATATAAACGTTCTGTCTGTCTCAGTGTCAGCTGACACAAATGAAAGTGTTGACACTAACTTCCTCGTGTCTGAATGATTTTCTGAAGCTTATGTCAATCCAGCTCTTCTTGTCTCTGAATGAGTTTGCAAAGTGCCTTTTCTTGTCTTTCAGACTGTAAAACTGTTCAACTATACACTTATTTAGAAGATCATTAAGATTTTATACCCAGCTTGGCTGAACTGAAGCATCCGCCTCCTTAAGCTTCTTAAACTGCCCCTAAAATAGACTTTAAAGACATTAATACACTGCATCAGCCACTTTTAGCTTCTCACAGACATATTATCAGTGTGTGTTAGTAAAAGAAATATTGGAATGCCAAAGATATCACTTAGTTTATCCACCAGAGAAGTTTGTTTTTTAACCGTTAAATGTCGTGCATGGTTAATTCTTTAAGATGCACATTTAAGGTTTGTTTTGTGTTGTGTTTATATATAGAATACAGATTTTAGGGTATCTTGGTGCGTTTTAAGACTCTGACATTGAACATCCCCGCCCTCCCTCTTCTTTCTCATTGTAACTCTTAATATGTTATAATATTAAGAGTATATACCTGATATTTAACTTTTAATATCAGTATCAACTGCAAAAATCCCAATTTTTTTTATCACAGTTGGCCTAACTCAGGGTGTGAGTCTTTGTGGCCATATAAAAAATATATTCTTCCATTACTTCACTTAAGCATTTTTTCTCTGTGAAGCACTTTGTAGGGTTTGATAAGTGCTCTATAAATAGTTTATTATTAAAAAATAAACTGACAGTCAACAATGGAGCTCTTCAGTCCTTTCTCAGCTCTACCTCCTTAATTAATGTTTTCCCACAAAATGAGGATGCTTTTTGGTGGAAAAGGTTTGCTGTCCACCTCCAGCTGCTAGTTTTTGTGATCCAGCCTCAGTAACGCTGTTTATTCCTTACTTGTAATCCATCTGATAAATACGTCACACATAAATCACATCACACATTAACAGTGTCATCTCTCTCTGTATGATGTTTTTAATGTTTTCAGGGAGGGTAAAAGGTACCGAGTATACGTGGTGACGCCTCTACTGCCGGGCTTCGAAGGAGACATCAACACCGGAGGAGGCAGCGCCATCCAGGCCGTCATGCACTTCAACTACAGGTCTATTAAAGCTGCCTTAAGTCCCCTGTTGTTTGTCTTGAGTTAAACCCCAGAAGGAGCCGGTGATGGATTAACGCCACACCTTAACTCTTTAAAACGGTTGCTGTAAGTCGTGTACACGCGTGCGTGGTTACGTTCCATTCCTTTTTCAGGCTGACATTCATTGTCTAACCCGCATTGTTGAGTAAACACTCGGCCCTCCCCATGCAAACACTGTGACACACACAAAGGCTTGAGGAATGTGGACCTGCTGCTCATCCACCTCTGTCCCTTTCTGTTCCCTGCAGGACCATGAACAGAGGAGAGCACTCCATCATCTCCCAGCTCCAGAAAGAGAGTAAGTCAGAGTTAACCGCCGCTTCACACCGTCAGACTGTGAGCTTGTTGTTGCACTGGCTGTATGTGTAATAACCTGCAGCATTTTATTTTGCCACTTTTCACTTCCTGACATTATGTCACAATATTTCAGAGACGTAATATAAGATAAGTGCTTGATATTATTCCTTAAATTCTCTTTATTTGAGACTAAAGTTCTGTCGTTATTTAGTTTGTATGTAGTATAGTATTTATATACAACCCTAAAGAACAACTTAACAGCAGCTGGAAATCTTCGTTGTGGTCGTGGTTTTAACATGCAGCAACAAGGTTTCCCAATTTATAGACCTAGTTTTAAAGCTGGTTTTGGCCGTTATTTACAAAGAAGACATGGTTATGGCAACAGACCAAATTGGTGGCGATCAAGACTTCCTGTAGGTGTTTGCGTAGACCCGGTCATTGGGCTGATTGTCAGGCAGCTGTAGTTTCTAGAATATTGACCACCAGGCCAATGGATAAACCACTTTCACAGGTGAACATTTGCAGGAAATCCCACAACTTTTGTTGTCACCATATGCATTCATGTTACTGTGGAAAGATGTTGCTGAAGAAATAGAGCCTTTTCTCTGTGCTGTCGCAAATAAGTTGACATGCTTGAATCTTGTCATCAGTTGTTTAACACAATACCAGATGATGAAGAACAAAATATAAAGGACATTGTTTGGACATAAGAAGACGCCACACATGTTTTTCATTAAAGCCTTACAGCTTCTTACCCTGGTGGAGCTTTCCCTCAAATTGCCCCGGGAGCTTGTGGTCAGAGCTGCATAACATCGACAGTGCCTTATGAAGTCGCCCTGCTGGAAAAATAAAGGTCCCACATGTGCAGCTGGACGGCATATATAACATGTATATCCTATAATATAGGAATCATTTAAGAAACATTTCATTTAGTCTGTCATTATCCAACTAAACCCCACATCCACAAACACAAAACCACAAACTTG
This sequence comes from Eutrigla gurnardus, assembly GCF_963514095.1. Taxonomy (NCBI): domain Eukaryota; kingdom Metazoa; phylum Chordata; class Actinopteri; order Perciformes; family Triglidae; genus Eutrigla; species Eutrigla gurnardus. Next base: position 10,562,022 of record NC_139929.1, on the reverse strand, counting down.
CATTTGCATTCTGCTTTTATGTATTTTTACATCAGTCCTTTAATCTCTGGTTTTTGAATGGTTTACTGTACATTATTGCCAAGTTTATTTTAAATCATAGCGCCTTCAGGTTCATTATAGTACAAAATGTAAATTCTATTTCTGCTGGTTCGATGTCTTCCCATATGTGACTGGTTCTTACTGTTGTCCAGTGGGTGAGCAGTGGATGAACTACATCTCCATCGGTGGTTTGAGGACTCATGCTGAGCTGGAGGGGAAGCTGGTGACCGAGCTCATCTACGTCCACAGCAAGATGCTCATCGCCGACGACAACACCGTCATAATTGGTACTTTTCTTCCATTCTGTGACAACCTCACTGACTCCTCAGCGTGAAACACACTTGCATCATACCACACGATTAGCCCATGTCCATATAGCCGCTTGAGTTTCACCATTACAAGATTAAAAGATGACAGATGTAATGAAATATTCCCACGGACACTAGACTGACCATGTATAATAGAGGAGAGAGAAACAGGAGCTGCAGAGACGGAGAGACCGGTGACATCCTTTTTATATTAAAGAAGGCACAGTAGAAAAACGACAAGATGAGAAACATTTAAAAAGCCTGAAGACGTTAGAAAGCAAAGTGTGAGCTTTCAATTTCAACTGCAGCCACTTGTGCTAAAAATATACAGCAAGTTCTAACAGGTGAGTCAAGCGCTGCAGATAAAAGCAACCGGCAGATGTCAGATGCTACATTATTTTGCTCTAAGTTTTCTTGAACTTTTAACCGTTTCACGTTTTAAATGCCCCAGATAGTCTAAAGTAGTACTGTGGTTGCCAAACGTTTTGGCTTCCCTTTAAATGCAGCAATGTGTGCTCGTTGCATGTCTCATCAGTTCACTTCTCCGATTGGTTGATTTGAGTTTCGTTGTTTCCTTCCCTTTTCCATTATCGTAGTGCCACCACAGATCTCTTTATATGTACGCTATGTTTTACTTAAGAGGTGTTTCTTTGAACACGTTGTAGTTCATGAACACTCATGCGGTCTGAGCTTAGATGTTGCAGCGCCACCTACTGGTGGACTCTGTGGTCTCACTTGTCTTGTTGTCTTGTGTCGTGCAGGTTCTGCCAACATCAATGACCGGAGCATGCTGGGAAAGAGGGACAGTGAGGTGGCGGTGATCGTGGAGGACTCGGAGACGGTGACCACGGTGATGGACGGGCAGGAGTACCAAGCTGGAAAATACGCCCTGCAGCTCCGCCTTGAGTGCTTCAAGTACTGAAACATCCTGAATCCTGCTTTATTTGTTTATTAATTCATCTGGTGCATCTCTACAAGTTTTAAAGACATTACACAAGAAATAATAACATATTAAAGGAAAGAGAAAACTCATTTTGACATATTAATTTGAATGGGGATGTCCATTCTACTCCTCTTTTATATGTATAACTAAGCTTTTTCAGCAGGGGTTCTTAAAGAGACGGGCACTAAAACAAAGCGTTTCAGACAGAGGGTCAATACAGATATATTCAGATTGACTGTGTGAGTTAAATTATTTGTTTTTTGAACATTAAAGCATGTAAACACGTTCTAGTAGAAACCCAAAATACAAGTATGAACCGGAAAATGAGCAGGATATGTCTCCTTTAAAATTCAACAACACAGTGAATCTTGAAAATCTAATTTCATGTGTCATTTTTCAAGTTGTTTTACACAATCTTTTAACTCTGCCGGGAAAATCGTGTTTGGCAGACCTCAGATCACAAACGACACAAGCAAAGGCTCTGCGTCTTCTCTCTTTTTGTTGTACTTCTTTTTAATTTCATCATCACGTCTGCATCTTCTTGCCAAATATCTTCATTCGCAATATCCTGCAGTGTTTCAGCATTTCCCTTTCTGTTGCCATCAGTGTTTCTTCATGGCTCTCCCCCTCCTCCCCCTCTCTGTCTCCTCTCTCTCAGGATGATTTTGGGCGCTAACACAGATCCCTCCATCGACTTGTCGGATCCTGTCAGTGACCATTTCTACAAGGAGGTCTGGATGGCCACCTCTGCTCGCAATGCCACCATCTACCAGAGGGTGAGTCTCCTGCTCGGTTTGTTGCACTTCTGTTGTCATTGCTTGATTTCAGAATTTTTTTTAGCTTTATCACAATGAACTTTAAATATATGATTTGGTGATGCAGCTTTTAACAATAAACAACAATTAATTGTTAAATTAAAATTAAAAAAAGGAAAATAGGTTGATGTTTGTTGTGATTTAGCAGATTTTGTTCCAGCCTTCCCTTTACATGTGTTTGAATGTTTATTTATGTATATTGAACATTTTCAAATATATTAAACAAACACCTGGAAATCCTGAACTGGATTTGCACACCGTCAGCCAATTCACTTGTTATATGTGCCAAATCATATTTGACAAGTCTTAATTGGCCACGAGGAATACAAATATTGAACAAAAAAACTATTCAAGGGGAAGTATGTTGCGAAAATGAAATTTATAGGAATGTTTTGGTGATTATTCTCCCTGTGCGGTTAGAAGTAGAGCTGAAACCATTAGTTTAGCAAATATCTATTCATTGTTTTAGTTTAAGCTTCTTTGTTGTGAGGTTTTGATGTCTTTTCTCTTTTTTATAATAAAGATCCTCAGAAATGGATGACATATTGGAAACTCAATTGTATTGACATTAATGGAAAAACATTTTAACAAGAGATCTTGTCCAAGGCCAGTTCTCAACACCAAACCCAGATTTTGTTTCTGACTTCCGTCTCCTTTTCTTCAGGTCTTCCGTAGTCTGCCGTCCAGCGACGTCCGTAACATCCTGGAGCTGGAGGGCTACCTCGCCAAGCTGGGCCTGGATAAAGAGGACCCGGCCCGGGCTCAAGAGGAGCTGAAGAAGATCCGCGGCTTCCTGGTCCAGTTTCCACTTCAGTTCCTGGCCGAACAGAATCTGCTTCCTCCCATCGGATCCAAGGAGGCCATGGTGCCCATGGAGGTCTGGACCTGAGACACGGGGACTCACCTGTGCATTCACATGTTTGCACACAGCATAAAGAAGGCTAACCGGTCGACAATACCCACTCTGGTGCCATTTTGGAAGTCACAGTGGCTGAAAACTACTGTTTAAGTGTTGTAGTTATGAAAATGTCTAACAACAGTATTCATATCTGTCCCATGGTAGGCTACAACAATGGTTCCCAACTTCTGGTCTGCAAAAAAAAAACCTAAATATAACTTCTAACCAATTCTCTAGTGTTAATGCAGTAAAAACGTTGTCTGTCTGTGCTATATCTGTTCCTTTATTATTTATTATGAACTACAAGTGGTAGAGCCTTACTTTTACTCCATTTGTAATATGTAAATCATCTACAGTGCAAAAGCGGTTGGGAAGCCCTGATGTACCGTTGGATTATGATGAGGTATTTAAGTAGAAATGGGGAAATGAAGCTACGCATCATCTGCGAAACACACACGAGCAGTCAGATGATCAAACAGATAAAACAAATTCTCTGTAAATATGGTATCGTTCTCCTTTGTTTTTTTCATCCAAATATCTGTTATAAACATCCACACATTTCAGCTGCGCTCGCTTCCACTTTGACCTCTGAAAAAGTGTTTAAGATAATCTGGATAAACAGTTTTGTTGATCGTCTAACTGCTCGTGTTTCTTTACCCATTGGACCTATTTTTAGTGACATGGCCACAAACTGAGATTTCACCCCAATAGGATCATTATTAAAAATCAAAAAACCATAGTTTTCCTTTAAAGGGACAGAGTGTAGGATTTGGTGGCATCTAGTGATGAAGTTGCAGATTACAACCAACTGAATACCCCACTCCTCCCTTTCCAAGACGTCTTAGCTGCAGCCTGAGAGGAAGCTCTGCCTTATAAGAATAGCAGCCAAAATGACTTCCAAAATGGCGTCAGCTGTGGTTGCAACATCGCCTCTGTACCTGCGGTGCCACTGAATGCACACCGATAACCTATTGCATCATGGGAACAACCTTGAGACTCAGAATGGATGTTTATGCATACAAATACACACATGTACATGCAAACATGGAGAGAAGTCAACTAGCAGGCGGAGTATTGAACGCCTGAGAAACTGGGCCTCATGTTTACACAAAGGAAAACAGTGGAAGTGATCTACTCTGAGGCCTCCTCCTCCTCACCAGGCTATTAATCTACGATCTTGCTCCTTCATTTTGCCGCAACACTATGCAACGTCAAGTGCCGGCAAACGCAGCTCTGACTCTTCGGTGTTGACGGTTTGCAAAGACACTAAAAAAGAAAACGAGACTTTAATGAAGACATCGGTGCAGAGAAGAGGATGAAGAGCAGTGTGGTGCTGTCAGAGGTCTCCAGATATTTTGACTCGTATCTCTGAAGCCCTGCTTTTAATATTTATGTCAAACAGGAAAATCACAAGTGCCAAAGATGACAGACTGTAGCCTGATGTAAATACAGTACATTCTTTTACATTCCTCATTCTGTGGATTCTACATCACGCCTTAAATTAACTGCTTTCATGCTCTGATCTGGTAGCACTTTTGTTTTGCAAGTCTGTAATTTCCAAAAAAGCAAGAAGTTGGTTTGAAAAGAACTGCTGTAATTTGGTTTTAATTGCAGCAAATTCTAACTTTTTTTTTTTTTTTTTTTTTTAGGTTTCTAACTAAGTAAACATCAATTTGTCACTCGATTATAATTGGAAACTTTACACTACTTATCATAATTTATTGCCTGTATAGAGAACATTCTTATTGGTGCACCAACTAAAATACTCTAAGTAACACTTAAAGTTATTCAGAATATGTGTGCAAATAATCATCCTTTCCAAGGAACTGCCAGGAAATTACAGATTTGAATAAACCATTCTTTTTTTTTTTTTATCTACACAGATTCATGCATGATAAGTTTCATTCAGTGTCAGCCAACTTTATATGAACAGTCAATGCTGATTTGTGAGGAAAAGTTTTAGCAGCTGCAAGTGCAAATTTACCGTTGCCCTCTAGTGGCCAAAATATCCATTATTCCAGGATTAGCTTTACGGTTTTATTTTCATAAAGATGTTATTCAAGTTTACTAATTATTTAATAGTTAGAAACCATGGTTCACAATGTCAACTTAATGCTGACTTCAGATGAACAGAATCAGTATTTCTGAAAAGAATAATCTCTAGATTTCTGGAAGGCAGCATCAGTGTTCTCCAGTGTCTTCCTCGTTGGTCTGTGTGTGATCTGCATGACGCTGTTTTGTGCAATGAATTAGATTTTTAGAATAAGAAAAGGCAAAACATGAGATGTTACCCATAGCCGACAGCCTGACAGCAGCTCGTTGCCATTAAACATTACAGGTAAATGCATGAACCCTGCAAGCTGAATGGTTGCCTTTTAAAGCCATGGACATTATTGATGCTAAACTGTGTGCCTGTCTACAAGCTGTGTGTCTTCCAGACACACCTGATACTTCTCTACTGTTAACAATATTGATGGAAAATGCACCTTAAATGTGCTCTTCATTTTAGTCTTCCTCTCTACCTCCTTGTGTTTCTACCTCCTGCTCCTGTGCATGTTTGTAATCTTTGAAAATGTGGAATATTTGCAGATACACCCCCAAACATTTAACCAGGTTAAGTCATCTGAAAAGGCAAAGAAAGGTTTGGAGTCCAATGACTATAATAAACTGAATTCATCCTACAGAGATGAGGAGCAAAAAGTTGATTTGGATGGAAAGATTTTCTGTGCATCTACAATAACTGAATTTATACCACAAATATGGATGTAGTTGTTGTTTTAGATGATTTCTCAGCAATCAGGAACACAGACATACTGTGCACATGGATTCGTACCAGGTGTTAATGGGCCTTTATACCGTCAATGGCTGCTTCATTTTCTCGCCACCTGAGAGGTAGAGGTTGAGAAACACTGGCCTGTTCTATCTTTACTCTCTTTTAATCACTGTGTCTCTGAAAATGCACTATTTGCACAGACTGTTGTTTTCTTGTGGTGACCCCTTAAATGATCTGCAGTACCATGTCATGTGCTTTTTTTTGAACGGAATAGATAAATTATGTAATAAGTCATTAAAAATGATCTGATCTTCAATCTATGTGACTTTACCTTTTACTTTTTCTCTCAAAAATGTGCCATTCATAATCATCGTCTTAAAAAACACAGCATTAATCAGGAATAAAATATCCTATATTTGGGTATATGAGTGACATCAGTAGAGGTAGTAATCAAAATAATTTAAAAAGGTGATGAACGTATTAAAAAACTGAAGAGCCACGTTGGAAAAAATGTTTTCCTGAAAAAAAATATATAAATACTTGGATTGCAGAGACAAATATGAAAAAGTATTAACAACCGTATTCAAATAATTCATTTTATTTATAAGCTCAGATGGCCCTGCTTGTGAGGCATCATCTCGAACAACTGTCCCACAACAAGAAACAAACATGAGTGAGCACACACAGAAAAATTCACTTTTATATATTCAGTATTTTTATACAAAGCTGCAACTGCAAATGCCTCAGATGCAGAACAAGATAAAAGTCACCCCAGGACTATTTCAGTAAATAAAACACATTTGATCCATCTTCTTCACACCTCCATCATCCCTCCGTCCTCCTCTATACTCATTGAATATGTATGTCTCTTGTCTCCTTCATTCTTTGCACAGCTCTGTTTATCAGCTGTCACCGCAATGAAAAACAAGTCTGTGGTGCAAATGAAAACAGCTCTGTCCTCAGAAAACCTCCACCGTCCCAAATTGTTCCCTCCTGCAGCTCTCATTTATGCCACTCGATGGCGCCACAGAAACACAATCTGAAGCCTACACTGCCAAAATATGTGGACACCTCTGTCCTTACACTTTAGTGTTGTCTGGATCTGGTTTGTATACCTGTCCTGGCATGACATCACTGATTCGGGTGAGTCCTGAGATCGACCTGTCTGTACTTCTACTGTAAAAGGATACACGTGACCTCTCACACACACACACACACAAAAGGATGCACACACATTATATGAACTGCTGTTTGCTCGTTAAGTGTAATTACTTGTTGTTTCATGGAGTGATTCAGGCTTTCAGTGTGTTGAGACTTGAGAACATGCACAGACAGAAACATGACCAATGATGTTCAGAGTTCTTCCCAGGAGTTGTGTTGAGCTCTCCGTTTTGGCACTTAGTTTGCCGCCATTGCATTAAAGCAATAACACACTTTTAAGTGTTCTGATAATTTTCATATATCAGCAGGGATTACCGAACAGGACATACTGGACTTCAAATGGTTAGGAGGCCCCTGGCCTGTTTGAAATCACTTACATGCTAACATTTGTTGTTGGGAAGTCACAAATAGACACAAAATGATCAGAAAGAATCCAAAATGACCAAAAAGAGACACAAAACTACTTCAAACAGATGCAAATCAACCAAAAAGAGAGACACCCACGAATGCGTCTCTCTGTGGCTCTTGTTATATAGGAGGGGTGGGGCCCTTTACATGTCTGTGCCCAGGGGCCCACTGTCTCATTATACATTGACATCAGGACTCCAAAGTGCAATATTGCATACTTCACATACAATATTCAGTATCTTAGCTTGCCTCGTTTTGCTCTAACATCATTTGCCTGCAGTTTGCAGCACTTGCTCACAGACATATGATCCTAACAACAGACCATGGGTGTGACCTGCAGGTGAGTCAGAAATCTGAGGTATTGAGAATCTGGCAGCAGCTAGAGAACAGTGACAGCAGGGTGTGTAAAATCAAAACTGTGCTTTCAAGCATGCATTTACAAATCTGCCCCTGCACGCTACCTCGACGAGGCGACTGATTCGTTGAACTGGGGGGGTGGAGTTACACAGGTTGAAAGGGCGCTACGGTGCTGTAAACGTTATGCACTTGCAAAGAGCCACCAGAGAGTCACAATGGAAAAAGGAACATTTTCTGTGTGACTCAGTGTTTTGTTTTGAAGGGGAAGGACTTGTCATTGCCATTCTGTTGCAACAGCGTTGGTCTAAGTTTACTTCCTGCAGTACCAAACATTGCAACAGGGAAGGCCAATTAGACAGTTTGAACAGGTCTATACAGTCAATCTAACAGGTGCATTTCTCATTGGATAGTTGGACAGGATTTCAAATCTATTGGATAAACGATCAAGGTGGAAGTCGCCATAATCCACATCCAAGTACACCTCCTGCCCTCTTAAAGTTGCAGATACTATATTGGTGTAATGTATGAATAACATTAATGAAATGCAAAATTCAATTATGTTCCACTATTTTATAGTTTTATACAAAATAATGCTCATGTTTTCAAAAGCTGATTCCAAAATAGAAACCAATATTTGTATTGTGCATCTGTTTTTTGTTGTTCTTCATCCAGATGGTAGGAAGACTGTTCAGGATCCTGGAGACACCTTCAGAGCAGCAGGACGTTTCTGCCGGTTATACATTTATAGGAAAATCCGATGCTTAGCTCGGTGACTGGAATACGAGAGACACGCAGAGACCGGAGGGCACTGGTGTTACCACTTAAGTGTCCCTCTGATGTGACATTAAGACATAAATGAAGCATGAAAATGTCCCACGGGGGCAGGGTGCTCGCCCCCTCGTGCACGTGCACGCCCCTAACAGTTACGGACGTGAGACGGTGACCTGCAGCTCAGAATCTTCATTGATCGCCAGTTTGTTTTGTCCTTAATGAGCTGCCATACAGGAACAGACAGATGCGTGCCTCTTCCTCCAACCACGCTTTAAGGTGTGTGTGCGTGCGTGCGCGCGTGTGACATTGTGGGCGTCTCTGTCTGTAGCGCAGCCTCCTCGCAGGCCACTCCCGGGAAGCGCGCTGCTGCTGCTCCGCCACACGGACGGACGGAACGACGGTGTGTGCTCGCTCTTCAGTGCGCCTTCCCCCAGCTGCTGTGTGCGCTCCTGTGCCCGGTCGCGGACTCCCGTCTTTCTCCCTCTGTGCGCGTGCGCGTGTGGCACCCCCACCCCCTTCCACCGACCCCCTCTACCCCGTCCCCAGTCCTCCACCTATCCTGTCCACACTGGGTGTCGGAGGTGGAGGTATGTAGCGCCGGATTCAGCGCGCCGAGCAGCATGTAGCACCTGGAGCACCGCGCACATCGCCTCCCTCCTTCGCTGCTCCACCGCCTTCTCTGCCCCCTGGAGCGGGTCATTTCTCCCGCCGGGAAAGCGACGCCTGCACGAGGATTTTTGTTGGGGGGCGGGTGGGGACATTTTCTTTATTTTAGCGGAGTGTTTGTGTGTGTTCATCAGCGCCGCTCTGCACCTCTCGGTCGATGGTCGTTGAGGAAGCTTCCATCTTGAGTCCCGTATCTACCGAGAGAACCATGGCGAGCGACTCCCCTGCGCGGAGTCTGGACGAGATAGACCTGTCTGCACTACGGGTAAATGTCTCCCTCTGTGTGCACGTGCGTGTGGTGGCTGTGTCTATGTGTGCGCGCGCGCGCGAGGCTTTTGAGCACCTGTCCTCCCCTCTCTTCTTCATCCTCACCCACTCCCCTCCCCTCCGTGCGCCGCGCAAGGATGCGTCTCCCTGCGCTTTCCTCTGCTTTTGCTGCTGTGCGTGCGCGTGCATGTGCGTTACCCTTGTGGTGAAAGTGTGTGGGCTGTAGCGCGCGTGCACGGCCGCCAATGATTGAGGAAATCAGGTCGGGTAGCAGAATGTTGGATCATGTTGCCTCCCACCGACACTCTTGTTTGTTGTTGATGTTTTTTTCTTAACAATTGGGACGTGATGTAATGAGGCCCTGAGCTGTTGCTGCTGCGCGCGTGCAGTCACCCCCATGCGCGTGCATCAGACAGCATAATAGAGGCCGCTCTGTCTGTAGCCTACTATGTGGGGCAGATGTTGAGCTGCCTGCTCACTGACAGATTCACAGCACACACACACACACACACACACACACACACACACACACACACACACACACACACACACACACACCACTCAAAGACACACACACACACATACAGAGGCTACAGATGCACGCACTCTCTCTCTCTTTCCCAGACACACACACACTCACGCGCACACACACACACAGCGTGAATAATTGCGATCATAACCGCAACAGGAGCGAGTTCCGCCATTTCGTGATGTTGTGGCGACAGCAACATTGCATTGCAGTGGCCGTCTGTGTGTCTGTGCGCGTGCACGTGCGAAACTGCGAGGAAAGGAGGTGTACAGAAGGAGACAGTGTTGGAATGTGTGTGTGTGTGACATAGAGAGAGAGGATAGATGGAGTGTGATGATCAGAGAAAATTAGAATTTCTTATTTGGATTCAACTGCTCTGATGACAAACTACACAACTACATGTGAGTGTGTGTGTGTGTGTGTGTGTGTGTGTGTGTGTGTGTGTGTGTGTGTGTGTGTTATTCTGCACAGCTCCCTTTCTTTTTTCGCCTGCTGCTTACGCAACACAGTTGTACCTGCAGAGCAACGCTCAAGTCTGGACATGCTCAACCTCAACCGGGTGGGACTGCATGTCTGTGTGTGTGTGTGTGTGTGTGTGTGTGTGTGTGTGTGTGTGTGTGTGTGTGTGTGTGTTTTACAGAGACAGACACACAAACATGCTGGCCGACAAAGACGTACAGACATCAAGATAGACACAAGAACCAAGAAAACGTGTATGTTCGTGTAAAAATGAGAATCCTCGCTCTCTCCACGAGAAATTAGGTCACCCAGGACGTAGAGCCGTGGGAGGGAGGGGGGGGGGGGGCATTTAAGTATGACGCAAAGCCTGTGGCAAGCACACACACTTCCTGTTTCACGTCCCAAAATGATCTCCACTCATGATCACGGATGTAGTCCTTCACCTCCACTTCATCCTCCTCGCTGGCTGAGCATGTCTGAGGACTCTGGTCTGAGACAGAATTAATTCATTGATAGACTGAAGATTCTTCACAGAGAGAGACGGAGCAGACATCATGTCTTCCTTTTAGCGTCCCAATCATTATTCACACAACGTGCAACTCATTCCGGACAGAAAGGGACCTGCTTTTAAACGTTCTTCTCAAACTTCCCCGTTTTGTCAATCAGTTCTGTCTAGAAGAGTCCAACCGATTGTAAACAAAGCAACTGTTCCTCATAACAACTCTTTGAAGCGTCCACAATTATCAGAACGTTTACTTTCATTTTCTCTTCCAAACAATAAAACAGAGGCTTAACGCATCATCACCAGAGGAATGTGTCATCAGTGTACAAAAGACTAGAGCGACCTACATCAGTAGGATTACCGGACAGAAGTAGTTGTTGTTAAAGCGCTGAAACCTCTCGGACTGCAGGCTCGGATGGGTCAACAAAGTGTTTGACACCTGAGACAACATCCTGATTCCTGCCGTCAGATGTTATAGAGACACCAAGAAGCTGTTTTGACTACAGATTTAGCCATTTAGTTTGGAGGACGGTTCGAACCGGCTGACCTTTTATAGGAAACAAATTAAAAAAGCCAATTTCAGAGTTGCCAACTTCTCAGTTGAAGACTGAATTAGCTAATTTTCAAAATCTAATTCCCCAATTTCTTGCAATTACTTCTTTATTGACTTGCTATGATTCATCAATTAGTTGTCAACTATTAAATTAACTCCCACCTATTTTTTTTAATGAAAGAAAATGAAAGCTTTCACAAAATTGTTCTCCTTTTTTCTTTTAAACTTCACAGTATGTTAAATGTTATACTGTATACTGATTAACAGCTATGTGCTCAGAAAGGCCTCCGTGTTAAACTTGTTTCATAACTGCACCCTCACAGCCTTCTAATCATGCTCTTGTGTGCAAACTCCTGCATCTGTGTGCTGCATGTCAATGGGAACTCTCAGCTGCTCACAACTTGCCTTGCTCACATTCTGATCAGCTCCTGGTATCTTTCTTCTTTGCTGGGGTTTTTTCTTTTAATGCTTTTAATTTTACAGTTAGTAAGGCCTGTAAAAGGCACGTACAGGTGTGTGTGTGTGTGTGTGTGTGTGTGTGTGTGTGTTTGTGTGTGTGTGAGGTCTTCCAGGATTAGATGTGCTTCTGTTTGACCTTGAGTGAAAAGGAACGCTGCTTTTTAAACTAATCCCCCTCAGGAGGCTCCAGTAGTCCCAACACTGCTGTGGCCTAGTGTAGCACACACACACACACACACTAATACCAAACACACAGGTACGTTTAAAGATCCAGATCTGTGTTATTGAATTTTAATCAGCCTGAAGATAAGATTATCTTGTGTGTGTGTGTGTGTGTGTGTGTGTGTGTGTGTGTGTGTGTGTGTGTGTGTGTGTGTGTGTGTGTTTTGTCTGCATGTCTGTGTTTTAATCCACCTGCTGGTTTTCATCCAGGTTTCCTGTCACACTAGTCCTGTTTCCATTCACATATATGCACATTTTGAAGTTTCTCAATAGAAAAGCTGAATCAAAACAGCAAAATGAGATAAAACTTTTTTTACGCTCGCTTTGTCGTAAAAGAGGTAATACAGAGTTCTGATGTAGCGAACATTTAACTCTCATGGTTGATCAGCTGTTTCCACTTCTTCCTGTCTGCAGTCTTTGTTGTGCATGTGGCCACATAGAAGTAGCTGGTTGGTTCCTAAAAAGGTTCCTTTTTTACATCAGAGGACATTCTGCAGATTGCTGCAGAGTCGGCTCTTTGTAGAAATTGCATTGAGTTGCAGAGGACGTTGAAACAGCAACTTTACTTGAAACTAGCTGAGCGTGATCTGCGTTGCCGTGGATTAACAGATGGATGGGTTGTGTAAGTATGTCGAGGGGGCACGGCCGTAAACATACGTTATCATAGGTTACCCATTGATGGAATAATGACAGTGTGGTGATACAGAGAGAGAGACTTTTCACAGGGTAATACCACAGCTATGCAGCGTGTGTGTGTGTGTGTGTGTGTGTGTGTGTGTCTGTCTGTGTGTGTGTGCGTGTGTGTGTGTGTGAAGGTCAAATTCCTCACACACAAATTCCTAAATCCATAACATTTCTGTTCCCCTGACTAACTTTGTCTTGTTGTTTTTTCCCCTCCATCTCTTCCCGTCTCTCTCTCTCTCTCTCTCTCTCTCTCTCTCTCTCTCTCTCTCTCTCTCTCTCTCTCTCTCTCTCTCTCTCTCTCTCTCAGGACCCAGCTGGTATCTTTGAGCTGGTTGAACTGGTTGGAAATGGCACCTATGGGCAGGTCTACAAGGTAAGACTTTATAATCTGCCGCCACATGCGTGTGTGTGAATATTCCTCCTATGAACAACAACGAGCTACATTTAGGTTAGAAACTGTAGCATCCTTTTTATCTGATAATGAGGGCTTTAACGAGTCAGAAACTTTCCACTGCAAGGTCGACTGTCTTTGCAGCAAAAAGAAAAGTAGAATTGCAGGTAATGATGTTCAAGCATGGAAGCAACTACGAGAATCATAGCTATAAAACATTTTCTAAAGGTGTGTACATAATAAGAGTGAAGGAACTATTCATCCCATAAACCATTGCAAAATGGCTGCATTTGAAAATCTTTAATCTAATCATTGAGCTGAGACTCAGCATCTCCAAGCTTCATTTTCTCCAGCTCCCTTGTTTTCAGAAACAGATTTTGGTGAAATATTTCCATAATATAAAAGAAAAGGAGCCGCCACGTTGGTCCTGGTAATCATTATAGCATTATTGCTTGGTTTGAACTAATCCTACTATTATGCGCTGCGTTTTGGCTCGCAGTGTGTTTAAAAGATGTGATTGGAGATTTGTTGGCTCAGGAGGACCTCATTTCACTCTCCATCATGCTCAAAGAAATTACATTTCTGACTAAAACCGAAGCTACTACTGACTTTCTCATTTTATCGGCCAGCGGTAGAAGCCCACGCAGACTCTGTGTGTGTGTGTGTGTGTGTGTGTTCTATCACTTGCTTATACACAACCAGATACACATCGCCTCGACACACTTGTTCTGTCTGCTGGACGTTGGGTATTGATCCGCTGCTTCAACAAGGGGACGCCTCCTCTGGCAAAATGATTGATAGAACAAACTGTAGTCGATCACAGAACACGGCGGGTAAATTAAGAGCTAAAACAATAACACACGCTCAAAGAAATATCACCTCATAAAAGATGTTGTCGGAGCCGGCAGATCAATACTTCAAGTATCAATACTGTAAAAACACTTGTAGTTAGTGTGGGAGCATCGATAATTGCATCAATACACTTTACACTATATCTCATTTTTACTTCAGAAAAAGTGGTTTCTATGATCTTAATGTGGTAACATTACCTGCTTGTCATTGAGGTCACTTTTTAAACAGTTAAAAAGAGAGAAAGTGCACTCTGCTGCCATTAAACACCCAACGTAATCACCCACTTTCATCAATTAAGGATACTTCAACGGCTAAATTTCATTCTAGTGAGTCAGTGAGTCCTTCCATCTGATGATTTTCAAGGCTGCATGTGTCTATCCACCATGCTCCTTTTTCCTGTTTTTCCTGGAAACAGTACATTTTCTGTTATTTTACTGAACAAATTTGAAAAATTGGCAATCCAGTTACTGAATCTTCACTCATGTTCGATGTACATGGTGTAATTTAAAGGTTGTAGAGCCATTTTAACTGGGAATGAGGCAGGAAAAGGGCACGAGGGGAAAAAAACATGTTAAAAAAACCCAACAACCCCGTAATTTGTGCTGGGATTTTTACTTTACTATTTTACAAATTACACACATGGCTGATTTGCATGGGATTAACATCACAGACGTCCTCCACAATTATTGCAAATTACTAGAGGTCCCCAGGCAATACTAATCCTGTGCGAATAAGGCTTAACTCTGAATTTAGGCTTTATTTTTTACCAAACCAGAGAGGGGATTGTTGGATTGCCTGTTTTGATGAGTTTTATTTTGCTTCTGTTGAGTTTGAAGTGTGTTTTACAATCATATGAGATGCCTTGTGGCTTTGAGGAGAGCATATTAATTGTATGTTGGTACATTTATAAACTGCTTTAATTGTTATTTTTATTCTTTATCTGCGAATATTGTTTTGAAGAATACAAAATCAATATTCCTTGTAGAAACTATAATGTACTGAATTATTTTACACACACCTGCATCAAACAAAGTTGTGATTTATTGAATGTATATCTTCTAAATGGCTGGTTTTCGTATTTAAGATAAGGTGATGTAGAATTAATGATCAGGAATGATCATTTACACACAAATTCACTCTTCTCACTATTAATAGATAATGCTTTATGTGAATTGGGTTGCAAGGGTTTGTCATTTTTAAAATGTGGGTCCCCAGAAAAAAAATCATGAAACACTGATCTCAAGAGTCCCGGGATGAGAGACGATATAGAAAAACAAAAGACAGCAAGATTTTTGCATTTCAGCTGACGTGCTGTGTACTCAGTGGAAGACTCTAGGCTCAGCGACAAATTAATTGGAATTAATTAATTGGAAGTGTTTCCATTTTGCCTACAATTAGTGCCAAATTACATCATGTTGTTCCAGGAAACTTAATCAGAAATTAGAATTAGTCAGCGGCTTCCTGGATATTTTTTATGAAGCTGCTGGAGTCTTTAAATAAACCAATGACATATACATCTCACTCAATCTTTATTTGTATAGCACCTTTTCACAGGTTCAAAGTGCTACACTGATTAACAGACAAGCTGAAGAATGAGACGGAACAAGTGTGGACGGGAAACAACATAAAGGAAAAGCAGTTCAGCAAGTTAACAATTCAATCATTTGAGATCAATGCACACAATGACAACGATAAAAAGTGTAATATAATAGAATGAAAAGCTATAATAACAGTTTAACTATAGTAAAACAGTATGAAATCAAAATCAGACTAATAAAAAATCTAATACAGATTCACAACTTACATACAATAAAATAAATGCTAAATAAAATAACAGTAAAATAGAATAATATTGTACAGAGTATATGCAATAAAATAAATGACAAATAAAAAACATATTATGCAACTTAAATGCAATAAAATAAAAGATACAAAAAAATAGAATAAAATCATGCAACTTTAAAACAATACAATAATTGATAAATAATTGTTATTGCATGAATATAAAATAAAAACTTAAATATGCTAAAATACACTAAATGATAATACATAGGAGGGGGCAAAGTATAAAGTCTTACAGAATGGAAAAAGGTCAGTTGCTCAGTTACTTTCCAGGAGAGTTTTCATTCATCCTCCCTTCCAACATCTTGCAGCTGCTTCCAAATCATTGTTCTCCCCTTGGGGCTGCGGACGCCTCCCCTCCTGCCTCCCAGGTTTAGTAATCTGTCACACTTACAGAGTGTTAGGTGTGAGCAAGCAACAGGGAAGGAATATTTGAATGATGGCGCAGGACTGTCAGTTCCTGGAGAGCATGCAAAATACATTTTACTGCAGTCATTTAGCTGCTACTCTTCTTGCTAAACAGCACATTTGCAGCTCCGGGGAATCAAACCTGTGAGTTTTTTTAACCAGACTGTAAAAACTCAGGTACGGGCTCTGGCCAATGAAGAGGCAGCGTTTCCTGGATCTGATTAACTTGTAAATCAGCGTTTGCAAAGTGGAGTTTATTCGATTTGTTGTATTGATTGAAAGACAGCGAGGCTCCAGCAAACACCTCTCTCATTCTGTTCCACTGCACTGGTGTCATTGTTAATCAGAATGAATTTTTAATTTACTCACTGGGTTAAAGCAGTCTTTTCTGTCTTATTGTTGGTCATAATAAGATCACATTCATGCATCTCTGTGCTGGAAGATTTCAGATGCTGATAACTTTGAGGTTTTGACTCGTTTATCTCGTTTTCATTTGTCAAAACGGAACACTGAGTTGATCCCTGTGCTGGAGGCATTTAGGTGTTGCCGACTGTGAAGCACAGATCTGATTTAAAAGCCCTCCAGCAACGCCTCCGCCCTCATTCATGTCTAACTTTCATCACATTCCTGGCAGCTGGGAGGCTTTTCTTCTGACTCTGATGCAAACACGTGACGTACACAGACCACAGAATGCAAATTTACCCGCTCTATTGAGGGTTTTCTTTTCACCATTTCACTTCCTGGGAATATAATCACACTCTCTTTGTAGAAAACAGGGGGAAAGGAATTGACTTTTAAAACAAATCTGCACTGAATGAATCGTCATACTTCTGACGTTCTTCTTTCAGATTGTGTGGTAATATTTTTTTTGTTGAACAACAATCCCATGATCTTTGAGGTGGAAACCATTCAGTATCATTTCAGTATTTTACCACATAGGGGTTTGTATGTTATCATATTTAAATGCTGGTCTGAGTACAAACTGTCCAATGGGCGTCAACACACTCACTGCCATAGGCGGTGTTTTGGTTTAACAAGCGACCGTATCAACTTCTTAATTACTTCGAGCGACTGCCTTTTTTCTGCCCTCCATGTTTGAGTTGTTTTAGGCACCTCCATACAGTCGTAATGACACTTTTGGATATCGACACGAGCACTGTTTGCATGCCAGAAACAGATAATTACGATAACTGCAATGTGACAGGAGCACAGCTTTAGCAGCAAACAGCTGCAGCTGAGAAGCCGTATCACTGTAATAATGACATTTCAGGATAATGCTTGGAAGCATTAATGAGGTTGTGTTGCAGTAGATATGACTTCAGCAGAACATGCAGCCACTCAAGCCTACACGTCAGTATTTGACCTGGAAAAGAGAGATTTTTTAATCATAATACCAATAAAATGTGGTACATTAGGCAGCCCAGGACATGTATTTCACTTGTGAACCAATATTTGTGCAGCTAAAATCAAATCAGCAGAGCATCTAAACTACAGACTACAATGAAATGTTTCTCTAAAATGTGACATTTCACAGCCACCTATAGGCCAAATATGGTGCAGATTGCATTCCCATCGCAGTCCTTACAGTCTCCCGGTGCTTAGCTCATGTGTTGCCTCTTACAGTCCCTTTCTGTCTTCATGTGTTGAGGCTTGTGTTCGGGTTAAGAATGTGAGGCTTGTCTGAACGCGAGACCCGAGGAGCGTTTTTACGCCTCAGGCCGCCTCAAAAGGCCGGTTTCTATCTGCTGCCTCTCCTCCTCCTCACCTGCCTCACCCCTCTCACTCTGTTGCTATATTGCATGTGTGTGTGTGTGGATTCAGGCTTTAATACGGCTTCCTCATGCCATCTTGATTCTGGCTTAATCTCTCACACACCGGGAGCCCGGCGTCACCTTTGGGAGATTGTTTGGCCGGCCGCCGATTTCGGAGGAAGAGCGATAACAAAACAAAGGGCCTCCCTGAGACTGTATCTCTTCCTCTCATCTCTGCCGTTTTATCTGCCTCGACTTTTATTGCTTCATCGCTGCCATTCGTCCAGGAGACACAGAAAAACCTTCCCACACTTAACCTCAGGTCCAAGGAAGCAGGTTTCTGGTTGATAAATCCACAAAAGCTCCAGAAATCTGGAGCTTGGGACATGGAAAGTCTGATTTTTTTTATCCAGATTACACTGTAAGCTCTGGAAACAGCTCAGTTGGTACATCAACACAGGAAATGTCTATATTCTGTAGCTTGTCTCATTTTAGTAATCTGATCAAAAATAATTTAGTAAATATAATATACAAAAGAGAAAATTAGACGGATCAACTAATTGGTTTACTTATTAAAAGACTCAACATTTATTGTTATTGATGTGATCTAAGTTTCTTAGAGCTAGTGTTACGAAGCTAAACAGGATTTAATTCCTGTAATGCAGCACTGTGCTGTCCACTGGCTGCTAACAGCTAACGGTAAATAGCTCTCCTCCTGCCGATTTCAATACAGATTATTCAGTTCAGTCCGTGCACCGTTAATAAGCGAACTGCAAGAGTTTCTCGAGGGATGGTTTCTGCAATACTCTTCACCTTGGAAATTTTCCACCTTTAAGTCCCCATACCAAGCACAAAATGTAGCTCACTGATGGTGTTTCTTCCCAACATGCACCATGGGAGTTGTTTACATCTACCCTGATATTTTTTTCTGTCCACAGGCTTGTACCTTTTTACTTTTTTTATTTTTTTTATCAAAGAACCAGACACTTAACCCGGGGCATTTCATACTGCTCGAGGCCAAGTAGCCATGCGTAAAATCACTGGGAATTTGAGAACCAAAATATCTCCAGCAACGGCAATATGTTATTTCACAAACAATGCCTTGGCAACAGCTATTTTCTCTGGCGAATGTTTAAAATAAGATAACAATGCTGAAAGTGGAGCCAGGCTTGTGTTAGCATGTTAAAGTGCTGCGATGAACCCTCAGAGGATCTAGAGGATTTAGCTGAATCTGCAGCTCCCCTCAGCTTTCCAAAGCTTTATAGTGAGTTCCAGCTCATTGTTCGTCTGTCCGGCCACAACCTAATGTCATGGTTCACTCGCACCGTTCTTATAGCGTCATTTCCATTACAGTCTGATCGGCGTAATTGACATTTTGCAGGTCAAATTGTATTGCGATGAAACCATTTTCTTGTCATGGCAGGATAGTAGTGTACTTAAATCTGTGCTTTCCTTTTTTTGTTCGAACAGATGGAGGTTAATTGTGGTCGCTCTGCTTCATGTTCTTCTCTCTGTATGGGCTTTACTGATGCAAAAGTATAAATGCAGAGTGAAAGACGCCCGCTGGGGTGTTGAACGAGCATGCATCAAGCTCTGGATTGACAGTCGCCTCACACTTCGATATAGCCGCTGCTGCTGCTGCTGCAACATGACTGAGAGAGTGAAAAGATAGGAGAGAGAGAGGGAGTCGGCAATCTAAAAGAGGAAAACAAAGATGAGAGACGCACAAAGAGAGACAGACAGAAAGAGAACACAAGACTTTCCCTACTCTGAGGTGGTTTCGGCCTGTCAGATGCGTTCAGTGTCTGATGCAACACTGAGTAACCAAGATGCAGTGTGTGTGTGTGCGCGCAAGTGTGTGTGTGTGCGCGTGTGAGTGTGTGTGTGCACGAGTGGAAGTGTGAGTATCTGTGTGTGTGTGAATCTGAGCAGCTCACATGTGAAAGTGACCCAGAGTGTGAAGTATCATGGCCTCCTAACACACACATACATGCACACACACTGCCATCTATTGCCTCTTCCAACCCCCCATCCGTTGCCCTCACTAAACAACCTGCCAGGCCTGTTGCTAGGTTACCATGAGGAGATGGTGTGTGTGTGGGGTGAGGTGAGGTGGATAAATTTCCACTTTCTCGCTTTAACAGCTGTGATACTGACTTAAGTACAGTGGTACGGTGTCATGCTCCTCGGCGGTGGTTCTCCACATAAGAGTCAGGAGCCTTCCTAGGGGCCACAAGATAAGTCTGAGGGGGGTTGGGAAAGAAGAAAACAAGTAGCTTTTTCATGTGAAATTCTGGATGATTTTTATCATTAAAAAAAAAAAAAAAAAAGATCACAGATCACATCATCTACATGTGATCATCTGTCAACTTTAACTACAGCAGCCGACTGAACTAACATGCAATTTCACAAGACATGTTATAAAAAATATATATTAGGTGTTTTTGTTTAATCCTAATCATCATTTTTCTTATTATGTCGTTTCTCTCTGTGTCTTTCAGGGTCGCCATGTCAAAACAGGACAGCTTGCTGCCATCAAGGTCATGGACGTCACAGGAGTAAGTAACACACACGCACACACACACACACACACACACACACACACACACACACACACACACACACACACACACACACACGTGTTCAATCTTTACATGCTCCTCACAAACCTGGAAAGACCTTTTTCTATATTGCCATTGTGTTGTGTGTTGTAGGATGAGGAGGAGGAGATTAAAGCAGAGATCAACATGTTAAAGAAGTACAGCCACCACAGGAACATCGCAACCTACTACGGAGCCTTCGTCAAGAAAAACCCTCCTGGCATGGATGACCAGCTGTGGGTACGTACAGCACGTGTGTCCAGAACTTAAAGAGCAATGTGACAGATTGGATCAGTGGTTTGACTGCTGTGATGTACAGGTGTACTTCAGGACCTCACAACATCAGTTTTGGGTGTGGTCGCAGGTGCAGCAGAGTACATTTCAGACCATCAATTAGGTTTGAGCCCATCAGTAGCATATTTAGAGTGGTGAATTAATCTGAACTATAGTCCAAAGCACAAAGATATTCAATTTACAATAATTGACAGAGCATCAGAAGCTGGATCCGGCATTTATTCTTGAGATTTGTCTTAAATAATTCATCCATAGCTCAATAATCATCTAGTCGGTTTAGAATAGCCTGTTGTAATGGAAAACACGTTTCAAAACGCTGCAGATTTATTTTGAGGGCATACTGAAAAGAAAAGCTGATCAATAATGTAAAAATATAACAAGATGTATGATGATCTGTATTGTAACATTGTTTTTGTGTAGCTGGTGATGGAGTTCTGCGGGGCCGGCTCAATTACGGATCTGATCAAAAACACCAAAGGGAACACTCTGAAGGAGGAGTGGATCGCCTACGTCTGTAGAGAGATCCTCAGGGTGAGAACTTAAAATTAAAGTCGCCATAAATTACATGTCTGCATGAAAGCGCTTTTTAGATCTCATTTTGAAGACATAAATGCTTGTTTGGTAAACAATAGCAAACAACCTGGAGATTTCTTTATGGAAACAACTTTTGTGGGTGTTATCTTTAAAAAAAAGGTGGGAAAGCAATTAACATAATAAAATAACCCCGGTTGGTACCATGAGGAACACAGTATTTTAATATTCTCTGTTATTTTAGGTAATGTATTTTATGCTGCAGTTACCCAAGTTGCGTCTGTTGTTAATTCAAATTAATCAATTAAAAAAAGCCATAGAGGGATATTGATGAGCCATTGTATTGATATCAGAGCCCATATTGGATCTTAGAAAGAAATTATTGTAAACATCTTTTGTAGGTGTCTTAAAAAAGTACAATTATGGTGGAACTCTTTTGATGGGAGAACAATTGCAAACATAAAGGAACCGCAGAAGGTGTCCTGAGGAACACCTTATTTTGCTAAATGAATGAATGAATTGCTAATATAATGTTTTCTTTTCTTTCTTTCTTTCTTTCTTTCTTTCTTTGAAATAATGGTTGAGCAATCTAGTTTCAATTAATCAGCAATATGTTTTAGACAATAATTATTATGTTAGCCTTAGATTCACTAGGCTTCAAGACTTGAATTTGGCAATTGTAAATATTACATTCAAGACTGGCAGCTCACTGTAAAACTGGACATGGCAACTAGAGTGTTACGATGTTCTGCTGATGAAAGGAGTGTAGCAAACCATGTTGACTATCAGTGATGTCTGTGTAACCAGGAAGTATTTTTCTTCTCTGTCTCCAGGGTCTGACCCACCTCCACCAGCACAAGGTCATCCACAGAGATATCAAAGGCCAGAACGTGTTGTTGACGGAGAACGCCGAGGTTAAACTAGGTGAAAGGGCAGGCACACACTCTCACACACACATTAATATATAATAATATTGCTTTCAATAGAGTGCTGCAGGAATGAGTCCTAAATCCAGGAAATGAGTCAGCATGTTTGCTCTTACAACTCCCTCGTCTCCAAGTTTTGGTTTTATGACTTCCTGCACAATGTGTCGTTAGTCCACCATGCTCAGATTGTGAAAAATAAATAGCAACTAGGGATCCTATCCTATAGCAGAAAAGTATTTTTACCTCACAAAAATATAACATATAATGATTTTATTATATTATGTGTTTCTGCAGTGGACTTTGGCGTGAGCGCCCAGCTGGATCGTACGGTGGGGCGGAGGAATACGTTCATCGGGACGCCGTACTGGATGGCCCCCGAGGTCATCGCCTGCGACGAGAACCCCGACGCCACATATGACTTCAAGGTAAACCTGATGTCTGTGTGTGAGTGTGTGTGTGCACATAGCAGTATATAGCACTGGATATAGACCAGAAATGTTGGTGGCTAGTATAATCTTTTTACTTAAATACCATTAGATACTTTGTAGTTTCAAATTATTGATACAAACATCAAATCACCTAATAGATGATGTTATTACAGATTAAACTACCCAGCAGTATATCATAATGAGCTCCCTCTTAACCAACTGCAACGTTGAAATTACACATTAATGCATAATTAATTATAATACAATAATATCAATAACATATATGATTCTAATAATAATTTGATGAAGGTACCTTCAAGTAACTTTTGAATGCTGGAGTTTTACTTGTAACAGAATATTTCTACACTGTAGTATTATTACTACTTTTTATTAAGTAAAAGATCTAAGAACTGGTGGAAGAATTATAGAAATTCAAAAGTACTAATACCACACAATTGTAGCTGGGTTTTTCAGAGTCAAAGTAAGTCTCTGTGAACACCAGCTGACCTTTAAAAACCTCTCGAAAAGGTTCAATGTCGTATCTGCTGTTGTGTTTTGGAGACATTTAATCTCTGATCATCGCTGCACGGCCGCATGAAAACTCCAACGACGGGCCCGTCTCCTTATAGAAACATTAGAGAATGGAGGATGTGCATTAATGGGGACATGAATCCCCACAGCGAGCCTGTGGAGGACGAGCGCTGCTCTGTTAAGATGCCATTAAGTCCGACCCTCTGGGGCTTTTAAAAGAAAAACCCCAGTTCATCCTTCAATATTAACTTTAAATAGCAGATACATTCTATTAAATCCAGAGGAAGATGGATATTGTTGATAAAATGTCAGCATTCAGGCAGAGATGTACAGCAGCAGTGTTAGGTGGGTAGATTCTGTATTTTTATCAGTTAACAAGAACACTGACCAGTGGGCCTCAAACATGATGTGTGAAGTGGGTAACAGGTTCTTAGGATGTGAAAGTTTCAGTTTTCTCTCTCTGTGTGTCTGCAGAGTGATCTGTGGTCGCTCGGTATCACAGCTATAGAGATGGCGGAGGGAGCACCACGTAAGTGTGAAACATCCGACTCATTAAACCATTACCAGTGGACGCAGGACAGTTTGTCTTCCAGTTAAAAGTCTAAATCTATCTCTCCTCTTTTCCTGCTATTATGTTTCTTTTCTTTTTCTTTCTTCTCATCTCCTTTTCCATCGTCTGCTTTCATCTTCTCTTACGTCCTGCCTGTTTCTCGTCTTTTCCTTTCCCCTATTTCCTTTCCTCCTTTCCTCTTGTCTCATCTCCTGCCTATTTGTTTCCTTTCTTCATATGTCTCCTATCCTCTTCTGTCCTTTCCTTTCCTACCCTCCCCCCTCCTCTCGTCCCATCTCCCTCCTGTCTTCTACTCTCCTCTCCTTTCCTCTTGGCTCATCTTGTCTCCCGTCCTTTTCTCCTCCTCTTCCTCAGCTCTGTGCGACATGCATCCAATGAGAGCGCTCTTCCTCATCCCCAGAAATCCTGCCCCCAGACTCAAGTCGAAGAAGTGGTGAGTCACTAAAACACTAAAATTCAGATAGTCAGTAGTTAAAAATTAAAATTAAAGAAGGGAAGTTTAATTTATGTTTAAAAGGACAACACAAATTAATCAACATTTTAATTACAGCCGGATATCACTTACATCCCATTACTGAATAACTTTTTAATTATACTTTGCACGTGAATTTAATTTTAAAAATCCCCCATATCGTTAATCATTTATGATTTAATTTGAATGTGATCAGCCGCGCGTCTGACTAACTTGTTTGTGTGAGAGTCCAGGTCCAAGAAGTTCCAGTCCTTCATAGACAGCTGTCTGGTGAAGAGCCACAGCCAGAGGCCGAGCACCGAGCAGCTCCTCAAACACCCGTTCATCAGGGACCTTCCCAACGAGCGGCAGGTCCGCATCCAGCTGAAGGACCACATCGACCGCACCAAGAAGAGGAGGGGAGAGAGGGGTGAGGCTACACCCCCACTGACTCACCTCACACACAGCCTCCCACAGCTGCAGCAACATCTGGATGTTAAACTGACGTGTGTGTGTGTGTGTGTGTGTTTCCTCCAGATGAGACAGAATACGAGTACAGTGGGAGTGAAGAGGAGGATGAAGAGAGGGATGTTGGAGAGCCCAGGTACAACTAGTACTACTCATACTACTGCTGGAACTACTGCTACTACTACTTCTACTGGTGTTACATTCATGATTCTACTACTACTACTGCTACTACTACAGCTGTTTGAATTTATGTTGCTACATCAGCTATAGTGCTACTAATACTTCTTCTGTCAGTCAAAGCAGTGTTATTGTTATGGTTACTGCTACTTCAACTGGTGCTGTTACTGGTACTTTTACTACCACTACTGCCACTACTTCCACTGCTACCACTATTGCTACTACTAGGTCCCTACTAGAGGTGTAGTACTGCTACTGTTACTGCCAACAGTTACTTCTTACTTACTACTGCTGTTAGTACTGCAACTGTGAGTACTACTGGACTACTACTGTACCTGCTGCTGCTGCTGCTAATACTACTACACATACTAGCCCTCAAACTCTTAACTCCCAAATGTACTGAATCCATTTTTAATTACGTTTTGAATTGAATTTGAAACTTCTTCATATATTTAAAGGAAATGAAGATGTATGTTATAATTACGGTGCATTGCTAATACATCAAATAAAAACCTTCTGGTGCTCTTCTAGCTCCATCATCAACATTCCCGGCGAGTCCACCCTGAGACGGGACTTCCTGCGCCTCCAGCTGGCCAATAAGGAGCGGTCGGAGCTCATCCGCCGTCAGCAGCTGGAGCAGCAGCAGAACGAGGAACATAAGCGCCAACTACTGGCTGAGAGGCAGAAACGCATCGAGGAGCAGAAAGAGCAGCGGCGACGGCTGGAGGAGGTAACTTCTGGTCTTTAATCATCTTCTAGATTATATTAATTACAGGGTCTCTGTGGAGTCTATTAGTGGTTCGAGAGGAGAATCAAGGCAATATGACTGTATTATGAAAGCAAAATGACTTGAAGTTACAAAAGTCTAAAAACGAATGACCCTTTTAAATTTCTAGTCACCTGCATGAACACATAATTATGAGTGAATGGTGACAGCTTTTAGGGGTGAAGGTGGAGCCGAGTGACACTTGACTATTTGAAAATAGGAATGCTTCTCATCATGGATTGGCAGACAATGGCACGCTAAGGCTCCTGAAATGCTTGCTTTTTAACAACGGGCACTTTTAGACAACCTATTGTGATGAGATTGACATTGTTCATTTACAAACCTGCATATTTTGTGCATAGTTTAAAATGTCCACTAGCAGGCAGGTTTGCGCAAAGTAAGCACTCGAGTTTGTTTATGTTGAAAATGTGACAAAAAAGCAGCTGCAACAAGAAAATCTATTACATTCTGATCAACTGACTGTTATGTTATTTCAGTTTCCAACATTATTTTCCCCCGCTTATTCCTGTTAGTAGTTTCAGTTTATTTATTAAAAGCAGTAATAACCCTACCCCCAACATACTTGGACTCGAATGCATCATGTATGACTGCAAACAGGAAGCTTGTTATTCAAGTCTGTGGAATAAGTGCATAAAATAAACCTTAAAACATTTAAAAAGGGAAGAGAAAGAGCTAAACTGATGGTGGTGGAGAGTTAAAACAAACCAATGAAGCACCTTCACATAAAGTCTAAAGTCTAGTCTGATAAATGACTGTTTCAGCCTGAGGTTGTTGTCTCGTCCTCCATGCAAATCACTCCCCACCTGCGATGTTTGCACCTCAGCCTATCCAAAGGGAAACTCGCATGATGTGCACAGACAGACACGCAGAGCGGCGGCGTTGACTTGTGTGAAATCCTCTCCACCTGCAGCAACAGCGTCGCGAGCGAGAGATGAGGAAGCAGCAGGAGCGAGAGCAGAGGAGGAGGTACGAAGAGATGGAGCAGCTCCGCCGAGAGGAGGAGAGGAGGCACGCAGAGAGAGAGCAGGTAAGGAAAACACCCGGCCCACGTTACATCACAGGTGTCCTCTAGAGGGGCGGGGCTTGTCGCCTCACCTTCACCACCCTCATATGAGCTATTTCTTCTTTATCTCCGTGTGAAACAAACAAGTGTTGATATTAATCGCTCTTTTGTTGCTCGGTCGACGGACCTTAGTGATTGTTTTTTTGGTTTTGTGTTACAAGCAGCAATTCACCCACAAAAACATGACAATATTAGCTCATCTGGTCCCGGGAGAACTGTGATCTCGGTGATTTCAAATGCTGAACGAAGCTGCAAATGAGGCCTTATCTTATTAAACATGTGCAAAACAGCCCAAAAAGAATTGATGAGTGCTTGAATAGCAATGTTTTTACCTGCAGTGTCTCCCTTTTAAGACCTTTTTCTTAATTATCTATCTAACTAATCAAGCAAACTTGTTACAGTACGATTTAAATATTTAACTACACATGGTTTTCGGAATCAATTTAAGAAATAATAAAGTTACTGGCGGATCATATTTTATTAATACAGTTTCAAGTATGTGATGCAGCCGGATGCCACATTCTTATAACTACAAAGGGAGAAATGGAGAAATATGTGAAGAATCACCACATATAATACAATTACATATAGGAGGCTTTGCAAAAGGCTGCATGACTAATAATTAACTTTCCTGCAGCGCAACGCTCTACTTCTTGCACAGCTGATTTTGGACTTCAACATCTGTTTCCAACATGAAGCGCGTCTTACCGCTCTCCTAATTACAACCTCCCGCTGCTTCTCTCTCTGTATCTCTAAATCCTGACTTTCACACCTCTTCAATGACTCTTCTTTCCTCCTCTTTCATTTCCATTTCTCCTGTTTCCTGCTCTGCTGATGTCACTGGTTGCCTGGGCTCCGATACACTTCTCACTCTGCCTCTGCGCTCTCTGATTGGCTGCATCTCACGCTGCTCCCGGGTGCTGATTGGTTAGGAGTATATCCGTAGGCAGCTGGAGGAGGAACAGAGGCAGCTGGAGATCCTGCAGCAGCAGCTCCTGCAGGAGCAGGCCTTACTGCTGGTAACGCCACACACACAAACACGCAAACACAGAGACTAAGTTATGGGACAGGTCCGCGCAACAAGAGAGTGCCCTGTTAAGGTGATCAATACTCGGTCAATACCAGGCAGCAACATCTGGGTCTGAAAAGTGAAGCCAAAGCTGAAGTGTCTCCTCTCCTTCCTCTCCTCTCCTTCTCCTTCTCCTTGGTTGCAAAAAGAAATCTGATTGCATGGAAGTCTATGAGAAAGTGACCCTACCTCTCACTTGATTTAGTAACATGAGTTTTTATTAATAATAATAATAATAATAATAATAATAATAACTTTATTTATAGCCTCTCAAAAAACTGAATTTTACATTGAAACACTGATAAAAGTAGTAAAAGATGGTACACCAGATGAAACAATAAAAATAAAGTCCAATACAATACATATAAATAAGAAGAAAATACATTAAGAAGTATTGAAAAAAAATAAAAGCAGTCAAAAGTCTGTCTGTAGAAATGGGTATTTAAGAAGCTTCCTAATTCTTAAAGCTGTATTTCCTTGTTTGGAGCCTGGAGCCAGAAGAGCCCCACCTGAGGATCAAACACTGGTTCATACAGGGTCAACATCTCTGCTATGCAGCATGAGGCCAGACCCAGGCATGCTTTAAAAGTGATGCGCAACATTTTTTAAATTAATTCTGAAACGAACAAGGAGCCAGTGGAGAGAGCCAGGATTGGTGTGATGTGATGTGAGAAGCTGAGCTGCCGCATTCTGAACTATTTGGAGGCGAGAAAATGACTTTTGGTGGATGCCAGAGAGGAGGGAGTTACAGTAGTCACATCTTGAGAAGATGTAAGCATGAATTACTTTTACAGCATGTGAGAGGATTGGTTTGATTCTGGAGATGGTTCTTATTTGAAGGAAGCAGGACTGGACAACTCTTGTGTGATTCGTGGTTTGAAGCTTAATTCTGAGTGAAATATTACTCCTAAATTTCTGGCAGTGGACTTCATGTTGGCAGATAAGAGAACAAGGGCTATTCAATGGGATAGATAGGGTTTGTAGGGTTGAACAATATGATTTCTTATTTTGAGTCATTGAGTTGAAGAAACGTTTGTGCCATGCAACAGCTAATACTCTTAAGACAGTTGAAAACGGCAGCTAAGTGTCTTGGGTTATCAGGTCTCAGAGGAGGGTATATATGTGTGTGTCATCTGCGTAAAAATTAAAAGAGATTATGATTATTTTGGATGATTTGACTAAGTGGGAGCATGTATGTAGAAAATAGAAGTGGACCTTAAATTGAACCTTGTGGTACACCACAGGTAATGTGAGTTCTAGAGAAATACCAAGTAGGTTCTGTTGAAAGCTAAGAATAAAACCAAATACATGTCCTTGATAAAAACCCAGGTTTTAAGACAAGTAAAATAAAACAGCAAGATCTACAGTGTCAAAAGCTGCAGATCTAAGATAATGAAATGCTCCACCCTTTTCATTACACTTCCTGGTTGCAAGAAGCCCAAAATGTGAAATTGTAGACTTCAAAACCGTTCTCAAACCAATGGGTGACGGACGACTGCGTCCACATCTAATAAAGAGTTTTTGGTTCACAGAATCACAGACAGAATCACACATCAGCTCTAGGAAAACACTGACAAACATCAAATCAATAAAAACACTCTGTGGTGGGCGTGTTGGTCGATAGCTGGCCATCCTGGTATTAAACTTTGCTCGGATTCATTGTTCACGATGATATCGCCAACTTTTAAAAATGACATGAAACCAGACAGCAGGGACAGTCTGTTTTTACAACTTCAGGTTCATCCACCTGGGTTTTGCCAGGTTCTGAAGGGACGTATACACACCTCGGCTACTGAACTGACGGTCACACCAGATAAATACCAGATCTCTGACCTGACCAGACGGTGTAAGAAACATGTTATATAAGTTTAGCTTTTGTCAAGTTTTTCTCCGAACTGAGAACTTGTGGAAACTCATAAACAAATCCTCACCATCTAAAGTAATAGATCAAATAAAAGAATAATTTTTGGGGTTGTAATTTTTTATTTAATATTGGAAGGCCAGTCATTTTCTATCAACGTGAGGAGGCCTCATGTCAAAACACAGTCCAGACAGTTTTTTCAGTTTCTTTCCCTCAGTAATTTATTTTTTCTGTCACGGCTTTATCAATTAATTATTATTGAAAGGCTGCACCGTTGAATCAGTGCAGTGGTTCATCCTGCATTAAAGAGCTGCCAACACTGAAAAACAGTCTGGTGACGTCCAATAACGACACTACCTGACATGAATTACATTTCTGAGGTAGATGTGTGGCCTTTGGGAACAAAAAATCTCCATCTATAAATAAGATTGTAATAACTTTGATGTAGTGATACATGAGAAGGGGACCTGGTAAACGGAATTAATGGACAGAGAGCTGCAAGATTTTCTTGCTGTAAAAGGAAGACGACTTTCCATGTTTTTGGGAAATTTGGGGAATTATTTGTGTTTCCCCTCCGTTAACCTCCCGTCTTTCCTCTTGTCGCGTTCATTGTGCAGGAGTACAAGAGGAAGCAGATTGAGGAGCAGCGGCAGGCCGAGCGGCTGCAGAGGCAGCTGCAGCAGGAGCGAGCGTACCTGGTGTCGCTGCAGCAGCAGCAGCAGGAGCCGGCGCGACCGCCGCAGGACAAGAAGCAGCTGTATCACTACAAAGACCAGGCGCCCGGCACCAACGACAAGCCGGCCTGGGCCAAAGAGGTAACCTGAGCTTTTACAGTACAGACACGTACTCATCACTGCTCAAGACCTGAAACCTTAGAGATTTGTTTCCAGACGTTTCTGTCTTACTCCCAGCGTGCTGATGTGTATGGTTTCAAGTCAACTCACACTTTTCTGGATAATTACATTTTATTTTCTTGAATAGACACATTTATTTGTATTAGACACATTTTAATACGCTGAAATAAACACGGCAAGACATAATACTAATTAATTTCATCTGTCATTTTCAAAATTAGAATACATTTTCAAGACATTATTTATAAAACTGATTTGCATAAGGAAAACAAATGAGGAATATAGCAATAAACCCCCCAAAAATGATTAGTAAGAATGTTAAATGAAGATGTGTCTTTTAATCACATTTATAATAACTAACAAACGACTTTCATCATCCTGACTTAATTATGGAATAGAAACTGCTATTGTTTTAAAAACTGGTTAATAAGTGAGAATGCAGGCTGTCAACAGTTTATATGAAACAAGTTTTTCCTCTCAGGAGGCAG
This sequence comes from Eutrigla gurnardus, assembly GCF_963514095.1. Taxonomy (NCBI): domain Eukaryota; kingdom Metazoa; phylum Chordata; class Actinopteri; order Perciformes; family Triglidae; genus Eutrigla; species Eutrigla gurnardus. The sequence continues at coordinate 10,530,865 of NC_139929.1, read as the reverse complement.
TTCTGAACCACCGCATTTGCATTTCTTCCATTTTTTTCTTTTGTTGCTGATTGTACACACGAACACGCCCGGATTAGCTGTTTGCAGGCCAGCAGAACTGCCTGGAGGTTAACACTGTTTGTGTTGTCCTTGTTTCAGTTCACCTGTACATCACCTGCAGAGGAGTCAACCTCATCTCATGACCACTTTTTTATTTTTAGGTGCAAAAAAATTGATGTGCTGTGAAATCCCTCTTGAATGTTTAATGTGACAAAGATGTGGAGGTTAATTCCAATGTTCTTTTATTTCAGGTGGATAGGGTAAAACATGTAACTAGTAGATATTGCCAAACCTCCCCAGTTGATTACAGATGATAAATGTTGTCAGCTGATCAGTGAACTTCCAATATGGCTGCCAGGGGGCGTGTTGCATCGCCTGAAGGCCACATAAACATCCTCTGCTTCCCAGACTGTGAACCCTTTGTTTCCTGTCTTGTAAACACTCACCCTGCTCTCCAGGTGATGCGTCGAGCTCAGAGCAATTCGCCTCGCATCCCTCCCAAGAAATACCACTCCTTCAGGGAGACGCGAGACGTCAACCTCAACAACCTCCTCTTGCTCCCCGGTTACAAACCTCGCCGCCGCCGCCCCCCTTCCTACCCCGCCCATGTCAGTCCCTCTAGGAGTCACCAAAACGTGCCTCGAATCCGTGTCACCTGTGTGCCTGAGTCCTCTAAGGTGGTGATGCGCCGGCAGCACCACAGCAACAGCCCTGACAAGCACCCCGACTCCAGGGGTCGGAGCCCGGAATCCAGGGGCCGGAGCCCCAGCCGCCGGGTCAGTCAGAGGATGAACAGACTCTTTGCTCTCCTTTTCGATCCTGCACTTACTAACCCCAGCCGTTGGGAGGATTTCCTCTTTAATCACTTTTTTATTTCTCTAACCAGGTGGACTCACACGCATTAACTCTGGTGGCAGAAATGATAATGTGGACTCTTTTTTATCATCTCACTATTTCTCAGAGGGATCTTTTGATTAACTTCCTCTTTGATTGGTGCAATAAACTCCCACCTCTTTCATAATAGTCCTGAATCATATTAGACAACTCCTATGCAAAGTTGACTCTACAGCAGTGCTGATGAGGCTGTACAGTATTATTCACTGAGCGAAAAGCTAACATTAGCATGACAAAGACTACGTTTACATGCACCAAATATTATGTTTTTTGCACTTATTGTGAAAAAGACAATATTCCTACTCAGCTGCATACATACATTCCGAGAGAGTTTGTTGTCTTTCTTCATCATTTGAGGAGCTCAGTGCCACATCCTCATCATTGGGGCCAGTGAATCTGACGTCGACGCCGTTCTCGGCTCCGTTTGATCGATGTCCTAACAACTTGTAACTTCCCTCTTTCGTTCTCTTCTCTATTTTTAACCTTCACTTTCCATTATACAGGTTACTGACACTTTGTCTCTGGGTGTTGTCTGATACCTCCTCATTTTTGTTTTTCAGAATATTTACTTGATCCTGGCTTCTTCTAACGATTGTTGTTTTAAATTGGTCTTCTTGTTGCATGCTGTGGTGTGATGGGATAATGTCTAACATACTAATTTCAACAGCTCAAACCAACCTCAGCTTAATCTTACAGGCCTTGTTTATGTTAACTTACTGACTCTTAAAGGGCCAGCGCGTCACATTTAGGGGGATCTGTTTTTTTGAGTGTATAATCACTTGGAAAATAAGAATCATTGTGTTTTCGTTAGCTTAGAATGAGCCGTTTATAGCTACATGAGGACCTCTTCACGTATGCTGCCATGTTTCTACAGTGGCCCAGAATGGACAAACCAAACTAGAGGTGCAGTTGCACATTACAACCAACTTAATACCCCTACACTGGGCCACCTGGTGCAAAACTGTGGTAATGCCATTTGCCTCATTTAGAGGCCATTCTTACAATAACAACGCTACTTTACACTTATTGAATCCATTGACCACCTTTCACAATAAAATGCACTCCACATTTGAACTCTTATCAGCATAAATCAAGGCCAAACAGCACAGGGTCACTCGTGAACACCTCTCCCTAGTGAATGAACACACATTTAGGGCAGACCTCCAGGCCTGCCCTCTGGTGGCGGCTGGTAGATTGATGTAGGGCAGCTGTAGCTATATCAGGCTCTCTCTCCCTCTGGACACCGCACACTCTGTACAGAGAGGTCTACCCTCAGCCACAGCCTCCCAGGATTTCCCTCCAAGCTTCAGAGGAAGAAATATTTTCCATCACACACAATGTTCACCTTTAAAAACAGACGGCCACCGTTCAGATAAGAGGATTGTAGCCGTGAAGGTCCAACTGGAGCTCAACCCTTTATAAATGACAGTTGTGATTATGTGGACCTCTCACTCAATAGCTTTTACACACATAACCATTGAGACATTTGCTACAAAGGACCCACTATTGAGACTATTTAAATTTGTCGGTAGCAGTTTAATTAAAATGTGGTGTTTCCTTTGAATCTATCGTTCTAGTTCTAAATCTCTCCGATTAAGAAAAACTCCATTTCATTTATTTTCATTCTGTTCCTTTTCTCAGTATTTAAGTTTCCTTTTTTATGTTTCAAATAGTCGATGCATTAAGTACTTACTTTTTAGCATGGAGTTGACATAAATGCTCTTCTGCCGTGTTTACACTAAAACATCAGACTTTCTATTTCACACAGTGAACGCCATATACAGTATTTTATCAGTGTTAATGCCGTTATCTGGAAAGTGGATTCATTATGACACAAGATGCATCACGACCAGAATAGTTTATCACCAACCCTCAACAGCATTTCAACATAATAGTACAAAAGTACAACGTGCTATACAGAGAAAAATATTGAATGACAAAAATGAATGATTAAATAAATTTTAAATCAAAAAATAAGCAAGCAGCTCAGGTACAATCAGGATGAGCTTTCTTTAATCAAACAGATTTTGCACAGGTTTATCTGAGATGTTTAGATGTCTTTTGACCTGCAAATGACCAAAACCAAATTCTTACTGGAAACTGATCTGGTAACATTGATCGATCAAACACATGATGGAATTTAGCTGATGAACTGTCTTGTCATTTCCATTTAGTTTTACTACAGTGCAGGACAAATCTTTAAATCTTTTTTATTTCTGTATGCGAAGAGTGTGCAAGCTTGAGGAACGAACCTAAAGAGGACGTCAGCTGTTCACTCCAAGAAAAATATAATCTGTTATATAAAGAATCACGTTTACAGGAAATAAATCTTTCTTCTAACATCTGGATAAACTGATTGCTTATCACAGAAATCCGACCGATTCATGAAAAACCAACAGCAGTTCGTACTAAATGGAATTCAATTGTTTATACACATCTCGCTGCATGCTGGGAGTGACTGGTCATGTGTGTGTGTGTGTGTGTGTGTGTGTCAGGTGGAGGAGCATTATAAGATGAACAGACAGACTTCTCCTGCATTGCAGCACAAAGTCTCAAACCGGATCTCAGACCCGTCGCTGCCACCCCGCTCCGAGTCCTTCAGCAGTGGAGGCATCCAGCAGGCTCGGACCCCGCCGATGCACCGGTCTGTCGAACCACAGGTGTGTCTCCCGCGTTCTCGTGTGGATGTGTGTTGGCATGTGACACAAACTTACAGGCCTCGCGAGTTTGGTTTCATTGGTTTGTGTAAAAGCAGAAACGATGTTGCAGTTTTCAGGTTGTGACCTTCATACTCGAGAACGTGTACTCGACGGGGGGGATTGTTGCCATACCAGCAGTAATAAAACCGCTGTTGTTGTGAAGAAGGAGCTGATTCCGCTTCACATTTTTGAGGACATAATCTCAAGACAGAGGAAGTGATTCTAGGATTGCAGCTCTACTTTATGCAGATGATGTAGCTCTGATCGCTTCATCAGACATCTCCATGTTTGAGCTCAGTTGCTGCCCCAAGTGAGAGAGTGAAAGTGTCTTGAGAGCATTCACGTTAGAGTTTTTCCAATACCATCGTCAGAAATGCCTCCAGTACAGGAGCAGGAGAGCTAGTTAATGTTGGCTGTCTCCTGTTAGCAGCCAGCGGCTAAATGACAGAGCTAATGGTTTACGTGAGCGGAAATTACATTGACCTACATCATGATGCGTTCAGGCTCTATTCAATAAAACATTTTATTGGCCGATGGCAAATTATAACATTATCAGGATGTGTACAAATTTAATTTGAAACACTACATATATCAATCACACCAGGGAAGAAAACGGTACCACTCAAATCGTGGTGCTGTTAGCGGCCGCAGTCCATTCTTTGTGAATTTGCCCCCAGATGTGTTTTCATTCTGTTTACGACACACAGTTGTTGTGTTGCTGGAGGTGAGAGGCTTTTATTCTCAGGGCTGTTAAAGGAAACGTCGTTGCTGTAACTGAACGGTGGCTGGTGTGAACGCACCCTGAGGCTTGTGATTCTTACCTTCCTCTTCTTCCTCACCTCCTCTCTCTCTCTCTCACCACCTGCATCACTCTTCGATCACATTGTGTGAACGCATCCTGATCCTGCTCTTCCTCCTCAACCCTGCCTGTTTCCTGCTTGTGTGTGTGTGTGTGTGCGTGTGTGCGTGTGTGTGTGTGTGTGTGTGTGTGTGTGTGTGTGTGTGTGTGTCCAGATGGCCCACCTGGTGCAGGTGAAGAGTCATGGTCTGTCAGGCTCCCAGTCTCTGTACGACCCCCACGGCGTCTCCTCCTCCTCGGCGTCGCCCTCCCCCTCCCGGCCTCCCATGCCCCGGCAGAACTCCGACCCCACCTCCGACACCCCTCCTCCCCCGCCCCTCTCCCGCCTGGCGCCCCCCCTTGACAAACTGGACCGCAGCTCCTGGCTGCGGCAAGACGACGACATGCCGCCGAAGGTCTTTGCATGCCACCACCCGTGTGTTTGTGTGTGTGTGTGTGTGTGTTAACCCTTGTGGCTTATCTTCGTTTAAATTCTGTCTTCTTGTCTGTGCTTAGTGTTTATTTTCTGTTTCTGTTGGGTGTTTCTCCCGATATGTTATTTGTTTTATTTTTAGATCTAATATTTGCTCTTGTTGGGTTTAATCTCAAAGACCATCAACTGCAGTAAAGTGAAATACATTTTAATAATCTGCAAACAGTCTAATTTGCATAAACCTAAAGAAAATACACCTCTTATTTACTTGTAGGCTAGAATTTCAATTCATACGTATGAAATTCTACACAGATAAAGGGAATTGGTTCCAAACTTGAGACACAAAAGAGGAATTTTCACATTGATTTAATTCATCATAAGTAATAAAAAAAAAGTTGCATGTAAAAAATAAAATCAAGTGGAACAAGTGAAAATTCACGTGGTCAGATTTCTAAAAGATTTCTTATGTACATATTTAGTGTTTTTGCAGTGTAGACACTAATATGATTTTGATATAGTCAAACATGAAGTCTCCTCTAAGACCCGTTGGAGGTTCTGATCCAGATGGTTCTCCCCAGGTTCCTCAGAGGACGACCTCCATCTCTCCTGCTTTGGTCCGGAAGCACTCACCTGGAAACGGACCTGGTCTGGGTCCTCGGGCTGGAGCTCACCTGATACGGGCCAGGTACAAAAACACGCACACACACACACACACGTGCGCTCTGTGGAAACACAGGTGTTGTAATTTCAACTGTTTTTTACCGGATGAATGAGGCAGTGCTGTGTTTGTGTTGCTGTAGCAACCCCGACCTGCGGAGGACCGACGTCTCCATGGATACACCCCTGAAGAGGACGAGCAGCGGCAGCTCCTCCAGCTCCAGCAACCCCAGCTCCCAGGGAGGCTCCAACGAACGAGGTGCACACACACACACACACGTCTTTAACTTCTGTAAATGTGAGGCCCTCATTCATGTAATGATTCCCTCGCTCCTCACCATCACTTTACATTCATTACTAGATACAATTAGCTCTACAGCCACAAGCTAGAGGTCATTGAAATGTTTCCAACATTATTATTAAGTTAAGTATCCAGACTTTCTGAAACTGTCAATTTCCAAAGAAAAACATTTCTTGCAAAAACTTGTTTTGTCACTTCCCATATAAGGCCCACAATTTCTCAAATGTCCTTAATATACAAATCAAATCTCCTCACTTTCCAAATAACTTTTCCATTCATGTTTCTTCCTTCAGAAAATGTCTTTTCTTTTCAAAAAACTTTCCAAAAATGTCTTAATGTTGAAAAATGTGTGTGTTTGTGTCTGTGTGTGTGTGTGTGTGTGTGTGTGTGTGTGTGTGTGTGTGTGTGTGTGTGTGTGTCTGTGTGTCTGTGTGTTCAGGTAATTCCGCCGTTAAGACTGAAGGCTCGACACTTTCTTCCCACGAGACCAAAGATGATGGCAGAGAGGTGACACGACCCAGCAGACCTGCAGTGAGTACACTCACACACGCACGCACACACATGCACACACGCACACACACACACTTAAATATTAAATACACATTCGGGGATGTAGGAGAACATGTAAACTCACTGTGACTCTTCTCTCTGAACTAACCTCCTTGTTGCTGCTCATGTTCCTCTCTCTTCCTCTCATCCTGTCCTCCATTCCTCCTTTCATCATTCTTCAGAGCTATAAGAAAGCTGTAGACGAGGTCAGTGACATTTCTCCTCCTTCACCCCTCTCTCTACCCCCCCACCCCACCCCACACACACACACACACAAACCCTCCTCTTTTTATGGAAAAACATTATTTTTTAGTTTTTTTAATTTAATCCCAAGGTGTTTTGGCTTGCAGTAACCCATCTCATTTCTGGGCCTGCTGCTGCGTGCACGTTAATTATGAAAGGAAAAGTGGATTGACTTTAGCTGGAAATGTAATTCCACTTTAAAGTAAAACTCTAAAGAAAAAACCAAAGAGCAAGCAGTGAGTGCAGTGACACAGAGCTGGTGTTACACCACATTCTGTGACCCATCGGATTCTGTGACCGCAGAGGGACTTTTGGTAAAGATGCAACATTGGTGGATCTCAAACATGTTTGTAATAATTATCCGTTTGTGATCACTATCAGAGATGATATAATGATATCATGGAATAAAGTCTGAGCAGAGAGTACATTTGCTCTCATACAGCTGATAACTCCATCCTGCGGTGTAAACGCACATGTAAAAGCATCTCCTCTGGTTTTCATCTTGTGTGAGAGATGAAGCTGTTATTGATAGTTACTGCAGTCTTCCTCTCATCTCATCCACTTTACTTCCTGTTATCGCTCCAGACATCTCTGCACTCATGTTTCATTTCCAGTCACTCTCTTTCTTCCTCTTTCTCCCACTTTATGTCTTGTCTCCCTCTCATCAGGAGGAGTTGGTAAGATAAGATCCCCCCCCCCCCCCCTCCATTCCTCCCCCACCTTGTCCAGTCCCTGTCACTTAACCTGTCACATGCACAACCCCTTTTTGCTGCTGATGTCACAGAGACTGAAGTTAAAAGGTCCCTGAGCGTAAACGTCCTCCTGCACTGATGGCGTCTGTACTTTTGACTCTCTTCCCCCTGCACTGTCCTGCTGCTCGCTGCCCCTCCCCCGTATGAACTACTCAGTAATGTTACTAAAATCTACTCACTCAACAGCTTGTGCCACTAATAGTAAAACCTCTTTTTATTTGCCTTTCCTGCTTGGTTATTTCTAAAGCCGCATATTCTCTGATAGTGAAATGATTTCAGCAGAAGTGAGCACTTAAACACTGGCTTTCTACTGGTTAAACACATGTTCATGTTAAAATAAGGTAAGGTAAGATGGGGAAATGTGCAGGATTACAGCAGCAAGAGTCATCAGTAATAAATAAACAAAATAAAAAGAAGATTAACATAAAAAATAAGTAAGTAAACATTAGTGAATAGTAAAACGACTTAATATAGAATATAATAATGCACAGACTGGTGAACGGTGAGTTCACATTATTTCATGTATGAAATAAGAAATATAAAATGTTGATATTGCATAGTATATTGTACCGTTATATTGCGAATCTCTAAATTACTTCACAGATTGGATGCAAAGTAAGTAATAGTTATTTTTCTTCCATTTAGATTTTATATATGATTAGAAATTGTGCTTCCAGATGTCACTAAAAACTTTGTCTCCTGGATTTGCTCATCGTATCTTCCATCACAGTCACTTTATACACTTTATTTTTACATCGCAATGCAGCAAACTATCTGATGGCATCAGCTGTAATTGTAATATAATCTAAGTTGCTTTCAACGGTTAATTACTTTTTCCATGATCAACATTTTCCTCGCTTAATTAAACACTTTGTTTGTTTGTGGAAAATCGATCTCAATTTTAATGAAATGTCAATCTTATATCCCACTGGAGAGTTGCCTTCGACTACTGATGCATCCTTTTTTCTTTACACCTTTTACAGAGACAAAAATAGATACAAATGTCTTACCGTGTAGAACCCTTTACCTTAACTCTCCAACCAACTGGAAAAATATTAAAGACATATTCAAGTCTTTATTTGTCATATGCACAAGAGTGAAAAAGTAATTGTCAATTAAATAATGTAATATAACAATAATCAGGCTCATGATTTCATGCTACAAAATGCATTAAAAGAAAAACATGATGTAAAATAGTGCAGAAATAAAAATAGAATATGCTGCTGTGGTGGGCTGGTGTAATGGTAGACGTAATACACTTTATTATTGACCAGATAAAGTAAATGTATATTTTTGTACTGCAGGAAGCTATAGTTAAAGTTATTGTTTTGAGTAGTGACGAGACAGCGAATGATTACTTAAAGATTACTTGTAAAAAACAAAGTTGTAATGATCTAAAATCAGCCTCACTTGTCTTTTTTACATGAAGGTAAGCATTCCAAACCATGTTTTCTACAGTCAGCAGAGATCACGCTTCATAACCGACTGGAAGTGACGTCTGTTCCTGTGAGTTTGATCTTTTCTGACCTTCTTGCTGGTCTTCCCGTCCTCCAGGACCTGACGGCTCTGGCCAAAGAGCTGCGAGAGCTGCGGCAGGGGGAGGAAACCAGCCGCCCGCCCGTCAAAGTGACGGACTACTCGTCGTCCAGTGAGGACTCTCACAGCAGCGAGGACGAGGACGGAGAGGGCGGGCCTAATGATGGGACAGTGGCCGTCAGCGACATACCACGCATTATGTGAGTGTTGCTGTTTCCTGGCTTCCCACATCAACACTCACACTTTACTAGGTATACTTGTGTAATGTAATGCAGTCCAATGGTGTAAATCCATAGTTAAAGGTGGTGTTGTCCTGGACTACATTGTATTGAGAGCAGTGGCGTCGCCAGGTATTTTTAACATTTAAAAGTCCAGCATTCAAGTACAAAATTAGTGTGTATTTTCATCAAAATATACTTAAAGAGCTAAAAGTAAAAGTACTCAAAATGCAATTAAAAGTATTGATGCATTAATGAGTTTATCAGTTTTTATGTTGCCGCTGGTAACTCATAATGACTTTATATACTGCTAGATAGTTTGATCTATAGTAATACATGATCATTTATTAGTTGATTGATTTTGTTTTAATAATCCTAATCTGTATTCAATTTAGCAAAATGAGATACAGAGCAAGGAAGTCACTGGTAGTAGTTTGTTGAATGCTGGAATATTGCTGGTGTTGCTTCTATCGTTGAATGAAATTTGTACGTATTTAATGTGAAAACATACTTTTTGGTACAGAATTAGTACCTGAGATGACACTTCTCTGTTTAGGGCAGTGTATTTAAGGTTTATATTCTGTTTGCTAAATTAAATGAATAGAATGCATCCTTTCAGAAATAATATGATTGGAAAACAACAGAAAAGCGTGTTCAAAACAACATGGATTAGATATGCTGACTTCTCTTTTTCAGGCCGGCCGCGAGTCAAGGCCCTAACGAGTCGTTTGGCGTGATGGGAGGTCACAGCGACGGCCACGACGACTCGTATGGAAACAGCTCCCAGGACGGCACCCTGATGATGCGTGAGGTGAGTCAACCTTCTTTGACCTCGCTGAGTCGGCACAAACGTGCACGGCTGTTTCCTGATTTTGTTCTGGTTTGTGAGTGTGAATAAGGAACATCTGGCGTGGAGACTCAGATGTTTTTAAATATGACCTGAGAATCGACCACTCTGCTTCGCCTGGAGCCGGATGTTACAATATAAAATCTTGATAAAGTTAGACCATAAGTTATGTTAAGATTGATATGTTTGTAAAAGCAGTGTAAGCTTCTGGACTGTGGGCTGATTGGGTGGTTGGATGCCAGTGGATGTTCTAGTTTTCCCAGTTGAATTATTTGGGATTCAGACTATTTATTTAAAATGTGATGAGAGTAAATTGAGATTAATAAGAGATGTAATTAAAAAATGTGGTTAATTGTCCAATTTATTTGTCTGTGATTGAGTTTAATTGATATATTTACTGTAGATTACTGCAGCAAATATTATTATTATTTAAAGTAGTATTGTAAGTATTGACGATGTTTTACTTATTTATATATCTTATTTATTACTATTGTATATAACGATCGACTTATCAATTAATGGAATAATCATCTCAGCTCTGTGTGCGTTCATGTATTAAATATTATCATTACATTCACTAAGGAGGTCATGTTTTCGGTTCGTTGGTTTGTTCTGTGTTTTTTGTCAGCAGGGTTAGAGAACAACTACTTACCCAAAGGGTTTATCACAGACCAAGAACAGAATACAGCTGAATCATGGTGCAGCTACATGAATTATTTTCCACTAATGGGAACTTCTGCGTTCTCCGAGTCCCCCTCTATATATAAAACATGTTGTGTCTTTATAACCAGGGTCTTGGAGGATTTTAGTGTCCATCTTTGTTTGAGAAGCGTTTCCAGGAGTTATATGTTTTATATGATGTGCGACAACATGTATGAAGAAACACTTTCCTGTGGGTTCAGTTTCCACTCGCCCCCCCCCTTCTGAAAAATCCTGAAAACGAACACACTCAGCAGGTTCCTCCCTCCATCACCTGACCTGTCAGTCAGAGCCTCGCTGCACAGTAGCCCGCCCTCTCTCTCTCTTTCCAGAAACATGGGGGACGGAGGCGGAGCTCTGCCGCCAGCAACGGTTTCCCCGGCAACGCTAATCTGTTCCCCGGCAACGCCAATCTCCCTGATTTGGTGCAGCAAAGCACCTCCCCCCTGGTCTCCCCAGGCGACGCCTCTGGGGCCCAAGTAGGTGGAGCAGCACCCAGCTGGTGGCCCCCAAATCTCACACCTGATCCTGACAGACCAGCACCCCGTCACCTGTTCACCCTGTCCCCCCCCAGTTGCATCCCACCTGCCCACAAACCCGTCCCCTGGTCCTTCATCAGAGTGGGAAATTACCAGCAGCCACCAAACTAACACCAGGGACCTTAAAGGGACAGTTTTGATGTTTAGAAGTGGTTCTCCATAGTCAGTGTATAGTAGATGGAGACAGGAGTACCTCAATTAGTTCAAGTGTACGCTGTATTTAGAATACACTTTACCTTGCTGTCAGACAGCCATTTCTGAAGCTGTTATCTTCCACCAGACTCCATTCACAAAAACAGTCATTTTACCTCACAGAATACAGGAGCTGCTTATCTCCCGCTGATTCAGTTGGTTAGTTTGTCTGTGTTATTGTGTGACTTTGGTGTTTTGAAAGGTTGGTTTGGATTCAAACTCACAGAATAACACAAACAAGCTAACGGATGGAGGCAGCGGTAAACCAGCAGCTCCTGTAATCTGTGAGTCTCGTGGCTTTGAAGAGAGCATAGATAATGAGTTCAAACAACATTGAATTTTAAAAAAATGAATTAAAGAGCCGTCTTTTTTATTTCTCCAAACACCATCTAGTGCAATACAGTAATACACTCACTGTGGAGAAGAACCTTATAAAACCCCATTTCAAAACATCACAGCTATCAATTTGAACTGGTTTGTAAGAGCTTAAACATTTAGTGGGTTTTGAGGTTAAAGTGGGATTGTGGACAAAAAGAATAAAATGTGCAACATGTCATATATAGACATCAATAAATAATCATTAATTTCCAAAATGTAAGTGCTGATTTAAACGGATCACTAGAGATGATTTTAGAATTAGATTTAATGGTAAAGTAAATGTACGCACACGAGGAATCTAAGCTAAAAACAAGCTGAACAATGTCATTTAACTGCTGTGTACAAATATGTTAAGTATATGCATATAAAAAACAACGGCAATGTCCGCTGGAATAAATACAATATGATTAATATAACAGGTTGCTTTTCCTACACGAGGAAGGTGGATTTGACAGTTTATACAGTGTGCTTGGATTTGTAATTAAAAGTGATGATATTTACATATATAATACTGTTACAACAGTGTGTATTTATATGACACACTTATATTGTTATAATTCTTTTGATTTAAATTGAAGACAGCATTGAATTTACCAACGTCAACTATAGAAATATTTTTTCCCAATAATAGGACTGAACTATCTAAGCAAACATTTCAATTCCCTATACAACTTTTAAGACATTACTTGGTGGCAAATCTGGTGGCTGCCCAAAGAAATGTGAATAAACACTTTGATGAAACAAAGCATCAAATATAATGACTCATCTCAGTTAACCTTTTCACAAAGTAATACCTTCAAATTGCTGACTGGTCATTTTGCTGCCTTACTCAGCTTTTGTGCGTAACAGAGCAACAGGGTTTCTAGGAAATGAGACTCTTAGCATGAAAATTAAAAATGGCAACATGTGGCACCTTTAATTTCCTGCGCTGTTCTATTTCCGTCCGCCCCACTTTGGCTCCAGTGTTTTCCCCCACAGATGGAACAAACTGGAGTTTTTCCCTCCCTCGCTCTGCTTGTTTTATCCCCCTGTTTTGCTCCTCTCCCTCCCTCGGTTTTCCAGCCTCTGATCCAGAAAGTTTCCTCCTCTCTGATCACATGATGCAGGTAGCTGACAAAATAAAAGGAACACTGAGAGTAAAGTGAAACGCATGATGAGGTCAAAAAAGGGTTTTCATCGCTGTGACACGTTGTTGAAGCAAATAGTTTTCACTGAACACGCCGTGTTTCCTTTATTTCAATGGTTACCTGATTCATTCGGTTCTCCCAAAAAATAACAAACCGTCTGACAAAACATGTGGCTGACTGTAATCTGTGTTTGTGTGATCTGCAGTACGCGATGGGAAGCAGCAGCGGCTCCAAGTCTTCCTTCACACCGTTCGTAGATCCGAGGGTGTACGGGACCTCCCCGACCGACGACGACGATGACAACATCTCCGCCTCAGGTGCGTTTCCTCACAGTGTTCAACATTGTATTGTCATCGTCATGTAGTTGTAGCCCATTTTCTACAAAGAAAAATATGCTGAACAAAACAGCACATTAGTGCCTCTAGTTAATTCTTGAATATTTGCATAAGAAGGAAATTCAATTAAAAACACCTTTCACGTAGACTCAACACATTGTAGTTAAAGAAACAAGACATTGTTACATATTAAGGTGTCACAAACAAAAAATAGTATCAAAATATGATTAAATGTATACTTGCCATATGTTACCTTGAATTCTTGAAGAAAACTTTATTTTTCTCTCAAGAATCAAAAAGAAAGAGAGAAAAGTCTTGATAAATTATAGTAAATGGGGTCCGACAACAGAGGAACTATTGATACATCGGTTAACACATCGGCTCCCACACAACAAGCAGTAGCATTAAGTCTCATTTACTAATTTACTAGATAATTTGACCGTGTGTCATGTTGTGTTGCAGCGCTGTTTTCCGATGAGCTGCTGAAACACGAGCAGGAGCAGGCGAGGCTCAACGAGGCCCGCAAGATCTCGGTGGTCAACGTCAACCCGACCAACATCCGACCGCACAGCGACACGCCAGAGATCCGCAAATACAAGAAACGCTTCAACTCCGAGATTCTCTGCGCGGCTCTCTGGGGTGAGACGGTTACAAACCTTAACAACAGAAACTAAATGATTACACCGATGCAGGCGGAAAACACCAGTCGTGTGTGTGTGTGTGTTTGTGCAGGAGTGAACCTGCTGGTGGGGACGGAGAACGGCCTCATGTTGCTGGATCGAAGCGGTCAAGGCAAAGTTTACAACCTGATCAATCGACGGCGCTTCCAACAGATGGACGTCCTGGAGGGACTCAACGTCCTGGTCACCATCTCAGGTGGGTCTGCCTCCGGGTTTCACTCAATTACTTTATTTATGGTACTTTATGAGTACTTTTTACTCCACTTAATTTGACAGCTTTAGTTACTTTTCAGATTATGGTTTTTGTCCACTTCCTGTCCAGTGAATCCCACGTATCTTCAGATGTGTTGATGTTGAATATTTGTGATTAACTACTTCTTCGACCAAGTAAACTCTTCAAAAAGCCTCTAGGAATCAGCTGGAGAATACATGGTCACAAAGGAAAACAGGGCTTTTTATCTTCTTCAAGATACGAGGTTCTCACAGGACATATGATGATCTTATAGAAAATGATGCACTGCTGTAGATTTAACTAGTTAAAACATGCAACATACACATTAATGCAGCAATAATATTCATTCAGAAACATCATATATAATATTTAAATACTGACTTGGAACATTTACCATCAATACTTTTACTGTAAGTATTTTAAGTACATTTATATACTTTTACAAAGGCTCTGGATGCAGGGCTTTTAGTTGTAGTGGCACATTTTTGTTTGTGGTTTTAGTACTTTTACTTTAATAAATCATGTGAATACTTCGACAGCATTGTTTAAAAACCTGCATACCGTGGCCTGAAATGTAAAATCTGAGCACATTTACAAGCAAAGAAACTATTGTTTTCTCTGAATAGTTATTTTCTTTCTCTTACCAGGGAAGAAGAACAAGCTGCGTGTTTACTACCTGTCCTGGCTGAGGAACAGGATACTGCACAACGACCCTGAAGTGGAAAAGAAACAGGGCTGGGTCACTGTTGGGGAGCTGGAGGGCTGCGTTCACTACAAAGTCGGTATGAAAACACACACAAACCTGTTCACACACACATTAGTAGGACAAAAAAAATTCAATTAGCGAGGAAATTTGAGGTTAAGCATTTTTGGGGGGTTAAGGTTGATTTTCCCTCTGAAGTATTTCATTAGTTGGGTGACTATGAATGAACTCTGATTATCTGTTACTGAATGTAAAGTTTACAAAGAAATAAACATATGTACATACATATTTTTATTTCTTCATTTTAACTGCACTTTAAACATAATACCCATTTGTTTGCTGCTCTGCCTTCCTCCTGCAGTGAAGTACGAGAGGATTAAATTTTTGGTGATTGCTCTCAAGAACGCGGTGGAGATCTACGCCTGGGCGCCTAAACCTTATCACAAGTTTATGGCCTTCAAGGTAAGATTTGTCAGGATGCACCTGAGTGGATATAAGACCCTTTGAGAACATGTGAGCTAACAAGGCAGAGGCAGCAGGATGTTCATTTTTCATTTATTCATCCAGGACATAGACTCACTGAGATGCAGCATTTCTTTTACAAAAGGGGACTTGCAACGAAAAAACATTGGCTTGAAAACATGCAATTAAATCAAGTCAACCAATAAACCAACAAGCAGATGATTAATTTAAATCGACAAAAGTGATACTTGATTTTTTTTTTAGAATTCTTGAAAGAAGTTGATTTGAATTGAAAACAGGTTAAATATATCTAAATAACTACAGTGGCAGATTTTTATGCTTGTTTTAAGAAAAATGTACTTTTAGTTTTGGTTTTAGCTGTTCGATTTTAATGTCAACCCTGTAGATTTGACTGTATATGTTTGAATATTAAATCTGATATGCTGGGCTACTGGTGATTCACTTTTTTAAAACATACGTCAATTTAAATAAATGTTCTTTTGTTGATTGTATGCCAGGGGTTTAATGACATGCTCTTTCTGTCTCCTCAGTCGTTCACTGAGCTGCAGCATCGCCCCCAGCTGGTTGACTTGACTGTGGAGGAGGGACAGAGGTTAAAGGTCATCTACGGCTCCAGCGTTGGCTTCCATGTCATCGACGTGGACTCTGGAAACCCCTACGACATCTACGTCCCCTCACATGTTAGTCTATGTGTATATGTGGGAGTGTGTGTCTGTGTGTGTGTGTGTGTTTGTCTAAATGATGTCCTGCTATGTTTAAAATCATCAGAAGTTATTACTTGCATTTGATTGCATGTTTAAATTGAGTGATTGTAAGATCAACTTTGTAACTGAAGAGTGAGAGCGAATGAGAGAAAAGATGAAACAATGAATGTGTGACTGAGAAAACTAACGATGGAGTGAACTTGTGACTCAGTGAATAGATAGGAGAATGGTTGAATGAAGGGATGGCTGGCTTAATGAGTGAGTGAATGAGTGAGTCAATAAATAAACGAGTGGATAAGGGAGGGAGTGAGTGAGTGATTGAATGAGTGAGTGAGTGAGTGAGTAGTGGGTGAATCAGCGTCCTCTTCTAACCCTGGTCTGGTTACAGTAAGAGATGGACGGTGGAAGGAGACGGTAACCACAGCAACCGCCTCACATTGCTTTTGGCAGTCATGAATCACGCTGTGCTCATGTCTGTTTCCATGGCGATTGCGTGGCTGGGGAGCGGGAGACTCTATTGTTGCAGCAGTTTCTTCTCTCTCAGGGTGGGGACGGGAGGGTCCAGACCTGTAGGCTCACGTCAGCTCCTAATCCCCTGCCCCCACCCCCCCTCCAACCCCCTCCCGTGTGTCGCCCCGGCAGATTCAGGGTCAGGTGACCCCGCACGCCATCGTGGTGCTGCCCAAGACGGACGGCATGGAGATGCTGCTGTGCTACGAGGACGAGGGCGTCTACGTCAACACCTACGGACGCATCACCAAAGACGTGGTGCTGCAGTGGGGCGAGATGCCCACCTCCGTCGGTACGTCAACCAATCAGCTCGCTTCTCCCTGAACCCCTGACCTCTGACCTCTATAAGCGGTCTCAGCAGATCATCTTTCACCCTCACTAGTATCTCCTCCTCCGTTCAAAGCAACACTCTTCTCTCTCCTCCTGCCTTTTTGCTTTTAGTTCCACCTTCAAACAAGAAGCCCAGACTGTAGCCTCACCTGTTTCATGACCTGCTCAAAAGGAATACCACAGGTTTTTGGGAGGTTGAACAGACTGTTCAACTTTATTTGGTAACGTGATGAAAACATACGAACAGAGCCAAAATCATCCGAGTGAAACTGATTGCTCCGTTGCTTCATGGTAACACTTTAATACGTCATTGAATAAGCCTGCCTGTGTGATGGATAAAAATCTAGCAGTTGAGATATTTCAGTCTAAGAAATATGAAGAACATGTCAATTTTCTCTGAAAGATAAACTCTATTTCTAAACTAATATTCACAATATATTACAGCTTGAAGTCATTTATTCATTTGTGTATAATAATCAGCTGTAGGAACAACTTATGCAGCCTGTTTTGACAGAAACTGAAGCTGCAGAACAAAAGGTACTGTGTGAGTGATAAGCTTCAGTGAAGGATAACAATTTAAATTTTAGCAATCTTTGGAGAAAAATAGTGTTGTCATGGAGCAACTGCAGTGTGATGATGTATTGGGGACGTGGAGAGTTTTAGGCATCAAATGTTCTCATCACTTTACAGGTGAATTAACCCAAAAACCGAGTGTATCTCTTTAATGTCAAGTGTTGAACATCCATCTACTGCATGAGCCGACAACAACACGTCCCACAGAGCATTACCTCCACCCTGTACGGCACAAGCACACACTCTTCTTGTTTATATCCAGTATAACTTTTGTATGTGTTGGGGGGAATGCTTGTGTGTTGTTTGTCTGCTGTGTTCTGTCCTCTTGTTTACTGAAATATTTCAAAAATGAATCTTAAATTCATCCTCGATTGCATGAGCTCCAAAATAATTGACAATATATTTGTGAGACTGGGTCGAAGTTGATCAGGAAGTTGGAGTGCAGTGCATCTAAATTCATCTATTATTTATAAGTACAACCAGTCAAACCACACAAAGAGGAAACTCGAGCACATCAAGGATGGATCTCGGATCTTATGATCCGAGTCGATCAAAGCCTCTGTGTTTTTCCATCCAGCCTTCGCTCCCTTGACTCTCAGATGTCAGTGTACGATCTCCTGATTGATTAAACATGTATGTGTGACCGACGGCGTCTGGCGAGGCACTGGCGGTTGTGTGTTCTGTGTGTGGACATCATTTCCTGTTAACATGTTTGTCTGTGTTTTACTGTCAGACCAGAGTTTTCTCACAGCCAAGCCCGGCCTCGCCCCCCCCCCCCCCCTACCCCGACCCTCACCCCCAGACAAAACCTGCTTCGTCGTAGCGTTTTATCCTGCGCAGACGCTTTGATGATGAGCTGCTGCTCCATCTCCGTTGGACCAACTCTGAAACCCAAAATCTTCCACTGGAATTCATTTCTGGAAGGTGGTCTCCGCTGGTTTGGTATCTCACTCTGTAGTCGTGGCTCGGTTAGGTGTTGTCACAAACACCACGAGTTTCTAATCTAATTGGCTCAACGTTTGCCGATAAGAGGGAAACCACAGTTATTAAACGTCACACTTATTTCCATTGCGTGCCACACGCACCCAACTTAATGTACGGCTCACATGCAAAGTTCAAACCATGGGGCTCATTTAGATCAAATGCTGACTACATCAACGGAAGCCCGGCAAGCATCCTGCGTTATCTGTTGGTCGAGACGCCACACGAAGAGCTCCGAGGTCGATCGTTCTAATCAGTCAGAAACTGCTGCAATAATCTCCTCCCGGAGTTGAGGCGGAGGACGCCTCAGTGTGTGACTGGCTTGGGTGTGAGACTGGTGCTGAGTCTTCTCCTGTCCAATCCCCCTCTGTGTGTGTGTGTGTGTGTGTGTGTGCGTGTGTGTGTGCGTGTGTGTGCGTGCGTGTGTGTACCCTCTCCGGTCCTTGCAGCCTACATCCACTCCAACCAGATCATGGGCTGGGGAGAGAAGGCCATTGAGATCCGCTCCGTGGAGACGGGACACCTCGACGGAGTTTTCATGCACAAGCGAGCTCAGCGACTGAAGTTCCTGTCCGAGAGGAACGACAAGGTGAGTGTCACCTTCCTTAAAACAGGGATTTCCCTGCCAGTGAAAAGTTAAGTTAAGTTTTTAATTTAGATTATATTATACTATCCTTCTGTCATTCAGTTACACAATTATTGAAGGAGTTATTCTTAAAGAAAATGCATCCAGATGAAGAGATGCAACCAGAGTCCTTCTTGCAGATGCAATACAACCCAGAAAAAAAAATTGGCATTGTACGTCTCTGCAAACCACAGATAGGTGAAATGATGTTTCTGTACCAAAGAAATGCACGCTTCCAGAAACACTCACTGAGACTTACTGTAGCAAGAATGAGCTTTTGGAAAACGTCCACCCTAATAAGTAATAATGTAATTTAACAACATAATTAGTGTAATTAAATAACACTAGCGGACTTTCTTACATAACATGATGTAACAAGCATAACAACGATGCAACAACCGTTATTACGCAATATAACATGGTTCTTGCTAGTTATACTCATTATTATTATACCAACGTTCAGCTGACCTACAATGTCAACATTTTTTCCTGGCAACTAGTCTGGAAACAGTCTGTTCAGACACAAATATTAGCACCAAGTAACTATATCTTCTGTGGTGTTTAACCTTAAAAATGCAGTTTTTATTAGAAATATAAATCTTTAAATTCCATTTCATTCAATTTTTTTAGATGGCAATTTTTGAACATTGTTTAGATTGGTTTTTACTGCATCATATCCACCGTTTCAGAAGTGGATACTGGCCACTGTAGGTGTTTTAAATAAAACCAGTGGTCCAACTGAAATATCAAAATGTACCTGTCAGCCACCAGAGACAGGTGTCCAGGCTAACGCTGTCCTCTCCATGTGTCTCCTTCCTGCAGGTTTTCTTCGCCTCTGTGCGTTCTGGAGGCAGCAGTCAAGTCTTCTTCATGACCCTCAACAGAAGCTCCATGATGAACTGGTAACCTTTCTCCACCGACCCACAACCCTCCTCTTCTTCATTCTGAACATCGCCCGACATCAGGAGAGAGGGATGACAAGAGGACTGTGTGTGTGTTTGTGTGTGTGCGTGTACAATGTTTGTTGTCGGGGAAAGCAACGACTTGACGGTTGAGCAGCTGGAGGGCGAGTTGAACCACAGGAGTATTCCCCTCCCTCCCCCGTACAGATCCAACTGTAAGGGGCGCCACAGGCCCCGTGGATGGTGTCCGACGCCTTCGCCTTCCCTGTGGACTGTTCGATTGGGCTGATGGTCGCTCACGAGGGTTTTGATCCAGACTTTAAAGGACAGTGACATCATGCCGAGTAGCCTTTTGACTTCCCCATTTGACTTTAGACGGGGCTGTGGAGAAGTTCTCTGTGTAGCACATTCATGATTCCTTACAGGGTGTTCACACTGCGAGTACCATGCGTCGTTTGACTCTGCTCGTTGGTGCTGATGCAGGCGTGCGGACTGCGTTTATTATGGCGAATCATCCTCTACTGTGCTGTGTTATAGTGAGGAAACATTACTGCTTATTAACGTAGCATCAATAGGATAGAATAGAAAAATTGTTGAACTGAGGTGTCTCAAAATAAAAGTCACTTCAGGCTGAACCAAAGTCATCCACACTGCATCAACACCACATGAGGTGGTCACCCTGGGTTTATCGCTAAAATGCCTGATTTGGTGTGAATGCAGCCCAAGTCAGCTAAAGTTTTTCCCACCAATTTAGCCTCTATGTAAGCCATGTTTTTCTCTCCCCCAAAAAATGCTTTTTGAAAACAAAACTTTTAAGTGCTAAATAAATAAATACACTCTGAGACTTACTGTAGACGAGCAAGAATGAGCTTTTGGAAAACGTCGGCCCCTAAAAAGCAGCTGCTGGCCAGATGTTGTCGAGACGTCAAATCAAGTCTCCTTTGCAGTCTGTGATTTCAGATTATTTTTGAGAAGCAACGTGAGAGAAACGTGGTGAAATCTTCGGTGGTGAATCCAGACGATGGTCTCACTGTTGCATTCACCACCATCAACGTGACTTCTGGAACACTACGGCCCACGAACAAACCAAAGTATGGCATGAAATGACACAGAATACACAAGCAAAAGAAAAGGTCCTGGTTTCTACAAAGAACCCTTCTATTGTGTAATGGTTCTACACAGAAACCTATCTGAGTAGTCTGTCCAAAACATATCCGCCTTCTAACAACAGCCCATGGAGAACTTTCTATCAAGAACCCTTTTATATTCAATGGGTTTCATTTAAAACCCCACCCAGGGGTTTTATCTACAACCAACCTACTGGGTTCTACCAAGAATCCTTTTGTATTCCAAGGATTCCATCAAGAACCCACCCACTGGGTTCTACCAAGAAGCATTTTTTATTCCAATGGTTTCATCAAACAGCCATCCAGGGGTTTTACTGAGAACCCTTTTATATTCCAGTAGTTTCACCTAGAACCCACCTTGGCGTTTCATCAAGAACCCTTTTTATATTCCAAGGTTTTCATCAAGAACCCATGCAGGGGTTTTTATCTAGACCCCACCTAAGGGGTTCTACTGAGAACCCTTTTACATTCCAAGTGTTTGATCTAGAACCCACCTAGGGGTTTGATCTAGAACCCACCTAGTTGGTTCTACAGAGAACCTTTTTATATTAGGGTCTCATCTTTTCACACCCATCCTTTCAACAATCCTTCAAAGAACACTTTCTTCCAAAATGAAAAGGGATCTTCGTCTTATAAAGAACCCTTGAAAAACCCTTTCTTCATAAACTGCTTCTTCAGAAGCAAATAGCTCTTGGTGGATCCTTAGTCCTTCAAGAAGAGCCCTTTTGGAACAAATAGAGAGAGTGTACAGTTCAATGCTATGGCTGAAAACATGAACTCAAGGTCAGTTTGCAAAATTGCCAATTGAAGTGTCAGCGCTGTGGCCGTGGTTTTAAAGACCCAAGATGGATCATGGAAGTGTCTCTGCCTGCATCGTGTTTGTTTTTCAGTCCAATTCGAGAGCATTCAACATCCATCATCAGACAATCTAACATGCCTCAAAGCGGATATCGCACAGTCAGACACAGATTGTGATCAAGCCTTCATTGGACTCATCTCAAACCTTACAAAGAGATTTCATTGTTTCATGTTCATGCATTTAATTATGAACAGAGACAAAACAACCCAATGTGGACACACGTCTTTTCTATTGTCTGAATCGCCCTTTTTTTAGACAAACATCTTGTAGCAGAAACTTAATGTTGTCTTGTTAGTGCTGTCAGGTGTGTTCATCATCCAGCAAAAATACAGAAACTTTAAAATGCGACTGACATGCATGTTATTTCCCTGATCATTGCTCTCTGTCTGTAGGAAGTGAATGGACTTGATGGTGTTGCTCACAGTGTGAACACTCATTTTGCTGCTGAAAGCATCTTCCCCTTTAGGAGAGAAAAATACCACACAAAAGCATTTTATAGTGGTTATTGAGGATACTTCGCAGTTGCTTTCAGCTACTGCGGCCACTTTGTCCTTGTGTGTTTCTGGTAGGGGGAGGAAGGTTGTAGATATTGTATTATTGCTGCAACAGCAACACAATAACAAAAAAAATCTTAACATCTTCTCTCAGAAGAAGAACCTGGCATAGAGTAGTTGCCAACTTTTGGAAGTTTCTGCCCTTTGTTTGTTTCTCTCCACCTCTTTCTGTCCCTGCTGTTCAGTGTGGCTGCACCTGTGTAAATACTCACTTCAATGTTAAGGACTGACTTTGCAAAAGCAGGTGAGAACACTGAAGATAAAAAAAAAAATAACAGTCTCACTTTTTTTTGCCATACCTCTGTTAATCTGTCCGTTCTGTAGAAGGTTTTTTTTTTTTTTTTGCACAGAGCTGAGCGAAGACTTTGTAATTTGGTTTGGGTTAACACTCCAACGCTTTTTCTCCGTAGTTCATTGCTATTTATTTAGTAGTGCATTTTGCATGGTGACATACATGTTTTACCTGTCGTCACTTGTTATGAATTGTAAGTTTTAAGGCAATACACAGACTGGTCTGACTGTCGAAGCTGCACGCTGAGAGTCAAACTTTCTATATGAGCCCTGAAGCTTTTTTCTCACAAAACTGAGCTGTAAAGAACTTAGCTTCTGGACTTTTTTAATATCACGAGTAACGGTCAGAGTAGTCAAGATTGTACACTGGATAATTATACTATTAAATTTATATTTTAGGCATTTTTGTTGACACCCGGAGCAGGACGTGCTCGGCATCACTTTGGACAACATTTTATATTTTTGGGATTTGACGATTGTCTCTGTAAACGCTGATGTTTGTGGGATTGTGATCAGGCTGCGAGAGAGGAAAGGGGGTTCGCCTTTTACTTGATATTTCTTTTCTTCTTCATCGATCTTGATCTGTGATAGGTGCAAGCAATGCCGCTTGAAGCCTTTTACATGTGCAGGATGTTAGCATTAATCAGCACCCTGTGAATAAAGGTCAGGAGGCAGGGTTAGAGTGAGAGACCATAGATTAAAAAAAAAAGATATATATATACTGTAAGAACTTTCGTTATGATTATATCTTACTGATCATTTTAGAGAAAGACAAAAAAAAAATCACTTATTAAAGCTTAGTTGTCTTTCTACAGAATAGAGAACATAGCTATAAGAATTTCTTAAAAATATACGTTTTTATTGTGGTATTATTTGTATTTCAATTTTTGTACGTATCAAGACTGTGAACGTATGTACGGCTGTCAGCCTGTGAGTGTGTGTGAGTGTGTAGGTGAGCAGCAGGCGTGTGCACAGGTGTGTGACATGCATGTGCGTGTATGTTTTCACCTCGTCTGAATCACTGGAATCAGTAAAAAGACAACCTCAATCTGGTGACACACATCTGTGATGTTGGAAATTCTACAATAAATGTCCTCTCCTTGTACAGCAACACAACCTGCTCTGCTCTCTTTCTTTACGCTGCATCTGGATCACCTTATGGATTATAAAGTGTTGTTGACAGGTGTGTAGGATGAAACACTTGTTCTCCTTTAGTGCAAGTGATCAATAATGTCAACACAACATTGGTCTTAAATTATGTTTAATTTAAATCTACTTGTTAATTTTATTTATAATTTTGTGAAGTTGTTACAACTTAAAAATGGAAAGTGAAATGAACTTGTTCTTTCTAAGTGTAGCAAGACTGATTTATGCTGGCATTGCTTTGAGCTAAATGGTAGATCAACATGCTCACAGTGATATACACATGCTTACATTGGCTATTAAAGAATATAGATAAAGTTAAATGGAGGCTGATGGGAATATCATATCATTCTGCAGGTATGAACTGAAAAATTGGACAAATTTAAACCTGGTGATGGAGCTAATGTAAAGTTAAGAGATCACCAAATTTCCCAAAACTTGGTCTGCATTTCTTTTTGTTTCTTTCTTTGTTTAACACCTTTAAAGGGTCCTTAACCCACACAGCATCAGTACAAACTCATCTTTAAGTTGGACATCTCATTTTGTTTTAACAAAACATAATGCTGCCAGGAACCTCCCAAAAATACCATAAAAATGTACAAATCTTAAGTG
Source organism: Eutrigla gurnardus (assembly GCF_963514095.1). NCBI lineage: Eukaryota > Metazoa > Chordata > Actinopteri > Perciformes > Triglidae > Eutrigla > Eutrigla gurnardus. The sequence goes on along the minus strand of NC_139929.1, from coordinate 10,506,280 downwards.
ATGATCACTCAAAATATTATTGTAGAACACTGTAGAAAATACTGTTTCACTATTTATCCACACAAATATACCTACAATAAAAGGATGTAAGAAATCTACATGATCATAAAGTTATGTTATTCTAAATAACATATTTGTATTGTAAAGACAGTATGGTATTGCTATTTCTACTTAACTTAAAGAGTATTTCTTCCAAACCTGCTTACTTTTTTTGATGTTATATTTTGAATACATGACTGATCTAAGTAACTCTACACTTTGGTATTCCTACAACTATTTCTTCCACCACTGTTTCATTTTCTACTATTTTCGTATATTGTGCTGCATGGAATAGCTACTTTCACTCATATAATTGAAATACTTGTATTTGATGTACTTGTACAACAGTTTACATGTAATACATTGTAATGGTGGTGGGAGAGGGTGCCCCAGTTTTTGGGGGGGACTGTAAAAGATGCCTGTTGCCTGCCATGGAACCCTGCGTTGCCATGTTTGACTGCCTCAGACCTGGCAACCCTTTCTGCCAGGCTGCTACCGGAACACATAAACGCCCCCTCCCTTGTCCATCTACGGATGCTGCAGTAAAGTTGGCCACGCGTGCGCAGTTTCGGTCCTCTTTTTCTTGGAAGGTAAGTGTGGCATGGCGCGTGTTTCTACTCTGGTGGAGATAAACGGATGACTTAACGCTTTTTTTAAGTGTACTGATAAACGATTCCGGGTTACTAACTAGCCTTGTAGACGTCTGAGCAGCTGCGGGAGTAGTTATTTAATTTCTCGGTGGTTGTAGTCGATCGCAGGGCAGGGTGTGGGTGTCCATGTTTCAGCTAACGTTACCAGGTTGAATCAAAGGGACATGCGGCCTTCGGCGGCGCGGTCAGTAGAAGTCGCTTGTCATCCCCTACGCTAATGTCTGGGTTTTTTCCGGTAACGGAAATATGCGTCCGTGCTTTATTTGTCAGCCGACGTTTTAGATGTCGATCATACAAACTCAACGGCCCGCAAACCAGCCACTGTCGACCGAGCGTCAATCCCCGGTTTTATTTGGAAGGTGCTGAATGGACGACTAGCGTTAGCATCGCATTAGCTAACATTAGCCGGATAACGGTACTCGCTTTTTTGTGCAGCAGCACCGCATGTTGGCCGGCTAATAAACATCGCGGTAGAATAAACGTATCCCAAATAGGGCTTGCTAATTTGAAACTCGGTGTTAGGACCGGCAAGTATAACATTAGCTGGCGGTGGTGTAAAAGTAGCGTTATTGTTGGCTGGCTTTGTACCGTTATCTGGCGCTGTTGCACTTGTTAACCCCCAGGCCAAGCTAACTTGCTTGCGCAAGCTAATGTGTTGTTGTCAGATTGCTGAAATGACTCCCATTAGCTCCCCAGCAAGAGTAGTTTTTTGTCATCTAAAAGGCACTGTTGGCTATTGGGTTAACCAAGTATCTAAATCGGGTTTTGTTTCAGTTAATGTTGGCCAACATAAAAAAAAAAAAAATAGTTGGAAACATTGAAAGTGGCGCAGCCGCAAAGCCTCGTGTTGAGCCGAGCTAAGTTGATCCGTGATTCTGTCTGTGTCGCTGCATGTTCATAGTTGGGACTTTATTATTAAGAGCAGACTTTGATTTTAATTGACGGAACAGATCCTAATGATGCCACTTTCCCCGAGATCTCGCGATGTTTATTCGCAGGGTATCGCACGGTGGGGCCCTTTCCAGGGCTGCAGTAGCCAGAGCAAACCCAGGGACCGCGTCTATAAATCAGCGTTGAACCCAGTAAAAAAAATAATAAAGTATCCATTCATATTTTGATAAGTGATTTTAAATGGTAATGTTTACACAAATGGAATTCCTCAAACTTGGGGTTCTGAACCGATCTTAAAGGTTTGTGTTTGTAGATTCAACCCTGAAGTTTTAAATTGCAGAATGTGATAATCATACTTTTTTTTCCCTATTTGATTATAGATTATGCTACATGTTGATTGTAAAAGCTGTCATGTAAACACCAACTCTCTAAATTACAAACTAACTGCTGGCAATATTACATTTTCCGTTATTTATTTTCACTATATTTTGAAAAATGACCCCAAAAATGTTGGCCCATTTTTAATCCCCACCTCTGTGAGTCTTGACACCAAGTCCATTGGTTTCTACTCCTAGATATAAATCTACAAACTACTTAAACGCCAGGGTACTGTCGTAGGTACTTAATTTGTTTGAATATAGTCTGTTGTGGATTAAGCTTTGTTGGACAATATCTAAATATAAGCATGCATGGTTACTGCCAACCATGTTTGTCTTTACTGTGTATCAGTTCAATAATGTGTAAAATCACATGCATCAAGATGTTTTCCCCATCATGGTTGTACTGCATGCTATAGTTACATTCTACGGTTTATTTGCAGCTAATTCAATATTTTCCACATTTGATGGTAAGGTTAATGAACTTAAAATATCTTTTGCAGCACCGCTGACCCATCGCACCATGTCAGATCCCGATCTTGACTTCACGACCGCCGAGTCTGGCGCCTCCGCCACCTACCCCATGCAGTGCTCTGCACTGCGTAAGAACGGGTATGTGGTGCTGAAGGGACGTCCCTGCAAAATTGTGGAGATGTCCACCTCCAAGACCGGCAAGCACGGACATGCCAAGGTAAAATTATTTATTGTATGGTAAAGTGGCTGTGCAAAGTGATTTTAAATGGAAATAGAAATTAAAATAAACACTCAACCAGTTGCAAAGATGGGCTTGGCAGAGACCTGAGGCTCAGCTTGGGGCTTGGATCTCAAGTTTCAAATCAGTCTGAGCCAAGCGACTTGTGTAGTTCTCGTTTTAGTAATCTGGATGGAGAAACCTTATCTTTTTCTTTAAACACCAGGGTGCTCCTACATGTACTTTGCCCTCCAGAATTAATGGAAACATTGAGCTTCTGGCTGACTAATTGGCATCACTTATTTATTATAGACTTAAGAGAATGTGTAAAGTTATTTATATATTGGCATCACTTCACACCAACTTCTCGATTCATGATCTCTCCAGGGACAACAGATGGAAAAGAGTACATGGCTAGTTCCGGCACATTTACAAGAAGTTGTATTAATTTGCTGCTCTGTAGTTTTGCATCATAATCATCATTTGTGCATTTTGCTTTAATTTATTGTGCTGCAGTTATAAAGGTCATGTTTTGTCATCACTTTATAAAACTACATTTTCTTCTGTAGGTTAACATGGTTGGTATCGACATCTTCACCAACAAGAAGTTTGAAGATATGTGCCCATCCACCCACAACATGGATGTTCCCTCCATCAAGAGGATAGATTACCAGGTACACAAGCAGTCCAAACATCCCTGGAACGTTTCTCACATAAGTGTAACTGCAGTTAACTCGAGAGTGCAGAACTTATTTAGAAAGGACTGGTGCTGGCTTCTGTGCTGGCTTCTCTTGAGCATAACTTTGAGTAGCTGCTGGCTACTTGCATACATTTACATCAGCCAGAAATGTGACATTAAATCTCATCATGGGTACATATTCTAGTCAATCATATGGATGTTGCATTAATGTTAAATTACTTGTTGGAAAACATTTTGCAATACATCTAATATTTGCTTAGAAAATAAAACAATTCTGCTCGTGCTTTTGAACATCCTGTACCAATATGAACAAGAGATGTATGTAAACAACGTCACTGTTAGTTGATGTAAGCTTAATAACTTTAGGACATACTGTGAGGACTAAACTGCTTGAGGTTGACGCTAAAGTCGGTAATATGGATGTGCTTCCTAGCAAATAAATATGCAGAAGTTGCATTGACTTTATAGAATACAGTCAATGTTGTGTTGCAGTTCATGTAAATGGCCGTTATCTAATGTGTCCTTATTTTCCCAGTTGGTCAACATCAACGAAAGCTACATGTCGCTGATGAGTGACAACGGTGAAATCAGGGAAGACCTGCGTGTCCCTGAAAGCGATATCGGCAAGGAAATCGAGTCAAAGTTTGAAGCCGGTGATGAATTCATGGTGAGTGTAAATTATTATGAGATCTGTGTTGACCTGATGAACCACTTATTTTTGAAGATAACTAATCAGTGCTGTTTAATTCCTGGGCTGTGGGCACTTTGAATCACGTTTATATAGCTGTGTAGATGCCCGAGACCAGCAACTCAAACATGTATTCTTGATTCTGCTGGTGGTATGAATCAGGTTGAAGCATAAATGTGACCCACGTGTGGATTCTGAATCAGGGCGCACTCGGACTAGACCCAGTTGCAACGTATCATGCCAAAGCATGATCATCCCTAGTCCCTCGCTGGCCTGCATTCGCATAGCTCTAAGCCCAACCAGGCATAAACATGGTTACCTCTTGTACGTATGCCATCACAATGTAATAAGACCCGCATGGATTTGCATAGTTTCCAAGAAGTGCGGTCTCAGAGTCAGCACAATGGAGAACATGACTTTACTGACAAGTCACGTCTGCCAAAACTTCAAGTAAATACTCAACCTCTGCATCAGAGCATGTGAGTGGACTGCTAGCAGTGGGATTTTGGATGGAGCACAGAGTGGCATTTTTAAAAGGTCAGAGCGTATCCCTATGTCCCGCTCCAATTTCTCTCCAGTACTGCTCACACCATGAGTCTGTAGCATGCCCAAGCCCGTCCCAGAATCCCTCTGCCAATCCAAAGCACACCTATTTTAGCACGGTACAGCGCACTAGACAAACTGGACTTTGATGGTCAAGCCTGTCTTGGTCACAGCATGGTTAGAGCTGAAAGTTGTCCCACGTGAGGCTCGTAAAGTTTCAGCTGATTGACATATTGTGTGATCTCCGCAGGTCACCGTGATTTCTGCCATGGGGGAGGAATGTGCTGTCGCTACCAAGGTCTTGGCCAGCAAATAGGGAGACGGACTTTGCTGCCAAGGCAACAAGCACCACCCACAACCAGTCTCTTGCATTCTCATTGGTTCTGTCACCAAAGCGTCGGCCTTCACAGACAACCTCAATCATCCTGTTGTGATTTCTCTCATCATTGATCTTTTGTTTTTGGTTTTTTTTTTCCCTCCCCTTTTCATTTCTCTTTTCCATTGCTGTTGGGGAAGTTCCAATGCAGCTCGCTGCATGGTCCTCTGCCTGATCACTGAGGTTTTGTTTGGTAACAATCTACTTTATATAAAACATAAAAAATAATGATCAGTTGCTCATTCCTGCTTATTTTTGCCTTCAAGGTGTTAGTTTTGCCACTCACATTCCTGAATGTTTAATAACAACGGGATTCAGCTTTTGTATGATTATTTTTTTATATTCTTGAATATAGCAGGTCTCAAGCCTTTTAGAGGGAACGGGAGGGGAGGGGGGAGCAGTTTTTGAGTTGTTAAAGCAGTGGGAGGGTGGGTAGTACTTGTAGATGCTAAATTCTGGTTTAGGCCGTCCCTCTAGCAGCCATACCGCTTTCCAGCATGGTCTTTGCTCTGGTTCCTGATTGGGCTCGACGGGTCCGTTTTACTCCTAACCGCTGGGATTGGTGGTGGCTAGCACTTATGAGCACTTGAGGTCCACCCCAGCATGTCAAGCTCTAAAACCAAGAAAAGAGAAGTGATTTTTTTTCCTTTTTTTTTTTTTTTTTTTTTTCTTCTCCCTCCCCTTAAGAACAGAAACAAACTTCAGTGATTTTACCCTCGTGATGCCAGTCTCTCGTCTGTGTAGAAGTTTGAGGGGCGTGAGAGTCCCGTGCGCTCACGCCTCTTGTCCACCGGGACAGTCGAGGGCTTGCCCCCGCTGCCCTGGCCATCCCCCAATACAAAAGGAGTGTTATATTTTGTTTTCAGAGGCGTGAGTGTGTAGCGGTGTGGGCCTCAGAAATGTGGGAGGCGGTTTGCAGTGAGGCGTGTTTCTTTTTGAGGGACTCGATCGGGTTGGGGAGGGTGGTAGAGTTGCAAACTTTGTTCACTCGGGGCCTTTGTCACCTGACTGGAGATGGCAAAAAATAAAACGATGAAACAAATGGACAAAAACTGCAATCTATGTCTGGTTTTCTGTCTCTAATGTACACTGCAATTTTGTAGGTTTGGTCAGCATGGCAAAGTGACCGTGTAGCTCATTTGGAGGTGTATTCTACTGTAGAAGTCTGGATAAACTTTAGGTTGAAAATTAGTATAATCTGCAAAGGCAATGCTGTTGTGATCATGAAATGCATTAATTTTATGGTGCTCCTCCCTTGTTTTTTTTGTTCTCCCATTTTATAATTCTTAAATCCTGTTTAAAAAAGTATGGCCATACTCAAAGGTCATGCTTTTTCTTTCAGCTAAAGTGTCGGTAATACTTAACTTAACAAGTAAAAAAACAAAACCCAATGTGAGACGTAGAAAGTAGTGTTTGGGGTCACATATGGTATGTTTTCATGTGTCAAATCCTTTCCTTCAATGTGACCCTAACACATGTCAAATAAATGAACAGAGAAAAAGGTCTGATATACCACCTCAACGTCAGTATGTCTTTTACAGTCCTGATGGTGCGGGGAGGGGGGGGCTTTTGCATCTTCACACTAACTCCTCCCACTGAAATACAAAACAATACAGCACAAAATATAGTAAATGTGTAGTGTGGATTATATACTATTAAAGCACTGTGCAAATGTGTGAACTCATGGCTGCAGATACGGGCTCACAGCAGTAGCAACCAATAACTTATGCATGTCTACAATGAGCCACAGATGGCATCACGGTGGAGAGAAGGATGCGTGTTCTTCATTTGACCAGTTATGGTTTCTCTGACTCATCAGGAGTGGTTTTACTTGGTGTGGTCATAGTAATGCAGCTGAATGAACAGGGCTTCCGTGAGGCCCCTGGCAGAGCAGGGATTGTGTGTGAAGGGGCTGTGAATGATTGCCCAAACTCAGCAGGTTTATTATCAGGGTGTGTTTGGGCTGTAATTGACCTTTGGACCTACCTCATACCACAACAGACAGCTGCTGAAACAACAGGCTAAACTCTAAACTCAAAAGTCATCGCTGTTGATCAATGTTCAAATATCAGTATTGCAGGAAAAATGACGCAGAAAGAATTATTTCATATTTAGTAAGGATTTCGGCGGTGCCACCAGCTCTTCAGTAGACCTATTATTTCCAGATCCATGTGTTTTTCCGTAGCAATACTGGTATCGGCCCTTATTTGGTAAGGGCGTTCCAAAAGTCGGCCCTACGTCACTGCAGCGTCACCTCCGGTTCGTCCTTTCACGTCCGAGCTCTCAACATGGCGCCGGTAAGTCCCTCCAGCTCCGCTGGAATCTAAGCGTTTTATAATCAATCTCTTTGCCCTTTCCCACTTATTCTGTTAAGTTTATACTTTAACGACGTAAAGCTAGAAGCGCACTACTCCGTGTAAACATCGAGCGGGTTACTATGAAAGGAAACCGAGAAGCTAGCAGAGTTAGCACTGGCTCGTAGTAGTCCTGACGTTTGCCGACACGTGTTCCATTCATTAGTCCGTAACAGGAAGCCGGCCTCCATAGAATACGTGGCGTTTTATTTCTTGTCAATGTTTTTTCCTCCAATTGACTTGTAAATGCGATGTATACTGCTAGTTAACGTGTGGTATAAGGCACAGTAGTCCGTTCGGCTTCACTTGTTTATGTTCGCTATCTTTGTAAGAGCTCATAGAAATTGAAGTAGAACTACTACTGTGTCGTGAACTAGATAGGTAGACCTTAAATTTAGACACGAACGTTACATTTAATTTGTTAAATAAAGGGCAGTTATTTTAAGGACACTTAAATGAAAGATTTATTCTCTAATGAAGAATATGGTGCATTCACCTACAGAATCTAAATTGTCACAGATGTCTGTAGGTTTGCAACCAGTGAAAATCTAAAAGTAATAAATTAACCACAATGAATTATCAATATAGAAATGTTAGAATATCGTCTTTAAGATGAACATAATCACATGTGCTGCTGCTAAGACCTAAAGTTTCTGATCTTGTTGCTGCTTTTTTACCTCACAGCTCAAACAGAAGAGGCCAACTGTTGGCAGGAAGACCAAAAAGGGAGCTGCATGGAAGTTCACTTTGGACCTGACCCACCCCGTGGAGGATGGGATCCTGGACTCTGCCAGCTTTGTAAGTATTGAATATCCAAAAAAAGAGCTATATAAGTCCTATGAGTTATTATTTATCACCGCACTTGTTAAACACTTTCTGGGTTAATTTTCTCATGCAGATTTAACCCTTCCAAATGTTATATTATGAAGGGGTTAATTTAACAGCCGTTGCGTGCAGCTAACCGTGTGTCTGGACTAGGGTTCCCTTCCCTAGGTCCGAATATACTAGGGTTCTCTTCCCTAGTGTGTCACTGTGATCTATCCAACAGGAAATCTTCCTCAAAGAGAGGATAAAGGTCAACGGAAAGACGGGGAATCTGGGCAATGTTGTCCAGGTCGGCCGCATGAAGAACAAGATCAACGTCGTGTCTGAGAAGCAGTTCTCCAAAAGGTGAGATATACTGTAGCACGTTTTACCAAGCGTCCAAAACCCATTTGAAACCCCCTATTATTGGAAATCAAAAACTAAAAATACTGTGACTAAACGATGCTACTTGTCCCCCACTAGGTATCTGAAATACCTAACGAAGAAGTACCTCAAGAAGAACAACCTCCGTGATTGGCTGAGAGTAGTAGCGTCCGACAAGGAGACGTACGAGCTGCGTTACTTCCAGATCAGTCAGGACGACGAAGAGGAGTCGGAGGCAGACGAGTAAATTGATGTCAGTGTGTCAGAATAAATGTGGAAAAAGACTTTTCTGACTTGTGTTTTCATCTTGCCGTTAAAAGGTCATCTCTGCACACTTAAATGCATGACGGTCCCGGTCTTAAGTCCCGTTTACTGCTGGTATATTGAGTTGTGTTTCAGATTATTTATTCAGGTATATGGACAGGTTTGGCTGCAGTATAGTATTTACATGGATGCTGGGTAAGTTATCAGTGTGACTGGGTAAAGAAAATATTTTGTTGTATGAAAATCTATAAATCACAACAGGAAAATATTTTAAAAACTGAGTGAAGATGTCACTATTCATAAATAAATTTTCATACTGACCATCGTATGGAATCTTTTTAGACTGTTGTACAAGAGTAATCCAAACTTGTTTCTGCAGTTTTTGTCATTGCTCCATACACCAACTGACCAAATTCTGGATTGGATAATTGCCCATCATATATGTACACTTGTTTGCCAGTTTATTACTCACACCTCACTGAAACCAAAGCAGTTTGGTTCATTTTTGCAAGAAATTCTCCTTTTGTGAAGTTACACTTCTCAGTACCATACATTCACACTACATTTACATTTAGGTAATTTAGAAGATGCTTTTGTCCAAAGCGACTTACAATAAGTACATTTGTCAAAAGAAGGAAACAAAGAAACCACAACGTATCATTGCTGATAAAGTAAGAGCTAAATATAGAACAAGTGTTAGGTCCTCATCTGAGTAAAGTAGTACCTCAAGAGCAACAGTGCTACGATCAGAGTGCTATAAGGGTGGTGTTTTGAGAACATGAGAACATGGAGAAGAGTTTCCTGGGGTTGGAGGCAGAAGAGTTGATCTTTGCCAGGTACAAGGCAGATTTAGCTGCCGAACCACTAGATGGAGCTACAGATACTTTTTGCATACTGTGCATCTTAAACATCCAGAAATGGAAAGGATTACAGGTGCAAAAGATCAAAAGTGCAGTATAATATCAGTTTGGATTAAAAGCTCACTTTTAGTCCAAACTATATTATGGTTCAAAAAGACTGAGCTTTTTAATTTCCATTAGACAATTCAAACGCATCTTTGATGGGACGACCCCCCCCCCCCCCCCCCCCCTATTCATAACAAAGGCTTTCTGTTAAAAATGATCTGTCCTTTCCGAGAACCATTTATCCATCACCTGGATTATTGTTCATAATTAAGGTGATAATTAGACAGGCTCAGTAGTACTCATACATGAAGACTTTTAATATATACTTAACAAGCTTGTGATTGCAGCCAAAATCATAAAAAGGGGGATTAAACTGATGCTAAATATTTTTGTTTGTACAGATAAATATCTCATAATCTATGGCTTGAAACCAGGCTCATGTTTAGCTTTAAAAAAAGACACTGAACAGCGATGTGTTTTTCCACTTTATAAAATTGACCTCCGTTCAATTGACTGGCATGATGAGGGAGTGTCCATCTCTCCTGCATGAAATGCTTCAGGCTCCCAATGAAAACCTTTATTCCCTTAAACAGAATAGAATGTTATGGTGTGTGTGTGTGTGTGTGTGTGTGTGTGTGTGTGTGTGTGTGTGTGTGTGTGTCTGGATTCACTCCCATCAGCTCATCTGTTGTGTATAAAACACGTTGCCTCAGGAATGCCTCCACCTTCAGCTGCTCTGCAGACAACACCGGCTGGTTCCCTCTCAAATCTTGATATAAAGAGTCACAATCAGACTTGCTTGTCTTGTCAATTAACTGTTTTCCCCCCAAACTGTCTTATAAGCCAGATAGACAATAGCTGAGTGTCTTGTTTCTCCTGTTTTAGACCTTCGTGTTACCATGTCTGCAGGTGTAATCTGACTCCTTGCATCAGATTACAACAGCAGCTACAAACCATACAGTGTGTATGGGTTTGTGAGTAGGAGCATGTTGCTGAGGCTCTGGAGGAGCTTGGTCAAGTCAGAGAAAATATCGAATACATTCATAACACCAAGTCTGCTTTACAAACAGGAGGTGTGTAGTTTGAAAGGATTGGCTATCTAGTGATAGCTCTCACTATCAATAGCTTTGTTTGAGGGCATGCCAAACTAGTGGCTGGGCAGATGTTACTTGATGACATCACCACTTTATGGAAGAAAAGACAAGAGGAGCAGTGATTCTTCCCGTTGGGCATGGACTGTAGGCTTTGACACTCTGGAGACCTTTTACATGCACAAAAAAAATATATAACACACTAAAGAAAAGAGGAAAACACAGAAACACACACACACACACACACACACACACACACACACACACACACACACACACACACACACACACACACACCTGGTCAGTTCTCAGCTCTGCATACAAAAAGTAAAGAAACATCACCAGCTGCAGCACAAACTTAACTCACACACACCTTTTCAGCAGCTATTCTATCCTCCCTCCTATGAATGAATGATGACACACACACACACACACACACACACACACACACACACACACCTGGTCAGTCTCAGGTGTTGAATAATGTATCCACCTGATCACGTGGTGTCAGGTCTGAAGGATTAACGCTGTCATCTCCTCTCGTCACCATTTCCCGCGGGTCTGCAGAGGACGTGGACTCTTCCATCTCTCCCTCAGGAAACACACAGCCGGTGAGTGTATGACCTGTCTGCTCTGGTGTCCACCTTTAACCTGCATGTTGTCTGTGTTTTCAGCACTTTGGTTCTGCTGTCCGTGCCCTTCACTCTCTTAAAGCCAACCTGTTGACGTTGACCGGGTGTTGATTTCAGTTCTAGTGTTCATTGAAGTGCAAAGCATGTCATTTCAGATTTGTAGAAGTTGGTTCAGGTTCAGTTTTAGCATCCACAGCCACGCCGTAACCTTTCTGTTGAAAGTAGATCCTCGGTCTTCATTAATGTTTCAGAGAGGGAGTCTCGCTCTAGTGAGTGATGAGACCAGCTGATGGCAACACCTGCTGGTTGACATCACCTGCCTTTTTATGATCACACTGTTCATTTATTGAAGAATTGATCAATAAGATTCAGTTCGCCCAAACTATACTATACATATTTTTCTTACCTCTTGTTTTATCAAGCCATGGAATTTAGTTTGTGGCATAAGCATTGAAAAATTACTTCTTTCTACTTTCTTTATCTTTGTTTATTATTTGTCTAAACAGTACTAAATCAGATTGAGTATTTCTCCACCAGAATTATATTCTGGCATGTGTATAACACTTAATTTAAACCATTGAATAGGGAGACAAAGTATATAACAAAATAAAACTTTATATATAATGTAAAGTTTTTAAATTTGGGGAATTTTAATCTTGATCTCAGTATTTCAAAAATCACTGTTTCTTCCAAATGAACCTTGGTTTTGGTGTAATACATGCATTTAGATTTGATAATATAATACACAAGTATTAAACTTACATTACCTAATTTTGTTACAGCATCAAATAGCATTCCCAATTCCACACATTTGCTCTCAGCTCCATGATATTGATGATATACTGCATATTGTAGCTTTCTATATCATTTCCTGGCAGCAATGACTCTCATTTTCATCAATATTGAGCTACAAAAAAACATCAGTCTGTATAAACCAAACTCCTCCCTTTTATTAATCACAACAGACTTCTGTTTAAACTAATTTACATTTACTTCTTTCTTTGTCCTTTCTGATAGAAAACACCTCAATGCATTTGACTTGTACTTAAGGAGTAGTACAGTTTTGAGGTACCTTTATTGAATTTGAGTATTTCTGTTTTATGCTACTAAATTCTTGTAATACATTACAAAGGGAAATATTGAAGCTAATTCTGCACTTTTACTTCTGTCCAGGACTGTAACAGAATATTGTTTAATTGTGTCATCAATACTGACTAATTTGAATTATCTGAATACTTCTTTTCACAGAGAGAATGCCCTCCATCTTGATCTGTTGCTCTTAAAGAACAAACCTAACAAAAGAAGAAAGAGTGGGACGCCTAATGATGATGAGGGTGAAAGAATGCTAGAGGGAGTGACACAGAAAAGGTAGAAGGAGACACAAACGCACATAAACAGGTGATAAACAGGTGCGGTAATGGCGGCGTGGCTGCGCCGGGTGTCTCTGGGTGACGCCTGGTACAACATGTACGCCCGCCTCCTGAGAACCAAACCTGTGGGCTCCATGGCTCAAGGCTCCGACGACATCACGGAGCTCGGGGAGGGGACGGTGGTCGGGCTCGCCAAGGTCCTGACCACCGTAGACCTGGTTTCACTCGGGGTGGGCAGCTGCGTCGGCACTGGGATGTACGTGGTCGCTGGGCTGGTTGCCAAGGCGATGGCTGGGCCAGGGGTCATCCTGTCTTTCATTATTGCAGCGATGGCGTCCATACTATCAGGTGAGGCATCATAAGGTTGAAGGTAACTACGAATTCTGTATTCTTTTTGCTCGCTGTTGTTTTCAGCAAACAAACAGGAGGAAATAAGACATTTGTTGGGGACTATTTTCATCGGTGGATTAATCCACATTTGTGGCAGAAGAGTGGTGTAGGCCTATGTGGGATTGAGTGAAAATAAACCAGTGTTGTTAATGAGGGGACATGTCACTTGTCCACTCTAATCTCATGATGCCCGATGTCTCGTTGAACTCATTATATTCATGCTTGTCTTCAGGCGTGTGCTACGCAGAGTTTGGTGTCCGGGTCCCGAAGACGACCGGCTCGGCCTACACCTACAGCTACGTGACAGTCGGGGAGTTTGTGGCCTTTTTCATTGGCTGGAACCTGATCCTGGAGTATCTGATCGGCACAGCGGCGGGGGCGTCGGCTCTCAGCAGCATGTTCGACTCCCTGGCCAATCACAGCATCAGTAACTACATGATAACACACCTGGGCACCCTCAGAGGACTCGGTCAGTACGATCAGGATGTCTGGCACTTTTCAGCCCACTAGGAGCAAATTAAAAGTCTGTTTTAATATTAGACATTAGGCATGAATATCTTGAAATCTTGTCATTATAATTGCTGCTGTTTGTCTGTCTGTCTCAGGTAAAGGTGAAGACACGTACCCTGACCTGCTGGCCCTGTTTATCGCCCTGCTGGTCACCGTCATCATTGCTCTCGGTGTGCATAACTCGGTGGGCTTCAACAACGTCCTCAACGTGGTCAACCTAGTGGTCTGGGTCTTCATGGTCATTGCCGGACTCTTCTTCATCTCCGCTAGCAACTGGGGGAGCGGCAAGTTCCTGCCGTACGGCTGGTCAGGGGTGAGATGTTTTGTTTTTTAGTCACATGATCCCCAAACTGGAGTGGAAAAGAAACAGAGTGATGTCCTGTTGTTGATCAGGTGATGCAAGGTGCAGCGACATGCTTCTACGCCTTCATCGGCTTCGACATCATCGCAACGACTGGAGAGGAGGCAAAAGACCCAAACACCTCCATCCCGTACGCCATCACCGCCTCGCTGGTCACCTGCCTCACTGCCTACGTGTCGGTCAGTGTCATGCACCCTTGTAACAAACACTTGTTGATTTTATATTCTAGAACTCAGTTGAGATGCGAGACAATCGAACTTGGAAGATGTACAGTCAAAGTAATAGTTATTTGCTTAAACATTTCTTTGAAACTTCAAAAATGATGTATGACTCTAGTCACTGTAACCATGAGAGGCCATTGATCATGCAGCCATTAATAACCACCCAAAATATTATGCAGACACTCACACACTCACGGACACACCCATGACTGATCTCATTATCTCATTAGACGTTTTTATCATTGTGCATGGGACATAAATCGTCCTTGCTGATTAATCCGATTTCCTCCACAGGTGAGTGTCATCCTGACTCTCATGGTCCCCTACAACCTGATAGACGGCTCGGCGCCTCTCATGGAGATGTTTGCGGTGCATGGCTTCCTGTGGGGGAAGTACATCGTGGCCATAGGCTCCATAGCCGGACTCACCGTCTCTCTGTTGGGCTCTTTGTTCCCCATGCCCAGAGTCATCTACGCCATGTCCCGAGACGGCCTGCTGTTCAGGTGAGGAGACACGTTCTAGGCAGTATGAGACCTCCGCTACCAGGTTGACTCTGTGATTAACGTGTGTGCAGGTGCTTGTCTCACGTGTCTGCGTTCACACACACTCCCACGGTGGCGTGCGTGGTGTCGGGGAGCTTCGCCGCCGTCCTGGCTCTGCTGGTGAGTCTCAGGGACCTGATCGAGATGATGTCCATCGGCACCCTCCTGGCCTACACTCTGGTGAGCGTGTGTGTGCTGCTGTTGCGCTACCAGCCAGACGAAGACGCCGACACACAGCAGTTTAACTCCGAGGAGGACGTGGTCAGCCTGAAGCATCAGGACGACGGCGCCGGCCCCACCAAAGATGATCAGATGCTGATCGGAGGCTCAGACGGTGATGGATCGGCGTCCTACCATGCTGGCGGGACTGAAGGAGAGGGGGACGACTCTGATTTCCACACAGGCCACGCCCCCCTGCTGAAAAGGCTTCTGGGAGGTCATTACTACACCCTGCGGCTACGGCTGGGAATGCCCGATGCATCGGCAAGGCCCACGCCCGCCACCGGCCGCACAGTGACCCGATGCACCCTCACCTTCTTCTTCACATCCTTCTTCCTCTGGTCCACCGTCATATTTGGCGTTGAGCAGGGGACCGGTGCTGGGGCGGTGTTTTCAGGCCTCATGGCCACAGTGATGGCGGGGTCCTTGGTGAAGCTTTTGATCATGATCATACAGCAGCCAGAGAGTGGAAGGAAGCTGCCCTACATGGCACCCTGCGTGCCTTTCGTCCCCGCGGCGGCCATTTTGGTCAACAGCTACCTCATGCTTAAACTGTCTCCGCTCACCTGGGCCAGGTTCACCATCTGGTGCTTCATAGGTGAGAGGAAACTTTCTTGATTATGGATTTAGAAAAAAAGTTTTTTACTTGAAAAGAAAACAGCAACAAGTCAAAAACAACATAACATTTCAACAGTAATAAATGATAACGATATATAATCATAATAACATATGCTTAAATGTTTTATATGTGGTCAGGCCAGTTTGAATTTCAATCTTATTTAGTTATATTTGTATATATTATTATATTTATATTTATGTCTTTTTTTCTCGTAATTTCTTTAGTTAGTTTTATATATTTTTTATATATTATCGTATTCATATTTTTACTATATATATATATATATATATATATATATATATACATATTTTAGATGGCTAGATGCAAGTTTTCACTGAGGTGTCCAAAAAGCCAGAAGTTAAATGTACTTATATTGTACATTTATACATATATTGTACTTGTACTTATACCAGTTATGCTAGTCCAGTAAGATCTCAGCATCCTCCCCAGGTGTCCTAACTGCAACATACTTGTGACAGATGTGCATTCAGTGTCTGTGATGATTTGGAGTCTTTTAAAAAAGGTTTCTTCTCACCTGGGCTACGAATGGCCCTAAAAGATGAGAAATTACATCAAGCTTTGGATAGCAAAATCCACATGGAAGATGATTTAGGGCCCATGCATCTGTTTTGGCATCTGGTTTCAGTTCAAGAGTTGTACCAGTGGTTATTTTTACTTTGTGTCTATCGTATTAGTTCTGCAGCAGTTTGAGTCCCCAACCTGAAGCCCTTTTTCACAGCCTTTTCACACATGGAAATAGAAATAGAAAGTAGAAAATTGGATGTAGGCTAACTGTAGATGACGACGCTCCCTCTTTGATTTTGTTGAGGTAGAGCAGAGAGAAGAACATACCGTACATCCAGACTTGTTCGATCTGCAGTTGGTTGACAGATGACAGAGTAAGGAAGGAATTTCCCGTTGATAAAACAGCTGTTTTTCAGCCTTACGTCTCTACCTGCTGTATGTTTTTAACCGTCACCGTCTGTCCGTCCTCAGGTCTGTTGATCTACGGTTGTTACGGCGTCTGGCACAGCACGCTGGAGCTGAACGCCCGGGAGGAGCAGGCGCACGCCAGCTCCTACCAGCGCTACGACGACCACCTCGACGACGACACCTTCTCCCCCGCTGACGGCCTGCACCCCAAGGAACAGGACGAGGCACCCTACCAGGGCTGGTCTGCCCCAGAGGAGAGGGGGTACCACAACCAGGCGCAGGAGAACCAGTATGAAGACCAACATCAGGGCCTGAATGAGGACAATGGTGACCAGCATGGATACCAGTCTGGAACAGGAGGCCAGTCTTCGAGCAGGTCTAGAGGAAGGACCAATCATGGCTTTGATGGGGAGGAAGAGGAGGACTGAAATTCTGACTTTGAAAGTGCAGTCTACTTGAGACCAGGCTGCATGAATCTAATCCCAGGGCTGGTGTTATTGGATGAGCTCTGTTTTGGATGTTTTCCAGACCCAAATCTAGAAAAATGAGCTTTGTGAAGCCACTTGTCTCGGCCGATTCTGCAGCAGAAGCGCTTCTAACCAACAAATTTAAAAGGCGAAGATGGATGTCCGGTGAATCCATTTTTCATGCCCAAGCTTCCCCCTCTCTTCTTTGTTTTCATTGTTACCCAGAAAAACCCACTGATGTTTATCTTAACCAATCAGACGGCAGGATAAAACTTGAATTTCTCCATTGACCATCAATCTCAAGAACAAAGTAAACTTCTACTTTTCAAAGTTAATGATGTAAAATATTTCTGTGGCCTGAACGTCTTTCAGCAGCTTTCTGAAGTCACAAGTTACTTTTGTGTTTGTTTTGAGTATTTGCTTTATTTAGCATCTGCAGCAGCCACTTGTGTTAATGTTTGTAAATGAGAACAAGCAGGAATAAATGTCACATTTTGAGTGAAATTATTTATTTTGAGACTTTTAATTACATAAAAATGTTTTATTAATTGTAAAACCAGTCAAAAATCCAACAACCAATACAGGCACACAGGTGACATATAATGAATATACTGTGAATATGAGGAGGCTAACATTGTTATTGGTACATGAAACTTTTTTTCTGTGTTGGATTAAATGAGATTGAAAGATACTTTCATGAATAGAAATTTCTGTGATTGGCATGTTCGTATATACTTGATTATGATGGCATTATACCGTCTATAAAGCGAGGGACGGAACACCACGGCTTCACACTCGTGCACTCTTGGCGTGGTTGGCGGGGGGGTCCAGCGGCGTGGCCGTGCCCCCCTGCCTGGAGTAGTAGAAGCTGTTGTCCCTGCCTGGGATTCCGGGGTCGTTGCCAAAGCAAAACAAGATCACGGCGCCGCCGAGGAGACAGAGGCCGGAGCCAACCCAGCCGGCGTACAGAGAGAAGCCGAACGACATCAGACCCTCCTCTTGGTGAGCACCGATGGGGAACCAGACCGTCGATATGATGCCACACAAAGCTGGAAGAGATGGAGGCGTTACCGAGGAGACGGCATTTATGACACAAGTTAAAATTGACAGTATATCTGGACTTTCTGTATCATTCTGACTGTCTGTCCCAGAGGCTGATACAGGAACTACCCGTCTCATCCCACAGGAAGGAGCCCTGTCTGGCAGTTGAACCCAGTCAGGATGAGGCCTCATCAGAAAGACCCTGACCCTCCTTCCACCCATCCTCCCTCCTGCAAGAGCTGGGAAAGACCCGCGTACTGTCCTCAAAAACTACTGTCATCAAAAACTAAAAGTGCTGGGCCTGAAAACCAAAATGAATCTCTCCTTAAATCCCAAACTGTCCTTGGAAACAAATGTCTCCTAAAAACCTAGAATGTCCTCTAAAACCAAAATTAACATGTCCTAAAAAGCAAGAGCAAAAACTGTCCACTAAAACCAACTCTGTCCTCTAATGTCTTTATTTAATAAACCATGAACATTTTGCAGGATACATTTCAAAAGTTAATTTATACTGTTGGTTACTTGGTAAGTACCTTAACTGACCGTCTTTAAAAGACATAGCCATCTATCAAGCTTACACCTGTCATATGCATGAATGTGTGTGTGTGTGTGTGTGTGTGTGTGTGTGTGTGTGTGTGTGTGTGTGTGTGTGTGTGTGTGTGTGTGTGAGGGAGAGAAAGCGAGACAGAGGTCTCCTCACCCATGAGGACATAGAGGACGCCTCCCACACGCCCGCGGCGCTGCTTGACGGCGGAGTTGTCATTCTGCAGCCTGACGCAGGGCATCGACATCAACACCAGCAGCATGGCGGGGAGACCGAACAGACATGCGCAGATCATCAGGGCACGAGACGTCTGGACGTAGGCTGAGAGAGAGAGAGAGAGAGCGCAAAGTAACAATTATTTTACTGCCATTTAGTGTCCATCCATCCATCCTTCCATCCATCCATCCATCCATCCATCCATCCTTCCTTCCTTCCATCCATCCATCCATCCATCCATCCATCCGTCTCACCGGGCAGGGAGAGGATCTGGCTGAGGGCCACGCAGTGATAAAGCGCCGGGGAGATGACGCACTCCGCCCAGAGTCCCCGGGAGCCCAGCTCGTCCATGCGGACGCAGGTGGCCACCGCGTAGTCGCAGGTCCGGACCCAGTCGTTGGTTGCCGTGGCGACGATGATTCCGACCCAGCCCGCACAGCTCGCCGCGCTGCCGGTGAGCTGCCTGCACATGTGCGCCATGGAGTCGCCGTGCGTATTTACGCGCGCAACTCCAACAAAAAAAGGTCGTAAAAATGTGATTTAAAAAAAATAAATGTATATTTTTCTTTGTCTCTTTGCAGTTGTATGAATTTAAAAGTCTTGTTCCAGACCAAAAAACTAAGAAGACGGATTAAAAACGCAGAAGTTAACAGGTATAGTGTGTCCTCCTCTGCTCTGTTCTTAAAATATGAAAAGTAAAAACTGCACCCCCCCACCTTATAATAATTACGGTATTCTTCCAAATGTGATTCAAATTCAAATAAGTATTTTAAAAACCAGTAGAAATTAAAAAGCAATCCTGCTGTGTCCCGTTAACGTGGCCGACTGATCCGCAGAAAAAAATGCCTAGAATAAGATTTATTATAGGGTGTGGTGAAAAACGTACCCTTCAGCCTAAACTCTAAGCCAATCAGAGCGCTTGTGAGATCCTAATGTAAACCAGATACGGAGATAGAAACCCAGGACAGAAAAAACAAAATCTAAAAGCATCAGCAAGAGATAGGGAACGACCTGGAATATTTGGCCCAAATTTAAGGTCTTCGAAATCCGGAAGGAACTTTGCAACATGAATTAAAATGAGTTAATTTAATAAAACACATATTTCTCTTCATATGTGACTCACCTGCCCTCTGCTGGCGTTTCCCCAATGTAAAAACACCCAGTCCATCTCAAACAATAACATAAACCATTCGTTTTGATTAATTGTTCATTTATTAAATAATTTCAAGCATGA
This sequence comes from Eutrigla gurnardus, assembly GCF_963514095.1. NCBI lineage: Eukaryota > Metazoa > Chordata > Actinopteri > Perciformes > Triglidae > Eutrigla > Eutrigla gurnardus. The sequence continues at coordinate 10,486,224 of NC_139929.1, read as the reverse complement.
TACCATAAAAATGTGACGATTAAAGACACCAGTCTCTACCCTGATAGTGACCTTTTTTTAATCCACAGACATGTTTTTGTCCAGAATATAGTGATATAAAACATTAAACTTTCATTAATCACTTACAAAGTCTACGTATTATTATTATTATTATTATTGTTATTATTTTACACACACTGGTTATGTTAGCTACTGGATAGATTTGTCATTGACGTCACGTTCTAAAAAAACTAAATAGACAAATTTTATATATTAAATGTTCAAAATCCTTCATGAAATAGCTTCAAATTTACACTCTCCAGCGGCATGTAAAATGTACACAAAATTACAAAAATCCCCCCCTCCCTCCCCAGTCTCCTGCTACAGTCAAAACGGATGAAAATTCTTCTGGCGGATTGTAATGCTTCTGTCCCCGTCTCCTAAGGCCACACCTCGATTTATAATCTCATAAATTACTGTAGATCTCTTTTTGTGACTTTGTTCTGTCATCCTTGGTGTCAGCTTTTGTTTTTCATAAAAACGTTCTCTTCTCCTCTGACTTCCTCCATTTCTCTGCGGCCTGTTTTCTCTTTTCCTCTGTAATCAGTCTGTATTGTTTTTTTCTCCACTCTCATTGGTTTTTCAGAGAGTTGATGTGAGCGCAGATCTTGAGCGCGGGCCCCAGTTTGATGTTCATGCTGGTCATGAGGTGGTCCTCGGTCAGCAGCAGCAGAGCCTGGCCGTCGATCTCCTGCAGCCGGAACGCCTCGGCCACGTCGCTGCAGCCTGAAACACACAGACGCAAAGATAAAGTTGAGTTCTGGTCTTTAAAAACATCTGTTTCGGTTTCTTACACTGGCTGTTCTGTCAGCATCACACGAGATACAAAGACGCTACACGTTACACTGACGTCTTCGCATCTCTATACGTAACATTAACAAACATCTTTTTATTAAAATCATGTAAATATAATTTGAAATATTATTACTGTTGCTTTATTCATAGTAATACATCATCTCTACATGGCACATATTTTCTATATTTCATACTGTGACTTTTGCACGTTCTTGCACAGCAGTTTCATTTTAAAACAGATCTTTATTTGAATATTATTTACAATTTCCTTGTATGTGAAAAAATGATTCTGATTCTAAAAGGAATTCAATAGATTGAAAAAGGCCTTTACCTGGTTCAATTTAACAATAATAACTGCAAACAAGATCAAAAACGCCCCTCAAATTAACTGTCAATTATACATTTGGAGTCTAATTTAATTGCTTTTAAAGCTTTACATTCATCAATCAAACTTTGTGTAATAAAGATGTTGGTGCTTAACAAAATAAGTGTCAACCGTGAGTTCAATAATAGCTATTACACTACCTAAAACTTTCAAAATAAAATCATGTTTGCTTCTGAAGTGAACTATAAATATTTACAGATTTGTGTTTGTGCTGCGTTTACTTTTTCTTCCAGATGTTTCACAGCGACGTCAATCACGTGACGGTAAAGTATGCACGTAACCTCCGCCTGTGGTTGATTTCAGCACTTTACGACACACTTAATTGGATGAGAAGCTGTGCACGAAGTCCCCGTCATCGATGATTAACACACTCGACTGTTTGTATAAATCAAACTGACGGTTTTAACGAACGCTGCCAGTTCAGATGGCGTCCAGGAGACACACATATTTATTGATTTACTATTGAGGCTGATCCGTGAGTTACCTGGCAGTGTGTGAATGAAGGCAGTTACTTCCTCCACGCTCCACTGGGAGGGCGACGGTTTGAACGTGGTCGTGGGCGTAGAGGTTGTCAACGCCGGTGCGGACGCCCTTCTCGCTCTCCGCGCCGCCCGACGCTCCATCCTGGCTGTCATGGCAACAGCAGGATCCTCCTCCCCGCCGTCATCATCTTCCTCCTCCCCTCCACCCTCCATGTCCTCCTCCTCCTCCTCGTCCTCTTCCTCCGCCGCCACCACCTTCTCCTTCTCACGCCGCCCGGCACTCCAGAGATCACGAGGCTGCAAGGAGTCGGGTGAAAAACAGGTGAAATTATTTTAATATATTTCATTGTTTGCTTCTTAAAAGTCACTGTATTAATGTTAAATCCTGTGTTATCAGCTAAATATAAAGGATGAAAAGTAAACGTTTTGCAGAAAATCTGAACAACTTGCTTTGTTAATGATGAAGCATCAATGTTAGAGCAGCATATTATTGTCCAAGCTGCTCCACATGGAGTTCTTTTACTTCTTCTTTCAGGCTTTTCTCTAATCTTTGCAGTTTTGTGATAACTCACATGTTTCTGTATAAGAAGTTTAGAGGAAGGATCTAAACAACATCTACAACATAAAAACCCAGGAGCAACAGTTGGCATTTGAAAACTCTGTGGTATCTAATAAAACAAAAATATAACCACAAATTTAATCTTAAAGTTCAATATTTATTTAACCTTAATCTCACCAGGATAATCCCAGTGAGGTTTTGAATCTCTTAGCAAATAGTCTTGGCAAATATGGCAGCAAAAACCACTAAAAAACACATTCCAGACTTTAAAAAATTCACATAAACGAGACGTCATTAAATTATCCTTAATCCTTTTTTTAAAAATTTGAATTCTAAAATAATCTCGTTTAAAATGTATCTGAAGCTCACACCAAAATCCAAAAACACTTTAAAAGCTACTGATAGAAGTGAACATAAATTAGTAGGTAGTTTGTGTAATTTGACTTTATACAGAAAAATCTATAAACAATATATCCCTCTGTAATGTAGTGGAGTGGGGGTAGCATAAAATAAAAGTACGAGCACCTCATGAGTAAAAAGTAAAAGTAAAGTAAAAGTTACCTTTCACCACTGAAGAAACCTTCTAAGTAAGCAGTTCCTCTGATGGCCACTAGGGGCCGCATGGAAGAAACCCTCAACTGCATTAATGTAAAATGTACAAAACGTTTCTAACAAGGGCCATGGCTAGGGTTTTAGAATGTCTCATACTTTAACCACTATTCAACATTTTATTGATTAAGTTAAGTATTATTTATTTTAAATAAATAAGAAAAATAAATACATATTTATATGCTTATTTTTATTTGTTACAGAGGAGATTGTGTCTGTAATCTGGTGTGGAAACTACACCAAAATGGCTGTGAGGCTTCAAAACAACCCTCCAGACTCCACATCCCATAATTCACTAGTAACACCTGTGTGCGAGGACTGCAATCAGTGTGTTTTGGTGAGAACTTGGCTGTTTGGAATGAGCTGTGGATGACATGGAGCCGTTTTAGATGTTTCTGTGGATGTTTTGACAACTTTTACCCTCTGAAAAATCTTTGATTGCATGAATAATGAGTTATCGCTAAAGCTGCTGTGAATGTGATACGACCACAAACTATGTTCTCTGTGAAGGAAACTGCAAACATTTAACAGCCGACTGTCACGTCCTCGACAGGTGAGTGTTTAATAATCAGAGATACACTTTAACATGAAAGCACGATAGCATGTTGGACATGTCCAATATAACATGGTCAAAAATTAGGATTAATGCTGACGTGATAAAGTGATTCACATTTTTTTGTAACATTTTGTAGTGATTGTGTAAGTGATTTCACAGTAAGCGTAACCTGTACTGAATATAATCATGAGTTGAACTGGTTTTTTGATGGTGGTGTAGAGGGTAACACTGTTGTCTCACAGGGAGAGGGTCCGGGTTTGATTCCCGGTTCGGGTTCCTTCTGTGTGGAGTTTGCATGTTCTCCCCGTGTAAGCGTGGGTTCTCTCCGGGTTCTCTGGCTTCCTCCCACAGTCCAAAGACATGCAGGATGGGGATAGGTTCATGGATGACTCTAAAATTCCCCGTAGGTGTGAATGGTTGTCTGTCTCTACATGTCAGCCCTGTGATAGACTGGTTACCTGTCTGTCTCTACATGTCAGCCCTGTGATAGACTGGTTACCTGTCTGTCTCTACATGTCAGCCCTGTGATAGACTGGTTACCTGTCTGTCTCTACATGTCAGCCATGTGATAGACTGGCTACCTGTCTGTCTCTACATGTCAGCCCTGTGATAGACTGGTTACCTGTCTGTCTCTACATGTCTCCCTGTGATAGACTGGTTACCTGTCTGTCTCTACATGTCGGCCCTGTGATAGACTGGTTACCTGTCTGTCTCTACATGTCGGCCCTGTGATAGACTGGTTACCTGTCTGTCTCTACATGTCGGCCCTGTGATAGACTGGTTACCTGTCTGTCTCTACATGTCGGCCCTGTGATAGACTGGTTACCTGTCTGTCTCCACATGTCGGCCCTGTGATAGACTGGTTACCTGTCTGTCTCTACATGTCAGCCCTGTGATAGACTGGTTACCTGTCTGTCTCTACATGTCAGCCATGTGATAGACTGGCTACCTGTCTGTCTCTACATGTCTCCCTGTGATAGACTGGTTACCTGTCTGTCTCTACATGTCAGCCCTGTGATAGACTGGTTACCTGTCTGTCTCTACATGTCTCCCTGTGATAGACTGGTTACCTGTCTGTCTCTACATGTCAGCCCTGTGATAGACTGGTTACCTGTCTGTCTCTACATGTCTCCCTGTGATAGACTGGTTACCTGTCTGTCTCCACATGTCAGCCCTGTGATAGACTGGTTACCTGTCTGTCTCTATATGTCTCCCTGTGATAGACTGGTTACCTGTCTGTCTCTACATGTCAGCCCTGTGATAGACTGGTTACCTGTCTGTCTCTACATGTCTCCCTGTGATAGACTGGTTACCTGTCTGTCTCTACATGTCAGCCCTGTGATAGACTGGTTACCTGTCTGTCTCTACATGTCTCCCTGTGATAGACTGGTTACCTGTCTGTCTCCACATGTCAGCCCTGTGATAGACTGGTTACCTGTCTGTCTCTATATGTCTCCCTGTGATAGACTGGTTACCTGTCTGTCTCTACATGTCAGCCCTGTGATAGACTGGTTACCTGTCTGTCTCTACATGTCTCCCTGTGATAGACTGGTTACCTGTCTGTCTCTATATGTCGGCCCTGTGATAGACTGGTTACCTGTCTGTCTCCACATGTCGGCCCTGTGATAGACTGGTTACCTGTCTGTCTCTACATGTCGGCCCTGTGATAGACTGGTTACCTGTCTGTCTCCACATGTCGGCCCTGTGATAGACTGGTTACCTGTCTGTCTCTACATGTCGGCCCTGTGATAGACTGGTTACCTGTCTGTCTCCACATGTCGGCCCTGTGATAGACTGGTTACCTGTCTGTCTCTACATGTCGGCCCTGTGATAGACTGGTTACCTTTCTGTCTCTACATGTCGGCCCTGTGATAGACTGGTTACCTGTCTGTCTCTACATGTCGGCCCTGTGATAGACTGGTTACCTGTCTGTCTCTACATGTCAGCCCTGTGATAGACTGGTTACCTGTCTGTCTCTACATGTCAGCCCTGTGATAGACTGGTTACCTGTCTGTCTCTACATGTCAGCCCTGTGATAGACTGGTTACCTGTCTGTCTCTACATGTCAGCCCTGTGATAGACTGGTTACCTGTCTGTCTCTACATGTCAGCCCTGTGATAGACTGGTTACCTGTCTGTCTCTACATGTCAGCCCTGTGATAGACTGGTTACCTGTCTGTCTCTACATGTCAGCCCTGTGATAGACTGGTTACCTGTCTGTCCAGGGTGTACCCTTCCTTCACCCAATGACAGCTGGGACCCGCAACCCTGAATACAGGATAAGTGGTAGACGATGGATGGTATCAGTGTTTTTTGTGAGCTCAGTGTCCTTACCAGTCGTAGTAAAAGTGGCTTGCCAGGAACGGACTCCGCCCTGTTCAGGGCCGGTCGGGGCCTCTCTGACCGACTCCCTGCACTCAGAGCCCGCAGACGCTTCGTCAGACGAACATTGAACCTGACAGAGAAGGATGAAAAGAAGAAGAGTGGTGTCTCCTCGTTCTGCTGCTTTGATTCACACCTATTTCTATGTTTAACACCTGTGAGGCTCTCCACCACATCCTGCCTGCAGCAACGTGCATAAACACACCGTCGCATCTCAGAAACTATGTCTGGTCACACAGTACATTAGCTGCCGTTTGTGTGTCAGCCAATGAAATCGGGTCTCACCCGCGTGCACAGGAAGTGGAGCAGAAGCGCTTGGACCGCATGAAGTTGTGTGCGTGGCCTCGCTTCCCACAGAACTGGCAGTGCAGCACCGTCCTGTCTCGGTGGGTCGACCCTGTGTGAGGAAACAAACATGTCCGTTTCACTTCAGAGCTGCAAGTTTGTTTCTAAAAATCCAGCAGAGATATAATCTTCGATTTTGGATTTCATAATATAGAATAAGTGTCTTCTCCTGGTTTTAAAGGCAGCACGACAGTAAACTGATGTAATGACTCTTTTAATGTCCTAAACGTACTGATTATTATTTAGCAAAAATCTATATATTTTGCGAAAAAAAACAAAAACAGATTCATGAGAATCTTACTGTTGGCAGCGTCGTCATCTATTTCAACGGCGTCCTCCACCTCTGAGTCCGTGGAGGGCTCGGCTTGTTTCATGGTGTCCATCACAGGCAGCTCCACGCTCCCATTGGTCCCGTTCACTTCCTCTGGTTTGGTCACCTGCTCTGGAACCAGCAGCGACGAGCGGTTCACCTGCACAACAAAAAGGTAGTTAAAAACCTGATTATTATTCTGACATGGGTCATTATGCAGAAGGAGTACTTTTGGTACTTTAAGTACTTTTTGTTGCCAATGCTTTTACACTCGAGTAACATTTTTAATGCAGGACTTTTGAGTTTACAGGTGCTTCAAACATAAAAGTACATTTACTGGACTCCATAGAAATGTTTTGGAACGTTTTTTAGCTTTGAATTAACTTTAAATAAATACTGACCTGAAAATTACACTAAATACAATAAAGATATCCTGGGAAAATATAAATGAACTGACAACTGCTGTAACATTAATAACTGATTATAAATCAACATCATTAATATCATTTCTGCAGATTTTTTCATCAGTGGGATGTCAAACAAACATTGTGCGTGTGTGTCCGTACAGGAAACGGCTGGAGCCCCTCCTGGATGACAAATCCCTCCACCAGGTGAGTCAGAACCTGCTGCCCCTCCGGCCACGGCCTCGGCTCCCAGTGGCTGCTCAGCGATTGGCTGAAACTCTCCGACTCGTCTTCCGATTGGTCGGGAGGCTCCGTCTCGGTTTCAGCCAACTGCTGTGGCTCGTCGGCCGCTTTGTCGATCTTCTCCGTCTCGTGTTGCGATAGGCTGAGGTCAGTCGGTCGGGGGATCTGAGCGGGGAGCAGTGGGGGAGGGTTTTCTGCTGAGGGGGCAATGAAGGGTGAGCAGGGGGGAGACTGGGAGGAGAGGCTGGACAGCGCTGGGAGGAGCAAAGACAGCAAAATGAGCCAACAAATGAGGGTTTATGAACAAAAGTGTAAATATGAGTGATTTGTGTTTATGGTGGTAAAACACTGAAGTCTACCTGACTGGTTGTCAGACTGCGTCGACATATTCTCACAGAAGTCCTCCTGGCTGACCGGCTGCAGGTCCCGATGAGACTCTGGTAGCCTATGACTTTGGACCGAGACCTCCGGGACTGGAGCTGGGACTGTTACTGGGACTGTTACTGGGATTGAGGCTGGAGTTTGGACTGGGACCGGAGCCGGAATGAGACCCAGGTTGGGTTGCACGCTGGAGTCTTTAGCAGCGTCGGGCAACGGGATCGGATCCGGGCTCTCATACTGATGGAGAATCTGACTGCTCAGGTTCTCGGACTGGTCCATGGCCGTTTCTCCTTCCTCTTCCTCCTCCATCCTTTTCTCCACGCCTCGGTCTCCGTCGTTCCGGCCTTCTTCTGTCACTTCCATCCGTTCTTCCTCTCTGCCTGCTTCATCTTCCCGTTCCTTCTGAATGACGAGGCTTCCTTCTTTCTCAGGCGACTCTTTCTCCTCTTTTGTTCTCTCTCTTTGGTCATCTCTCAGGTCTTTACCACCCTCACCCCTGACTCCCTGTCTCACCCCTCGTCCTCTCTCTCGCTGCTCGTTGCTGTCCTTCACCTCTCCTTTCTGGGACACAGTTTGCGTTTGAGGACCAGAAAGACTCGGAGGGGACGCTGGACTCAGGAGAGATGGAGGCGAAGGCAGGGGAGAGGCGTTTTTTGGCAATGACGGGTTCAGAGGAAGAGGAAGCACGTCACCGCTCAATGTCCTCTTTGATTGGCCGGACAGCTCAGGCAACTCTGCGGCAGGAGGCGTCGACTGCACAGTGTGGGCGTACGTGCAAGGTTGGCGGCCCGAAGAGAGGGCGATGATTTGCAGCTGCCTCGCCGCGGACGGCGAGCGCTCGAAATGGGACGAAGCAGACATGGGGTTGGTCACGGATAAGGTGCTGTGCTGGGATTGGCCGGGCCCAAGCATAGTTTGAGTTAATGGACAGCCCTTTAGTGCGGCCATCGGCCTGCTGGTGGCAGAGGGCTGACAGGCGGGGGCAGCAGCGATCGGTTGGAGGGTTGAGGTTTGCCGTGGCGACACCGCTCTGTGACCGTTTGGAGAATGAAGTCTGGGTCTCAGAGGGACGGCTCGGACCGGAGAGTATAGAGCTGCAAGAAGAGAAGGAAAGAAAGATTTGAAAAGTGAAGATTAATGTTCTGTCGATCGACTCGTTGATTAGATTGTTTGATTTGAAAAGGTAAAGAGACTAAATTTGTGGTTTGGAACACCTGAGGCTAGGATTTAACAGACGTCACCTTTGATTTGATGATTTTTTTTTTCTTACTGCCTGACTTAAACGTCTTCTGGGCTCTTGCCTCACAGATTGAAGGAGAGGTGTTGAATAATTACTTTACTTGTTTTTGTCAAAACAGCATAATTCAACAAAATGAATAGAAATGGTTGATGAATAAAGCAGGTTTGAATACGACCTCTGCTTGTATTCCTCTGATTAATTATTATTAATGCATGTTATACCATCTAATTTCCTGACAGTTCTCTATCTTTGTGTGTAAAATGCCCCCAAACTACTTGCAGGAATACAAAAGAATATCTTTGGATTGTCGGTCAGATAAAATAAGCCTTCTTATAGTTAATCAATGAATCCAGAAATAATTGACTTGCAGCTGTAGTGCTGAACAAACTGAACAAACGTGTTCCATGTTTTTGTGACTCGATAAGATAATTGTTGCACAAACTAACAAACCAATTATCACTCAGATCGCTGAACAACACAAATTCCCTGGTGAATAACTGTATTTACAGAGTACGAGTGGATCAGGTTACCTTAGGAGGACATCATTTCATTTTCTCTTTTAATAAAACTGAAGCTCATGAATGTTTTTTTGTGAATTAAATATAAGTTAAATAAAACGATAACGTACTCTTCTACAGTAGACTGCCCCAGTTTAATGGCTCTGCATATGTTTGGGGGTGCAATAATATTTATTAACATGAATTATTATTTCTAGAGTTCTAAAAAGATTGAAAAAATGTTCACATTATTTATTAATCATCATAATAACAAATACTACAACAAATAATTATAATATATATGAAATGATAATGATAAATTCAAATTAATTAATGTTATTGTTAATATTAATAAAAGACATTGCGTTTCTAATTATGTTGAGATATTATTATGGGAAGCATGATTACCAATTGAATCATAATTAATAATAATTGCCAGATTGAGTGAGTAGTTTTTTCATGCATGAAAAATAGTCCCAATAAAACAGATTGTTCCTGAGATCTTCCTCCATTCTGGGAGTCTGGGACCTACTTGGCGGTGGGACGGAGAGGTGGCGGCTGGGCGTGTTCGGGGTCTCCGTTGCCGTGGTGCAGGGCTGCGGTCGCGGCCTGAGAGGGGGGAAGAGGGGGGCGTGAGGGCGAGAGAGGGGAGGCGGGGCTGAGCAGGGGGGCTTGAGGCGGAGGGAGGGTGGGATGGTGAGCGCCCCGGGGGGAGGAGGCCTCAGGGTGAGACTCTGGAGCTGGAGAAGGGAGACAGAAAGATAGATCAGTTAAAGACATCGTTTTACTTTCAGGCTTTCTACTTTGATTTGATGCAGTAAAGCGACAACCATTAGCATGTATGGCTAACAGTAGAACCTGTTACTTCTAGGCTGAAGAGCTAGCATAGCGTTAACTAACTACATGAGTCTGTGGAAGTTAACGGAGATTTGCACGTCAAGTTTGTCATAGTGTCATTTAGTTTTGTGTGAAACCGCCCAGTGAGTTACATCTCTCCTGTTGCACAATGTAGATCACCAACAAGAACGTTAGCTTGCTGTTAGTGTGAGTAATGTTACATCCTGGTACCAAACACACAGACGTCGCTTACTCTACTTTCGGGTGTCTTTCTAATTATGTATTTTCACAGTCTTGTATTTAAACAGTTGTATGACAAAATGCAAATTTCTTGATACGTAAAATTATATTTTAACTTGACAAACGTGGAATTCATACAACAATTCATACATTTATTTTTTTCTGAAATAATCTCCCATCGTGGACCTTTGAAAGGGGCGGGACTTAGCGTCCCTATGAGTCTGTGGTCATGTCTGTATAAAAAGACTTCTGAAACTAAAGAACCTTTTTGTTTGTACATCAACTTCCCGGTACGAACACCTACTCTTTTCATAGCAAATCGTTGTTTGCGATATTAACTCTCTGAATGTCATATATTACTCCTTTAATGGCACATATTTCATGCAAGAATGGAAACTTATACAGCAATAAATAAGATGGGCAGAGCTTAGAGTGGTCAGTTGAAAATGACACATGCAAACACACCAAAGGTTGTATTTGCTCGACCGCTCACCTTAGCAGAGGCAGGGTTAGAGGAGAGAGGAGAGGAGGAGGAGGAAGAGGAGGAGGAGGAAAGAGCAGGTCGCATAGCAGATGTAAGAATCAACTGCAGGAAGAAAAGGAGAGGAAACGGAAATAAATAAATAGAGGAGAGCAGGGATTAAAGCAGTCTAATAATATGCAAATGCTGAAAATGAATATGCATGCTTGCGTGTGAGTGATTCATAACATCTCTGACTGATTGATATCTGAGACTGTTATTGTGAAAACAAAAAATGCTTTCAAACTCTATTCTGTTGTTCAGACTTGAGACGAGTGGCTCCTACCGAAGATGTAAATCTTGTAAAATGTAAACATATAGTTTCATTTTTAATAAAAAACAGTCTCAGTTATTTCCTTAAAGAGTTGCTCACAGTAGTTTTTCATTTAACAATTAGGAGGAAATGGTGTATTTGCTGGGGACTATTTTCAGCGGCAGGCTAATCCACATTTGGTGCTCAAGCGCAGTGGTTCCCAGAGAAGGGGTCTTGAGAAGAGTTATGATATAATTTATTATGTTCATCAATGGTGTTTTTTTTTACATTTAGATTAACAAAGTTTATGTTGCATATTTAAACGTATTAAAAGCATTAATACTAGCATTTAGGAGGATCTATTGGCAGAAATGGAATTAAATATAATTAAATTATCACGCTTGAATAGCTGACATGGAACATATTTTGGGGCATAAAGCATACAGCATTTCCTACGTGACCTGAATGTGTCGCCACTCTCATTCCCTTCTACTATCTCATATAACACCGTTACCAGTATTAATATTTCTGCTGCTTCACGTTGCCAACAGCAGCGGATTAGACGTAGAAATCTATGTGAATGTGTTTGTGTGAGTGTTATGGTTACCATCTGAGCTCTAAGCAGCACTTGGTCTTGGCCAGACCCTTTGAGACCTTTCCCCAGGAGCAATGTCTGCTGGGATACCCTCTGCCTCACAGGGGAGGTGCTCTGATTGGCTCGCAAAAGCCCAGGTGTACCCACAGGATGAGCCTGTGATACCTGGAACAAAAGGAGGAGAGGAACAGTTAAAGTTTGTGTGTGCAAAGGGTGGGAAGCAAAAGAATAAACCATGAACGCCTGTGACCCTACTTCTAGATATGTGACCCTACTTTTCAGAACACATGGTCTTCCTCAATACAGCATGATGCTCATTTAGTAAATGATGGTCCATTTAGAGTCAAGTAGACCATAAAGCAGGGTGTGATTTAGGGCGGCGCTACCTTGTGATTGACATGTCGCTACCACGGGGTTGTCTTGTCTGGAAGTTGTCTGTGTTTAATTCTGAGAACTTTAACTCTTTCACAGTTCGTTTTCACTTCCCCAAAGTGAGTTGTCACATTTTGGTTGTCTCTCTTATTCTCTTATTCAGTGTTATGGTTGTACTCCACCCTCTTGTGTCACTTCTGGTTGCCAAAACCAAGATGGTCGCAGCCAAAAACAAAAATCAGAAAGTAGAAGCAAGTCACTGCGTGTAATGTCTCATGTTGACTTCCCAGTATGACATTCAGGATTCAGACTGATCTCATGAAGCGGCGTATGTATGAGTTGTACGTCAACTCGTATGCTGTTATGCCGTGTTATCACTACGCATAATCGTCTTTTCGCCTGTTCATCAACGCCTCCTTTGAAATATACAAGGTGTTTGTCTGAATATTGAGACAGAATGGGACTTAATTTCCCATAATACACTACACATAATGACCACTTTTCTATTATTGCTATAAACAAACCATATTTTGCATTTTGCAAAATGATCCTGTGTTTATGAAGCAAAGTGACAAAACTGAATAGCTTGACAACCAAGAAAGTCCTGTAAAACCACAATGTTACTTTCACACTTTGTTTTAGTAAACAAACAACATATAACGTGTTAAATAGTGAGTTTTTAAGGTGCTGGAAGATGTGTTACCTTTCAATAGAGGTGGGCTAGCTGTTTCCCTCTGTTTCCAGTCTTTATGCTAAGCTAAGCTAAGCAGCTGCTGGCTGTAGCACAGAAAGGAATTAAATAAGTGTATTTTCCAAACGTCAAACTACTTCAAAGTGAGATGTAGAGGTCAGTGTGAGTCCTACTCAACTTGTGTGTGTGTGTGTGTGTGTGTGTGTGCGTCCGTTACCTGTCTGCCAGGTGGACTGGCTGGTGTGTGAAAGGGCGTGATTGGTGTGGACGTCGTCGCGGATACGGGCCTCATGTTCCCGTTGGTCAGGCTGGTGGAGGTTTTGGTTGCCATGGAGAGGGTGGGGCTGGCTACAACAGGAGAGGAAGAGGAGGAAGGAGGGAGAAGAGAAGGGGAGGATTGTGTGATGGGAGATGTTTTGGAGGCACCCATCGGGGAGGGAAGGATCGGGCGAGAGTATGTGCGAAGGGCTGGGGTTGCAGTGGAAGTGAGTTTAGGGGGAGCAGGGACAAGGATGTGGGGAGACGGAGCTCCGGTTGTTGCCGCCGCCACCTTCGGGATTGCGGAGACTGAGGGAGCAGGGGTGAGAGGGGGAGGAGGGGAGACGGTGGTGGGCGTCAGTGTGGGTGCAGTTGAATCCAGGAGCATGGGGTTGGGGGTGAGCCGAGGAGGGGTGGGGGTTGCTGTGGTGGAGGCGTCGGGCGTGATGGTGGAAGTCTGAGGACTGGTTCCATTGGTGGCCTCTCCGTGTTCTGATTGGATCTGACGAACAAGCTCCCTGTCCATCCTTCAACACTTTAACGCACTGTAACAGATAATGAACTAATTATTTTAATTTCCATAGGTTTGTACATCTATATTACAATGGCTGTAATCGATATTTTTGTAATAACAACGTATGAAATCACGTGTTGGGTGTCTCTGCTAGTGATGAATCTAGTTCCCATCACTTTTACAAAACTTTATAGTGAGTTTCAGCAATTTGTTTATCTGTCCCAACAAAACTTTACTGTTCTGGTTCACTCTGTTAGGCATAGGACGATATGGAAATTTCACATCACTATCATCCTGACCAAAATAATTGTGATTTACAACATTATCCCAAAAATCTTTGTGAAAAACAATCAAGTAATCTGAATTAAGAAAATTGATGTGTTGATTTTGTGTTCTCACCTTGTTTCTGTGGCAAACAAGTTTAAGTTGTACATAAACGTTCAGAAGAAGGTCAAGGGAAAGAGGGTGTTGTGTACTTTGGTTCTGAGAAGTGAAGCCAACACTGAAGTGCCTTAAACTTGCATTTTCTCTGTTGGCAATCAGTGGGCGACTCCTCTCTGACAATATCGAAGTTTACGATAAAATCACCCTACTTCCCACTTCTCCCACATCTCACTTTAGCTCACCCTCTCGTGTCGAGCATGCCACATTTACATAAAGCATGCTGCAAATAACCATCAAAAAGCCAAATAAGTAAAACATTTTTGGAAAGTTTTTTTCTGGTCCTAAAACTTTACTGTGTATTAAACACTATCTTACAACAATTTAATTTTTCATTCATGAGCAAAGAAGAGGTAAAACCTAAAACCCACACATAAACAGAAAACCAATATCAGGTTTTTTTTGTATGACAGTGATAAATTAAGTGTTATGAAATAATCCCTCCAGCCTTGTAGACGCCCTTCACCTGAACCATTTATCACAGCTGTCACAGGTTCTGAAGTTTAACTGTGGTACTTTTACTTAAGTAAAGGATCTTAATACTTCTTCCAACACTTCTTAACTGAAGGTGTTCAATTTGTGTGGTAGTTTATCGTGATGTTATGATTGTTGTGCACCAATCTCTTTGGAAAACATTAAGAGTTTTGTTACCGCATTTGTAAAGAATTCCTTCTAAAATAATCCTTTTCTTAAATATTGGATGTTATGACTGACTTGTAAGATTAGTGCAAACACTCTAGTCGATTGTGGTTTAGTTTAGTCTACAAAATGACAGCAATCACGAATACTGTTCCCTCTAATTTGACTAATAATTTGTTTTTGTATTCCTTGTCTTTCGTTGATTAGTAGTTTTTTTTTAATGCTGACTGACTTATTTGCAGGAAACTTCCGAGCACATCCCTGGTAAACACAAGATTTAAAGTGTGCGATTTTCCGTGGAGAAGCTCCGTTTTGCAGGTCTGACGATTAAATCAACTAATCGAGTCCACAAATAATTTATTTAATCGAGGGCCAATGTGACATCTATAAAACGTATGTTCTCACCAACAATCCAAAACCCCCAAATTACACTAATCAGTTTACCATATAAAAGAAAAACAAGGTGGAACGACACATGTCTGCTTATATTATGAATCGATTCTTGCCAAATAATGTTTGTACAGCACATAAGTGATTAAGGCCGATGGTCTCAGCTCTAGCATCAATATGGATTCTGTCTAGTCATTAATCGACAGAAACGGGAGTTTTGGAGCCCAGGGATCCCCGGTGTAGCTCCAGGAACCCCCCCGTGGAAGTTACCTCCATACACAGCCTACATGTGGAAGCGGCTGCTAAATCTAAATACATGGGGGCTCAATCTGGAGCCTGAACTCATCAGGCAAGCAGGTGCCACTCCACGCGCAGCGGGCAGATGCTGACATCTGGCCCGCAGCCTGTCAACTGCAGCTCGCGTTTATTCCCGCAGACGCCGGCGACGATACTAATGAGTCACGTTACACGTCGGCGACAGTTAGGCCAGAGATCATTGCATGTTACTATCAACAAAAAAAGAAAAAAGAAAGATGGAGACAGGCCTTCACAGTGGAGAAGTCTCACGATAATAACATTTTCGGGAAATGGCATGTCCACGTTCTGCGTAAAAAGCGCTCCGGTCACCTACCCCCTGAAATCGGCGTCGTCCTGCAGGTTATTCCCGGTGTCGTCCCTCCGAAAGTGACTGCATGTTTATCAAGTCTGTTGCTGTTATCTGATGAGCGGGGTTTTTTCCCTTTTTTTCTCTCGCAGCACCACCAGCAGCAGCAGGGTCGACAGGCTGAAATGGGCGTGTGTGTAGCCTCACTTCCTCGTCTGACAGCGCAGGGGCCGCTTCGAAGTGCGCGTCACCCTCCCCCAGACGATAATTTCACCAGCCTCACCTCTGATTATCTGCCTTTAGCCCCTGCAGAGAGCCAAAACCCCGCAAAGTTGCAGTGCACGGCAGGCCCGGTTGTGATGTGTGTGAGCTTGTGTGTGTGTACGTGTGTGTATGTGTCGCACTTTGATTAGGCTTTCATCACATCCCGGGGTTTTCCCGCGGAGCAGTCCGTAAATCCGGCATCCAGAGGAGGGGTTATGGTGCCCGCCGTTCCACCGTCACACCTGCCGGGTCTATGGTGGGAATCAGCCCGACTCGGGGCCACCGTGTTGCGGCTACGAGGGGCCTGGTTAGTCCGCTGGTGGAGGAATGCAATGGAAGGCAGTTTTAGCAGGGCGACAGCGGCGAGACAGCACCACTCAGAGCTCAGGAGGACCGCAGAGACTCATAGACAGCCAGGCTGCAGCGTGCACAGCCTGCATGCAATGTTTGACTAATGCACTGTGGAGGAAGAGCCTTTACTCAAGTAGAAATACTTAACATTAATTGTTTATGATCTGTCCGCCTCAGATGCAGTTGTTTTCCTTTCTTTACAGTATTGTTTTTCTTTTTGGACACAGCCTATCTGTACCTGTTGTCTGATGGATAAAACATCTCTAATAAATAATTATTTTAGTTTGATATTTAATATTTATCTAGCACAATTAAAATACAAAACAGAAGAGACAAAACAGTAAAACAGTGCAAGGAGAGGCATGAAACCTACAGGGGCTTATAATAGCCTCACCTAATTATAAAATCAATAACAAAATAGGGCATAGAAATATAAGAAGAGGAAAATATACAAATAAATACATAATTATCCTGCATTTTGCATTAGTAAGTACAGGTTTATGATCAGCAAAATTTATTTTTCCTTTATTCAAATTTGAAATACCTAATACCATAGTTAATTTAAAAATAATTATCTGTTTTAAAATGTACCTTTGCTATTTGTTTTTGATGCTTTTATTCATTTAGAACTTTGCCACTTTGAAAGTGTCACGTAGTTAAAGTCTGTTATATTATTATTTTAATCAAATTGTTGTTATAGCATACGGTAGTTAATAGTATTGTTTTACTGTATATTCTGTATTGTATAACCTGACAGCGTGTGTGGTCATGTGACCTGTGTAGGGTTGCGTGTCATTAATCGGATGAGCCTCTGTGATTGGACAGACTGACTGACAACAAATACTCTGCTGCGTCACTGACGTTAATCTGCAAACTCGGAAACCAGCCGGCACCGCCTTCAAAATAAGATATAGACTTGTAAAGAGAAGTCTTCAATAATTAGAAGTCTTAAATCACTGAAAACAGAGAAAGGTGGCATGCTGTCCACAGCACAATCAGTGATGTGTCTGCTGGTTTCAAGCTATAGTGACTAATTAACACTGATGCAGGTACTAATCACCACCATTGTAATAGATCTAACCATTTCCTCTATTTTGTTTGTTTGTGTTGTTTCCTTTTCTTTCGTTCTATTTTCAAACATTTCCTCTTCATTTTGGCTCAGTTGTTCTAGCTTTTATTTTGAAAGTTCTCACCAGAACTCCTTCCCTGGTCTATGTGACTTAACACTTCAGTTGCTATGGTGCAACTTCCATCGCAACCGAACCACGGAGAGGAAAAGTTCCGATTTTAGGTTTTTAATCGATCGTGCGCAGAAGATGACGGCTGTCTTCCATAAACACAGAGGCGTCACCTTGATATAAAAAATGCCAGCCGCAAGTGTTACCAAGCCCAAAGCAGTGGAGGCGACGAGAAAAACCAAACCGGTGAAGGCGCTTAACGGGGCGCAAAGTGAACTCAAAGTGCCCGCTGTGCGTAAAAGCCGCGCGTCGAGCTGCCCGAGGTGTCCCGACAGGTGTGAGGGGCGCACCGGATCACAGGGCGCCGCCCTCAAAACGAGCTGTGAAAGGAGGACCCGGTCCAGCTCCACCGTCCCCAAAACCACCACAAACTGTCCCAGAGCAAACCCGGAATGTCGGAGGGTGACGAGCAGCTCTGTGAAACATGCGGCTGTCAACCCAAAATTGCGGGAGATGGCCGCGTGTCCAGGTCAGAGGGAGCAGCAGGGTGTCCGGGCTGAGATGAAACCTGCAAATCAGAGGTGAGATAACAGACATGTGTCTCAAAGGTACAAGTAGTGCCCCCTGTAGGACACTGGTTTGAGTGTTTTTTGCTCTAAAGCTACTCCATTTGATAAGAGATAAGAAGTTGCTGATGAGAACACTCAAAGATCTTTACATGAAGAACATTTAAGAGTTAAATAAATATTTCCATAGTCCCTGAACCCCAACAAAATTCAGTTGGCCTTTACATTATTTAAATAAGCATTATTTCTATGGCTTTGTCTGATTTGAATCTGGTGGTCTCTTGAGCACAGTTGATGTTTGTGAGGGTCTTGCTATAAAAGCCAGGTATGGTGTCCTTAAGTATCCGTCTTCCTGCTGCTACCTGTTGCCATCTGTTGTGGCGGATTAATCCCACACGCTTTACCACCCACTGACATGACAGACCTGCAGGTGAACTGCTGCAAACCTGCACGTCAGTGTGAACATCCAGAAACGACAGACGTACTGTGTATACTATGTACTGTGAGATGGTTGGCCTCTGCACCCCTGTCATACCAGTGTTCATCTTTTCATGGTCTGTCACCAGGCAGAATCTCAAACATGGATTTTTAGATAAATGAAGAGGTGAAAATATGCAGTATTAAACAAATAAACACAAAATATTCTGTTTCCCTTTTATACCTGCTCTCTCACCAAATCAATAAAATGTCCAACAAAGAAAGAACCAGAGTTGTTTTTCTGTTTCAGTCCCAAAGCTTTCACCGTCATCCCCCCGAACCCCAAGAGAAGAAGGGAGATCCAGAGAAGTGAGTTGTTGTGTGGTGTGTGTGGATCCGTTATTTTAAAGAAAAGTACAATTAATATGTATGGTTAAAAAAAAAAAGCAATTTTTCATCATCATTTTTCATTCAAAAGCATCAGAGAAAAAAACTCAACTGTAGTTTAAAGGTTCGTCACAGTTGTTATAGCAGGACAAATGAAAGACCCATATATGAAGGAGACGTAGTCACCATTGTGGTTAGTGTTTTGATGCCTCGAGTTGGCATCGCCATCTTGACTTTTGGCCGTCGCCATCTTGGTCTTTGGCTATCACCACATTATATTTTGGCCGTTGCTATCTTGTTTTTTTGGCTGTCACAATCTATGTTTTGTCCATTGCCATCTTGTTTTTTTTGCAACCATTAGTAGCATGAGAGAGTGGAGCTAATCGGAAATTGATAATTCTGAGTCGTAATTCCCGACTTCCAATCTAATTGCGTCCCAGTGCATGCTGGGAAAAACTGATGTTTGTGTGGCAACTTGTCTGAGCTTCACAAGCATCTGCAGAGGACCTATCACATTAAGTACAGCGCCTTTATCAAAGAGAAACATCTTTATTCCACCCTCTTGAACCGACCAGGTTAACTGGCTAGAAGCACTTTTCCACAACAGAATAGTGCAACCTCTTTATTGCATATCACTGTTTTCCATGCTGTTTTGTGATGTGCGATTGGTTGAGCAGAGGCAGAGGCGGAGCTCGCAGCTTTAGAGGAGCTCCGGCTGAGCAGAGCGATGGCTTATGTCTCCATTAACCCCAGCAGTGTTGGTGAGACTCACAAACACAAAGAAAGTTTCTCACGTTCAATATGTGTTATGATTCTGACTGTACAGGTGTGCGTGTGTTAACAGGTGGCTGTATGAGTTTGGAGGAAGTGCGGTCGAAGCAACAGGAAATGATGCAGGCCAAGACGAAACAGAAACCGGTCTGACAACATACATTCCATTGTCTACATTGCATTTAGCTGAGTTTGAAAAAGATTTTATACCAAGCAGTTTAACTTGTATTATGACCAGAGATACAGTTCAAAAACACGCAACACCAATTCACATACATTTCAAATGATCAAGCATGTAACCTGGTACGTGATTGAATTAAATTATTCATCTTTCCTTCTCTGCTGCTTTTTAGACAACGTTAGCAAAATTAAACACAAATTCAGCTTTGTGGTTGGATGTACACCAGAAATATTTTAAGTGTTTTTGGAGCTATTTCATATATTCAGATCATTAACTTCAGTAAAAGTAGTAATACCACAGTACAACACAACTACAAGTAAAAGTCCTGCATTCAAAATGTCACTTCAGTAAAAGCAAAAAGGTATTAGCATCAAAATATACTTTAAATACAAAAGTAAAAGTACTTATTGAAGAGAACGTCCCATTTCACAATTAAATTATTGGATTTGGATGCATTAATGTCTTCATTACTTTAATGTCACAGCTGTTAGCATTATCTGTAATAATATATTATAGTTTATTTGTGGATAATATTTTAGTTTTGATAATCTGAATCTGTAAACTAGCAGAGTAATGTTGTAATATTTCATTCCAAAATGTAGTAGTGTAGAAGTATTAAGTAACATAAAATGTACAAACTTGAGTAAAAGTAGTAACCTTCCCTCCCTGACATAAAATAATGCATAGTATGTATTTGCTTTGTCATTTTTCCAGATGAAGAAGGAGCTGGTGGTGCAAACGGCTGTCCTGAAATGCTGAACGTCGTAATGTCAATGAAACATGTACAGAAACACTTATTTATTTATATACAAAGAATGAGAAGAAGTTGTTCTATAAATCTTAAGAAGCATTGCGAATGGATTGATAAACAGCCATTGCTTCATTTACTATAAAGCCTACAAAGCCTTATTATAAAGAAAGTGGCACCCACATTTGACTTCAGAATTGATTTGTGACTTTTTTCAGACTTAATTATAAACGTCCAGCATGTTGAAACTTCGCCTCTTCTGATTTCTAGCCGTGTAGATGGATTTAGCTTCAATTGTCCATGTTTTGAGGCATTTATTTCCAAAACAATTCAGGTTAATGGACTTTATTTGTGCAGCTCCACTGATTGGAAAGCCACATTTCAGACAGGAAGTCAAAAGTAGTTTATCTTTCCGGAGGTAAAATCCTGGTTTAACGAGGTAATCTACAAAACAAGCATTTGATTCTTGCTAGAAGTCTGATATCATGTCTCTGGAATCGTCTGCAACTGTTGATGAGGCTCATGGGTAATGTAGTATGAAATAACATTATATGCACCAAACTTGATTTTTCAGGAACAAATTTACAGGAACATTTTAGGTGGAGCTAATTTTACTCAACTGTTGGGTTGTTTAATTTACTGTATATACTAGATATACTGATTCGAGACATTATGTCAGAATCTGGAGAGAATACATTTTTTTCTTTATTTAAACTCACGGCAGTAATGGCTGAGTAACTATTTTATTATTATTATTATTTATTTTATTATTTATTTTATTATTTTCCTGTCCTATTCATTTTCTTACCTTTTGTGTTATTATTAATCTATATTATAGAAATGTTTCTGTATATTTTAACCTTATTTATCGATAACATAAATTGTATCTTCTGTGGTAGTCTGTCTGTTTGGGTTATAAATCCCTTTCCTGTACATTCATTCTGACAATCAATAAAAAAACACCTTCAGACTTCAGAATTGTACTTGAATACAGTAGTTGACACATACAAAGTATGTTTTTTTAAATGGAAATATTCATCTGTTTAGCAGACTTTAAAAGTCTATGGACAAATATATTTTTGCAGAAAGTGCTCCATAGTAGTTTAATCGTGGATCTTTAGACAACTCTGATTCGTGGTCTTTAAACCCAGCATGCCATGAGGCTTGCACTGCACATATGTAAACTGACTCACTGTGAAAAACTGAAACAAACCCACAGCCAATAAAAGGAACTTGTGCACTTGGCCTTTAACATTTGTCTTTAAGAAAAGTCATCCAAATTGGCTGCAGTGAATCTGTTAACAATACAAAAATGCTGATCACACACCAGTTTGACTTTCTCTCCACGTTGGTTTTTATAGTTTTACCTCTGACATACAAGGTGTTATATGATCAGGCCCCTGTGTATTTAAAGGAGTTGTTGTCCCCTCTGACCTTTGGGAGGGAAGATCTCTCTCTCAATTTTTGCACGATTAAAATAAGTTAATAAATGTCTTACAAACGTATTATTTTCCTTGACCTTTTGACCTCAAGTCATCAAACCAACTCTAAAACATTCAGATGGATGTCCGTCATGTGCCACAAGGCTTATTTTTCAGATATATGACATTTGAATTTTGTATTGCGCCAGGCAGTGGTGTCTGGTATCGTCGCATGAGTGACGCACAAACTTAAACTTAAAAAAATATTAATGGCAATGAAAAAGTACAATCTTAGTATTTAAAAAAAAAAAAATTTAAATTAAAATAATCAGCATAAATCTCAGAGTGAAGGAATTAGGGTATTTGTAGCCATATACATCTATATTGTTCTCATCTAGCTCTATCTCATTTCAACTAGCAAGGCATTATGGGAAGTGATGTTTTTAAATGCAATGCGTACATAGGCTACTACATAGTCATACATGCAATGAAATGCAACACCTGACAGGCTAAATTACACAGACATGATGTAGGAAAAACAAAAAAACAAAAAAAACAACAACACTGAATGTATCAAAAAAATGTGTTTCCCAATGCCATAAGATCGTCTGTTGAGCGAAATCTGCAGTAAGTGGTTGAAACGGGGATCCGTGTGTAGGTCACGGGATATGAGTGTCTGCAACTTGCATTGGTATGAAATCCGTGTGTGTTCCACTGAAATGTCAGTGATAACAATGTATATAACTCAATATTTCAATATTTTCATGGGCTAATCACCACCACCAGTATTTTCCCTGAAGGCCAACTGCAGCCCACAGCCTGTTTTTAAATGGTGCTAGGTGAATTAGTTTTTAAATAAACTGGATTGTTTGAACACTAGATATCAACTAAACATTGTGAAATGTTGCCTATGTTAGCACACAAACGAATATTTTACCAGTTCTGAATGTTCTATTTGTTACATCTTGCATTAATATTTGCATAATCATATTTAAGTTGGCATTTAGGCCATGAACAGAAACAAATATTTGTCCATTTTTGCATGTTTTCATTTGACTTATTTACATATATACACATAACATACTATTTTAATTGACCATGCACTGTATTGTTAAAAAACGATTTAATTAATTTAATTTAAATTAAATGAATAAATACATTTTAAAGCATCAAAAGCATCAGATATAGAAAAAAACGATCAAAATGTAAACTGTGTAGTAGTGTTGTGAAGTTATGCATTTTCTATGTCGTGTTGGGTTTCCTGGTGTAGAAACACCTATTTATTTCATTGCAGTGGGTTGGTTGGAGTATAGGGATAATATCCAGGGAACATTGAGATCAATTTAAATAAGCGAAAAGAAAAACAACAAAAACAACAAAAAATCCAAAAAACAAAGTTTGTTGTGTAGCTGTCATTCTCTCATCCACCAGCAGAGGTCGTTTTCTACCTGTTATAGAAGCAGTGAAGGTGAACAGGGTGGGATAATGATCATGACCACACAGGATATTGAGGAAATGATGGACAGATATTATTATTATTTTCATAGTGTTACATTGGTAGTCTTTGCGTGACACACATACAGCGATTAAAGAACAATGAGCTAAATGTCAGCATACTGCGTCTGTCTCTGGCATGAATAACTAAAATTTCATATTAGGTGACTGAAACATCCCAATCCGCATGCGTTAGAGATATTGCAATACCTGTATTTATATGTGTAGCCATGTTTGTAGTCCAATAGAGACGCCATTCTGTGACGCTCATGCTGCATTCAAGGAGGCCTCGTAAGCTCCGACTTCTCATTGTCGGGTCCTTAGAAGCTTATTATATCATGGATGTAAGTCTCATATGCACAATAATGCTTTAAACTAACTGTGCTATCTGTAACAAAGTATATCTGTTTTTATTTTATAAATTAATCAGTAATAAATAATTGTAATGATTCACTTAAGTGACTAAAATGTAAAAATAACAACAACATAAAAACATATCAAGCTTGAATTCCAGCAGAATATGCATATAGCATTTAATTGAATTCAATTAATACCAATAAAATATGAGACTATGTTCAAGGAATATGAGAATATAACGCAAACATGACATTTAGAAAATGGGATTAGGAGAAGGTGCCTAATATTTGTTGAATTGTGATTATAATGGTTTTTATTTTTGGTACATAAAAATATCCCCACATGAAACATGAACATTGTTTTTTTTAATCAACCTCCAATAAAATATATCAGGTTGGGCGTGAGCCCGGTAGGCCCATTCAGTAATCCAGCCTTGAGTAATAGCACATGTTAATGTACCAATAATTATAATCAGATAATATAATCTATATTATTTGGATCATTCTGCATAATAAGTACTTTTACTTTTTATACTTTAAGTATATTTTGATACTAATACTGTTGTACTTTTACTTCAGTAAAAATTGGAATCCAGGACTTTCACTTGTAAAGTATTTCTACACAGTATTATACATTTAAACATATTTCTATAGCACCTTTCAAAACCAGAGTTACAAGGTGCTTCATGCACAACTTGCTACATACACAGAAAATACAATAAAAACAGGGGTTTTAGCAGGAGTCAGTAATAGTTACTTCTGTGCACCTGACAGATGGTATTATTAAATAATAATAACTTATATGGTATGCTATAAAACAGTATATAATGAGTATATGGTCGTACAATACAGTAGATGTAATACAACATAATATATCAACATACTGTACTGTATAAAAGGTATATATGGCAGGTATTTAATCCAGTAAAAGTTCTGAGTATGTCGACTCCTTTCACCAATGTTAAAAAGCATTTCAACTTTCACTAACGCTGTCTTGAATGCATTCGCATGTGCCTGTGCACTTATGTTGTAACATCCATATTTCCAACTGCGCCTGAAGGTAGCATGATTCGGTGCCTGCTGAGCTGATCTTTGTGCGAACGAAGCAGAGCGGTCGCAGTTAGCAACGGACAGCAAACACACACACAGAGAAGCCAAAGACGGCGAAGGAGGCAGCTTTTGAGGCCGAAAATTTACACATACAACTATTATACAGTGGCACCAACGGTCTTAAAATGGTAAGAAGACACTTCAGAGTTGCAAACGTAAGCTGCTGGCGCTATTTTTTTCATGACAAGCAATCTAGCCAACAGCTAGCTAGCTAATGCTAAATTGTTAGCGAACTGTTTTCCTGACTCATTATTGAGCAGCCCGAGAAGCTAGGCTGCCATTTTACACCAACAACACAGGCAGTTGGTCTTTCCTGACCACTGCGGTAAGCTCGGCAAAGGCACCATTTATCTAAAAATGACTCCAAACACTACTCGTGTATATAAACGAATAAAACATATGTACGAATAGAGACTGTATTTTGATTCAAGGCTAGTCGACCCAGCGCCTGGGAACCAAGCTATCGTTACTAACAAGCTAACTGGCTAATCGAGCCCGAGGAGCTAATGATAGCTAGCAGCATTGCGTAGCAGTGTTTGACTCCATTCGCAGCACAGCGTTAGATAATCTCACCAAATATTTTGAAAAGCGGTCACTACAGCGTCATCGTATTTAGTGAGATCGTTTCAGAATCCTAATTTAGCTGACGGTACTACAGCTCGTCATTAAACTGCGGAGAGAAGGGTAGTGATTTTGAATCTGACACACTGCCGGAATACCTGTAAAATACCTGGTCTTAACTACTTTATAGGCCTGAGAATGTTGGGGGGAAATAGGAAGAATGAAAGGGGACACTTTGTTGATACGACTAAATTATCTCGACCTCTCTGCCGGCGGAAAGTATTGTTGGTTGCTGACTGTCTCTTTCTCCTTGATTTATTTGTAGGGAAATATACAATTGGCATACCTGTTTGATAATTTTAAATGTACTGTTGTGTTTGTAAATGTTTAACGTTTATGGGACAGTCGTGGAAAGTTGACTTTGTATAAGAGCCATGCACTCGCATCAAATATTTTATGTTATGTCGGTTTTTAAGCCAGTTGTTTTTCAATGGTATATCCACAGTTTGCAGCGACAGAGATGCGCTACTTAACAGCTACCACGTTTTGTTATGCACTGCTTGCTTGTACTGTAGGCACATTGAAAAGCTGTTATCCAATATTTCTAATATTCCAAATCAGCTGGTATGAATAGGCACTACTGTCTGCATGTTAAAGTCTCCATGAGCAAGACGCTGAACTCCCAAGTTTTGCTCTGAGCGCTTAACAGTATCCCGCTGCTCCTAAATGCTTAGGATGGGTTAAATGCAGTGGCCAGACTTCATGTGTACATGTATGTATGTTTCTATGTATGGATGCATATTTGTATGTATGTGCCGATTGTAGTCAAGTTTGGGTTTAGTTTATGATCTGATTGCTTTGAAGCTGGCATAGGGCTCCCATGTTCAAAGGAATCGTCTAAAATACTTATCTAGGCCTGGAGATGTTTGGATTTTATTGTATAGTTTTTCGTAAAAAAAATCAGGCAGTTAAGATAGCCCTATCCTTAAAGACAAGACATGTAGGATCTCTGCTATTTAAGTGTTTTATTTTTTAGTATTTTAGAGCTTTTCTAGTGTTTATATTGAGGTATGAGGCTTAATTGTACATGTGTGGACACATCGTATTGCCCCAGAATCAACCTGTTTGAGTTGGAGGATCTTTGTGCGTTTGTATAAGCCATAGGTTGTTTGTTTGTTGGTATTTAGAGTAGTAAAGAACATCTGCTATATGGTGATAATTTCACATTTTTACAGACGAAACAGCTGCAGACTTGCTCTATGTCAGTGCAGTGTGGGCAATACATGCAGAACTAGCCGCTCACCCGCCCAAACATACCGGCAAACTCCCACCGCTCAACCGACTGATGTTCAGCCCAAAACTCTGGCACCACCAGCGTGGTGAAACATTACAAGAGGAAAGGTTGCACTTGATTTTATAGGCAGCAAAGCATTGACGGTGCCTTGCTGCCATAGAAAAATAAAAAGCAGAATCTGCAGAATTTTGATTAGAAACAGGTGAGTAGTCTGTAAGAATATAAGGACATATTTTGATACTTTATACAATCTTAATATTTCATTTTTTTATTTGGCCGCAACGCATTACATTCTGTAAGAATATTTGAGTAGTTGTTTTTTTTTTGCGTGTGCAGAAACACAAGTAGTACATCTTTCACTTCAATATGTAAACATTTGTTTAGATTTTATATTGTGCTGCTTTATATAATGACATTCAATTTGTAGAGATAAAATAAATTACATTTTAATAGAATTTTGGAGGACAATGAATTGATTTATTGGTAAGTGTCCATAGATTAATATATACAATGTGTGGTTTCTGGCAGCCTTACCTCACTTACATTTGCTTTATCTCATCTTGTGGACTTTTTCAGTTTCAGGGATAAGCATATATTTTCCGTCAAACTTTTGTAGCATAAAATAACACAAAAAACAGACTGCTCTGCTAGTTGTCTTGTCTTGACATTTTTATTAATGTTGCATTTTCATATTTAATGTTGCGGGGGAAATATCTATTACATTTCTTCAGTGATGTTTAGATGGAGCACATGTTACACCTGATCTGCTCTTTCGCAACAGCTCACTCACACATGGCAAGTTCAGTAGAGGGATCCTTTCTCTGCTCAGCCTTAAGCTGGCATGCATCAGTCTGTGTTGTTGTTTGGCAGCATAAAAATGACTGGTGCTTCTGTTTCTTCTAGGGCAGCACAATTGGCAAATCAGCAATATCTAAACATACGGAAAGACGTTTGTTGATGTTCAAAACATGCAGGGAAATCACTTAACTCCTGAAGCTCTTAAGTCATGATCTAGCTGTCCTGCCACCTCCTTTACCTGGTGTGACCCATCCAGGTCTGTCTGCGTAATATGTAGCCTACAAGGTGGTGTGAAGTGACGGCCCTCATGGCAGTAAGGTCTTTCTAAAGGGGCCGAGAGTATCTGCTTGACTGCTCTTCTGAATGCTGAGCAGAGCAACAGAAATCAAAAGCTGCTTACACTAATGACATGTCTTCCCTCGCTGCCTAACGTGGCACATGATCCGTTTGCATACATGAACAAATGCACGCACAACTTACAAGCACGTCAGTGTTCAGGAAGTGCTCGGCGCTGTGATTCATTTGATTGCTCCTCACGATTCCCCTCACAGTTTGATGTTTTTGATTGGGCCACCAATACTCAAGGAAGGGAGATCAACTCAAATAAAGGTTAGCATGCATTTTGCTTTGTTATTGTTTGTGTTTTAAATGTAGGGTATTGGGTTGTTGCCAGGACACACGGTGACCAGGGTAATCAGATTTACCAGGCTGAGGGTTTTTTCCCACGAGTGCTACTCTGTCTCCCTACCCACCACTCCCTGCATCCTTCCCGTTTAGTCACACCGTGGTTCCTGAGTTGTGGCATAACCTACTGCAGTAGAACGGCATTAAAGACGTATTTATTGTCAGACAATAGAAACTATCAGCAGAATGCAGCTGGATTTGGCTGTCCGATTCGTATGCTGTCCACTTTGGCAGATAAATCGCATAGAAGTCCTAATGTGAAAATCAGATGAGATTTTCAATTCATGTTGTTGTGGACATCAGATAAGAGTACAATTGTATTTGTGATCCATTTTAATTTAAGGAAAGAAAAACATTTGCACTGCACACTGGCTATCTTGGAGCAAAAATGTGATTTGTTTGGAAACTGACGGCAGGTTGTAAGTAACGGTATGAAGTGCTGGTTTCCCCTCTGTCCCCAGTTAGTCTCTTCCATCCCTCGACGGAGAGTTATTTTTAAAGATAGTTTATTTATTTGTTTTTGGTGACGCCAGTATTTCTTCGTGCTTCAGGCTGTGTACATCAGTGATATTTAGAAGGTCTTTCTCTTCCTTGCAATGTAGCTTATAAACTGCTTGATAATTTTTGCTGTAATGTCCTTGAGGGATATGAGTCATAAGGGCTTACATGTTTAATGTTGTCAAT
Organism: Eutrigla gurnardus; assembly: GCF_963514095.1. Classification (NCBI taxonomy): domain Eukaryota; kingdom Metazoa; phylum Chordata; class Actinopteri; order Perciformes; family Triglidae; genus Eutrigla; species Eutrigla gurnardus. The sequence goes on along the minus strand of NC_139929.1, from coordinate 10,457,379 downwards.
ATTTGGTTAGAAATGGGGGGGAAATGTTAAAAATTGCACAGTTTGCAGATACACCAATCTATCCGTTTCCCTCCCAATACTGATTCTTCAAATCTGCCGATACAGAGTACCAATCCAATACCACTGACCTCTTCTTCCTGTATTTAAAATCTGCGGCTTGGAAGACATTGAAGTAATTTAAATGTAAGGTAACATGAGGCCTGTGATTGTATGGGGCTCGCTGTGACAGATGTTTTGTAATGAAGTTGACGATAAAACCGCATTTTTAATGTGTACCCAATCCACCTAATCAGTTATGTGTCGATACTGATCCTGGGGGTTATCGGATCGGTGCATATTGATTGATCTGCTCATTAAATTCTAAATTAGTTGATTAATCATTTCATCTAAAAAATGAATGATGATGCATTCACGTGGCTTGCTTTATCAATCAATGGTTTTAACACCCCAAAATGTTCAATTCACTATCATGACCAGAAAAAGCATCCAATCTTCCTATTTGAGAAGTTGAAACTTCTTAATTTTTTTGGCATTTTTCCTTGAAAATGAATTAAACGAGTTATGGAAATGGTTGCTGATTCACCTGGATTGTTTCAGGTCTAACCCTCAATTTACTTAATATCAAAAGACTAAAGGAAAACATGTTTGCTTCTTCTCGCAACATCATGAATATGAATAGGCTGACTTATCTGTCAACAGTTAATGCGTATAGTTCTAGTTCAAGTCGTGACCTTTTGAACTTTGCTGCCTTCCTGCATGTGTGAAGGAGGAACATGCCGACCGTGGTGCTGTTATTTATGATCTGGCACAGGATTCCTATTTCACAACAAACTTTCTAGAAAGTGATGCAACTTGCCGAGCTGTCGTCAACATCCAGTTACTCCTGGTCACCTAGCCGTGGAACTGATAATAGGTCAGATACTGTCGGGAGACGCATATCTAATACCTTCTGGTGTGGGAATCTGAAATCGCATCCCAGTACTGCTGTCAAGGGCACCTTTCTTCATCACAAGTGAATAGTAGCACAAGAGATGCAGATAATGAACACTCTACCTTCTGTAGTCGACTGGCTACTCAGAGGTATTGTCTGCCCCAGTTGCCATGGCAACTGCCGGAATACCTCAGGAAGGTAGCACTGCCTTTTCTGAGTTAAGGGAGAGTCTGATGAAGTGAAGTTGAGGCTGATACAGGTCTAGAGAATGGGCTGTGCTGAGCTGTGCTGAGCTTATCTGCATCTATCACCATCCAACACATCAGCCACCATCCCAGTCATGAATGAGCCAATGCTGTTGAGGTTATGGTTGTCAATTAATATCACCTGGTTGAATGTAACCCTCCAGCACTCCAGGATCTAGCCAAGTTTTGGTCAAACAAAGGACAGTTCCTAATATCCCATTGGAAGTGACTGTCTGCATGGATGCTGGTTACAAAAAGAAGTCAGTTTGAATGGAAGTCTATGAGATCCTACTTCTCACTTGATTTATTACATGAGTTCATGTTCTCAGGCAGTAGTTTCAAGTATCCTTCAATACAGCATCATGTTTATTTAGTAAATTATGGTCCAATTAGAGTCAAATAGACCATTAAGCAGGGTATGCTTTAGGTCGTGGCTAACCTGTGATTGACAGCTCACCACCATGGTATTTCACCACATCCTTGCTTCCACTGCTATCGGCAACCGGTGGTAGCTGGACAAAATGCCTTGTATTGCTCAATCCTGCCGGATGAATATAAAAACCCTTTATGTGGCACATGCTTTGAGTTGTAGAGTTGCTTTCTAGATGTTGCAAGTCACAAAGAACTACTGATTGTAATCACATTTAGGAATCTAGTTTTGATCAAAAAGTGGCAGATACCGCTTAACCTTGAGTCATTTCTGATTCAAGCATCTGACTGTTGCAGCAGATGAAGCAGAAATATGGTTTTGTGTGGTTGTCGTCACAGTCGGTGGAGAACAGTGGCAGCAGACTGCAGCTGCAATGCTGTGGTCAGTCTGTGGGAGCTGGGGAGGGAGGGATGCTAGAGGCTGAGGTTGGGCGTGGAGAGGACGACAGATTTTAGTGACTGATGAAGGCCTCATCCAAGTCTTGATGTGCTGCCTGGAGCTTTCTGCTGTGTCACAGCTTTCTCTCTGCCTCAGTGCTTCTCTTCATCGTCTTGCCCAAAGTGTGAAAACTAGAATAAGAAAATGCACTGCAGTGTCTGAATTTTTACAACTGGTAGTCATTATTATAATTTTAATAATAAATTGTCTCTGACAATAAATTTCATGTAAAATGTTTAGTTAAATACTGAGTTTAATAGAGACATTACCAGGTTTCTCCACAGTGTAAACAGGGATCTGGTATGCTAATATATTCAGCTATAGCTCTGTTGCTTTTCTGTGTTTCTGGTGACTGAACCATATTTTTGTTGCTGGTCAAATTGAGCCGTTTGACCAGGCTGCCACTGTTACTGTCTCTTTGCTGGTCGACTTTTCAGACACATAATTGCATCTATTAATGTCGGATGGGCAGGACTGATAACGTTAGCTGCCTAGCTCCGCCATTTTATTATTAGCCAAATCGGCTAGCTTAACTGACTCTCTAAATTCCCCATAAAGCCCGGTCGGGGCGGTCTTTAAGATGTTTCGCCAACTGTGCTACTCGACTTAGTCGCCACTGCTTTAGCATTGTTAGCATACTAGCTTTCGACATCCTTAGCCTTTCCAGTCGTTTGCTTCGTATAGAAAATACTTCCAAATGGCACTTTTGTTTTTTTATTTTTCTATAAACTGGTCTCAAAGGCCCTTCAGCAGCACATGGCATATTCAGCCAGCTCAGTGTTGTGAAGGTGTACTAGCACTCATGTGATCAGCTGCTAGTGAAGGATGGAGCTGCCTGCTGTAGCGCTGCTGGGTGAAGTTGTACGTCAACTGGAAGAGGCAAAGCCGGAACTGTTGGTATCAATACTTTTGCAAATTATATATTTTTTAGTATCCTTTATGAGTATCAATTTTTTTGATAGTGTCATGAGCAACTTACCACAAACGCACAGATTTTTTTTAAACCCACATTTAAGTGTTTTGTCTTCCCACGTCTTTATAATCAGTAAATCCTGAGTGCCGTGTCACTGAAGCTGCTCCGACGTCAAGTGTTCATCCATTGTACAATAGTGTCAACAGGGACAGGAAGTAAACAGAGCAAGTCACTCAGTTTCCTCCCCTCTTCCACTAACAGACTCGTGCACTTGGGACATGTCCTGAGTCTCATGCCCTAATAGCTGTGAATGGCCAGAGACAGGCAGTGCTGCATGCCTGGTCCTTCTAAATATAGCAGCGCTGCCTACATGTACACAGCAGTTTCTACTCATACACCCTCCCTTTAGTCTCTTTACTTCTTTTAGGCTGCATGAAGGCCTCTGCTCTTTTTTTGAGTAACTGTTCAGATGTTCTGGGATATTGGTATGAACTTTCAGTAAAGTTACATCCTGTGTAACAAAGTAAATATTGTGTAAATCATTAGTTTTATCAGCAGTTTTTTTCCCTGTTTTATTGTAGAGCCACCAAAATGTTCACAGTTGCCTCAAAGAAAAAGCATCCAATTGAATTGCTGTCGTGGATGCATTTGTTAAATAAGGGCGGCAACTAATGCTGTTTGTAAATTATATTAGCCATGCAGCATTTTCATAACATCTGTGTCACATGAAGGGAATGTGGGTCTCTTTCATGGGAAGTATGAGCATGAAAGAGACCCATATTTTGCATTTTGTTTTCTTTTGTTATGCCTTATATGAATGAACTGATTTATCATTTCATATCATAGTAACTTACTTACCAACTTAACTTTCCATTAGAAGTGTTTTGTAATATGCTTCAGGTAATTATTTAAAAAAAATCTCACTATGCATTGGTAGACTGTTACAGTTTAATCAGTTTACACACTGCTCTCTGTCTGCTACTTAATTTAGAACAGATTTTATTTTAACTTCGACATATTCAAGCTTTTTTTTCTCTTGATCAGTTTCCAAACAGCCTAATTGCTTCCACTCTGCTTTAGTTTAGTAGACAATAAAACATGTAAAAGTCCAAAGCACTAAACTTTTCATTGGTACTGTATGCGCAAATCAATTTGTACATATATTCAAGCCTGGTGTGAAAAGTCTTTCTTTTTTCTCTCTGTTTTCTGTCGTCACTCTGTCTGTGCATCTCGTCTTCCCTCTCTCTGTGGCTTGAAAGATGTCGATGATGCAAACACTGGCGTTCATTTACGTTCTCCTCTTGTCCTCACCACAGGGATGAAATTACAGCTTCAGGTCTGTCAATTAGCCATAATTATGTGGCCTCCTTGCACTGTCATTGGTGCCACTGTTTTTTCAGCTGCGTTTACTCTTGTGATAGTGACGCAGTCATGACCTGACCTAGGTACAACCAGGTCCAAGTATAACCCCTCCTCCCCCGCAATTTTAGATCAATGTTGAATATTATATCAAGATGCAGATGAGGCTTTTGCACAAATGTTTCAGTCAACGTTAAATAAAATTGGCTCCTAGTGTCCAAAAAGGAACTTGGTTGACTAGAGAAACTGGGATCTGTCTAGACTGGACTCGAGGAGGAAATCAGGGAGGAGTTGAAGTGGACTAATCTGTTATTAGCTGAGTGACGTCATGGTCTGGTCAGCACTATGTGTACAGGGATCAGAGCCAGGTGTCAGCAGATAAGACCTCTCAACTGACCTGACTAACTAGTAACACAGAACTAAAAACTGAGTCTTCTCTAATGATTCTCAGATTTAAAATTAATCACTTACCAGTCTTTGGATCATGTTTTTAGGTATTAATGTAGCTTGATTCCTGACAATAACTAATCAAAATGTTTTTTTTTCTTCTCTTTACGTCATTGCATTTGCAGGTCATCTGGTGAGGAGTGCCAAAGCTTTTAGGTGGAGGAGTGGCAGACAGCGCCACCCAGGTGTGCAGAGTGGGACTGCATCCCGCCTCACAATCGCCACCAGCTTCCCGAAGTGCTGCTGCCGCTGCCAGATGGACTGCGCACTCTGAGAGCAGAGCGAGCCAGGACAGCAAACAACTGAGGAGAGGAGCCGGGGGTAGAACACCCACCGGAGCAGGAAAGGGAGGGCATTGTGTGGTAGGGAGTGGAGAGGACGAGGGGCTCTACGATGTCGTCAAACAGGACCCAGAACCCCCATGGACTGAAACAGATAGGCCTGGACCAGATATGGGACGACCTGCGGGCTGGCATCCAGCAGGTGTACACACGGCAAAGCATGGCCAAGTCGCGCTACATGGAACTCTACACGTATCCTGTCAGATCGGGGAAGGTTGATGCCATGATTATAGATTTGAATATTGCTTGCTGTTGGGCTTTCTATTAGACATGCAACTGAAAATGAATTGGCAGCAAGTTAGTTGAACCAATTAAGTCATATTAATGCAGTCTTCAGTGGTTTTAACCTTCAAAGTGACATTTATTTGGGCTTAGGCACTGTTCAATCAAAACAAACAATATGAATGTCATTCATTAATTTTTCACTTTTGTCTGACATTGAGAAATAATTGGCAAAATGAAGGGAACCACAGACAACTTTTTCTAATCTATTGCCTTGATTGTAACTTTAAATTCAGTGACGGATACCTTACAGTGACACAACATTATTTTGCCAGTTGATTAGTCGACCACCGCCCTTGCTCTGTGTTGTGTATTTATGGCACTGGCTTGCTAATTCCTTCTTTCTAAAAACCAAAACCTGTTTTACAGCTGTTTGCCGAGGTAATGAGACAAAACAACACCCAGCAGGCCAGGGTCCTCAACACAGGAAACAAAACTTTTCTTCAAAGTATCTATCTATATAATGAATGATCTCAGGAGGTCTTAATGTAAAATGAATTTTGATTATGAAAAAGAAAGTTGAACTGGATTTTTCAGATATAGTCACCGGTGAACACGATTTACTTAATCACCCTTTAAACATGCAGACTACATCAAATACACTGTGCATGATGCGAGTGTAAAAGTACACACAGATGACTTTCTCTGAGGGCACATTTTGTCGCTTCCTGTTACGCACCTTTCCAGCACTACAGGATGTCATAATTTCCCAGAACCATGAAATGCACCCAGCCATATAATCTCAAAACTGTAATCCTATCCTGCCAGGCAGAAACAGCAGGAACTAATTCAACAAAATGCAAGCTACAATCTGAATTACATAAATCCCTTCCAGAGCCTTTTGCCCCCAAGTCTGCATCACCAGTCACCAATTATAGCGAGCTTTGTTGTATTGTAGAGTGATGCTCTGTATTAAAGAAAGAAAGAATCTTTGAAGTAGTGTAGGAATGCCACCTTGAGGAGATTTACCCACAGGTTCATAAACTTGTGACAGCACCAGTGTTTACAAAAACCTCTACCTGTAGAGTGTTTACTTTGATCTTTAACGCTGGATCTTTAGTTTTACTTTTGAAGCTGAGGGTAATATAGGGATGAAATGAATCACCTTAAAATGCAGGAGCTCTACAGTCTGAAGCAAGACGGCAAATTTCTCTTCTATTGTCAACGGCAGCGCATTACAGTGTCACTATTTCAGTTCTTGCCTTTCACACTGAAAACCCTAGTCTGAAGTAATACTAAAAAGATGATTTTGATTTGGTTTTGATGACAAAATCCTCGTCTTTTCTGTCAACTCTCCTAACTCGTGTTAATTAGTGAAATCTGACTATTACTACTCTGGGCTGCGACTCTGCTGCTTCCATACAGAGCAGACACTTTCATTTTATTATTATAATGTCCAACTAAGTTTTGATGAGGTAGTATTTTACGATTACTATTCCAAATTCATTTTTTTTTAAATTTGGACTAAATTGATTTTATTTTTGTAACAATAATCGGTGTATGTCAGAACACTGTAACACTGGTAACACCGACCACTGCGGCGAGCTTAGAGTAGAGTACAATCATCAAATAGTTCCTCTGTTCTCACAGCTATGTTAGTTTCACATAGTCTGTGATGTATTGTGTCCGTGTTGATTCCCTAACCCTTCCCTCAGACATGTATATAACTATTGTACCAGCGTCCACCAGTCCAGCCAGGGTAGGGGCTCTGTGCCTCCAGCCAAACCTTCCAAAAAGTCCACCACACCAGGTGGGGCTCAGTTTGTAGGCCTGGAGCTCTACAAGAGACTGAAAGAGTTCCTGAAGAACTATTTGACCAGTCTGCTCAAGGTGAGTGCACACACTTTGGATGAGCTCATCACTTTTTTTGTATAATTTTCAGACTGTCGCTGTGCATTTTACTAATAAATTCTCCTTGTCTGTACTTTGTGTTTCCCTTGCCTCCTCCCTGCTTTTCACTCCAGGATGGCGAGGATCTAATGGATGAGTGTGTGTTGAAGTTTTACACGCAGCAGTGGGAGGATTACCGTTTCTCTAGTAAGGTCCTCAATGGGATCTGTGCTTACCTCAACCGCCACTGGGTCAGACGAGAGTGCGACGAGGGACGTAAGGGAATCTATGAGATATACTCGGTACGTCTATTATCTGCTGCATTTACCATTACCAAGGTTCTGTACTCGGCTCATGTTTCCACGGCCTTGGAAAGGGAGGATTTAGCGGTGGATTATTCGATTCCTACACACTATCCCTTTAAGTGAATGCTCTTGGGGTGTTCTGGTATTTTAATCTTCTAATTTGAATGCTTAAATGTGCTGTTGGAAATAACTGAAATGTATGCTCTGTGTTATGACGCATGGACGATGCTAACAACCATCTAAAAGTGGCTTTGCACCACCCACGTCCTTATTTGTGTTGGTTTTGCAGTGTACAGTAAAAGTAAATTCAAAATAGTGACATAAAAACAGCCCACTTCCACTGCCATTATACATTTGCTGTTTCCTTCCTTGAGGACAGACAAGTTAACATGTTTTACTTTCTACAAGGCTCGTTACACTTATACACAAATAAGTGTCTCGTGAGTCGTATGCCTCTGAGAGCATTTCATGGTCCAAAGTCATCACAGAACCTCTTTGCTTTATCAATTTAAGCAATTTCACCAGGATTTGAAGAAGATTTAGGAGTACAGAATAAGGCTTTTGTGATTTCCAAATCAAGAAAATGCTTTTATCAGTATCCTGCCCCAACAACTATCACTCTACAAGACATTGAAACCTTTTTGTTGACCTACTCATTCTTCTCTTGTACACTGCTGTTTCTTCCCAGCTGGCACTCGTGACCTGGAGGGAATGTTTATTCCGACCCCTCAACAAACAGGTGTGTTTAGTACCTTTTTACCAAAGTGCAGTGAAGAATAATAAAATAAAGTAATGCAAACGGCTACCAATATTCAGTGCTAACTTGTTTTTGTCAATTTAAGTTGATATTATTTATAAAACTCTTTGCAAAACTCTGTATTTTCACTTCATTTTATTTTTGTCACTGCACAAATTATTAACAGGAACTAAACAAATCTCTCTCTTTCAGGTTACAAATGCTGTGCTGAAGCTGATAGAGAGAGAGAGGAATGGGGAGACCATTAACACCAGACTGATCAGCGGTGTGGTACAGTCTTATGGTAAGTCATCAAGTACAGTGAAGAACTAGAGAGAAACAATCACCTGTTCTTGGTAGGAACCATCACTAGATACTAAAAATCAACTCGGATGACCATATCTTTTTAGAAATGACAATATTGGGTATTTATGCACAGTATTACGTAATATTGTCCTCTTGACAATTGTCTTAACGTACAGAGTTTCTAATTTAATCTTTAAGTTGGCTGTGTCTGGCATTTTATGAACGTCATTCTGTTTACTTCACTTTAATACCTGGTCCTGTGTCTCACCTCTCCTCCCTCTCCAGTTGAGCTGGGTCTGAACGAGGAGGACGCCTTCGCCAAAGGCCCCACGCTGTCCGTGTATAAAGAGTACTTTGAATGTCAGTTCCTCACTGACACAGAACGGTTCTACACGCGTGAGAGCACAGAGTTCCTGCAGCAGAACCCCGTCACTGAGTACATGAAGAAGGTAGACGATCTTTCCACTTCAGCTGCGACCAGTCAACATAGCAGATCAGGGCCCGACAATAATTGACCAATCTTTGGTCTTTGTTGTTATTTGATAATTGCTAATTAATAATTCTATTTGTACAGGGCAAGTAAAAATGAATAGATTTCTTACCCACTTACATGACCAGGCCAGTTAGAATTAAGAAAACAGTCATTTTGAACCTTTTTGAATTTTAAAACGTTTTATTTGGGGTAACATTTAAAGTGAGTGAAGGTGATGATCTTGTCATGATAAAGAAATAATTGTTTATTTGTTTTTGTGGTTCTTCCTCAGGCGGAGGCTCGTCTGCTGGAGGAGCAGCGGCGTGTACAGGTTTACCTCCATGAATCCACCCAGGATGAGCTGGCCAGGAAGTGTGAGCAGGTCCTCATAGAGAAACACCTGGAGATCTTCCACACCGAGTTTCAGAACCTTCTGGATGCAGACAAGAATGAAGGTAAACTTTTTACTGTTAGCATGCATTTTGTCACATTTTTGCAGTGATTGAATTTTGATCTTTTGCATAAAATTGGCTAAACCTTTGGTTGAAATTAGGAGAATTAACTGAAATTATAAATATCTAAAACTCTTAAGTGCGTGCGTTTGTGCGTGTCGCTTTTTTCCCTTGACAACAAAGCGATATATGGCACTAAAAGTACTAAAGCCAGTAGGGTTATTAGTTATGCTTATACTTATGAAGGTTATATAATATTGACCCATGTAGTCTCAACCAAGACAACATACTTTTTTTTTTATAGCTCCCACATTGTTAATGGCAGATGGCACATTACAGGATCACCTTTCTGTCCAGTTATCTTTCACAGTTAATGCCCTAGACAGATACACTGCTCCACACCTTGTTAGATGGAACTTAAATTCACTCGGTGCAACTCAACAAAATAGCTTACCTTGCTGCTCGTACTTAAATGATTTAAAGTTATAAAGCAGCAGTGACGTGCAAAGATGGAGAGATGTTAATGTTAGCTGATTTTAATCCAGTCTTGGTTGTATATTTAAATGTATTTTGTTTATATCGGTAGGGTATCTTATTGAAGTCAGAACTTTGGTAACCAGACAACACTGAGTTATGGATGATCTAATCTGCCTCAGGTGACGTTTGTCGTTCAAACTGGTGAGCATTACAGCCACTGCCAGCTAAAAATGAAATACATGGTGCCTAAATATTATCTACCTTCTCATTGGTACTAAAAAAGAACAAGTTATGAAGAATGGAAGTTTAGTTCTATATTGACGTTGCTGGAACAGGAATCGACTCAAACAATATAACTTTACAGTACTACTGGTAGCTACATCAGTAATAACGTTACTTAATAAAGAAGAAAAATCTCAGCTCAGATAAAAAGGGAGAAATTTGGTTGCATTTAACTGCACTTCCTTGCTCAACGAGGCCACCAAAATAGTCAATATCCCAAAAAAAACAACAACTTTTTCACTTTGGATCTCCTCTTAGACTTGGGTCGGATGTACAACCTGGTGTCACGGATCACGGACGGTCTGGGCGAACTGAAGAAACTTCTAGAGACTCACATCCACAACCAGGGCCTGGCCGCCATCGAGAAGTGTGGAGAGGCCGCGCTCAATGTACGGACCACTTCTTCACCTCTCCCCCATTGATTCTCACTAGTTTAGAAAAATGCAAGGAATTCATCCAAATAAGTGGTGATTGAACCAAAGATTTGTATTTTATTCCAGGACCCCAAAGTGTACGTCCAGACCACCCTGGACGTCCATAAGAAGTACAACGCCTTGGTCATGTCTGCCTTCAACAACGATGCCGGCTTCGTGGCAGCACTCGATAAGGTCAGTAAAACTTTTAACCTGTCCATAAAATGTCCGACAAGTTAAAATATCTGAGAACTTTGCGGTAACTTTGACATTTCTTTTGTCATCGTCATTAAAAAACATGGTTGGTCTGTCTTTTCACAGGCGTGTGGTCGATTCATCAACAACAACGCCGTCACCAGGATGGCCCAGTCGTCCAGCAAATCTCCTGAGCTGCTGGCCAGATACTGCGACTCCTTACTGAAGAAGAGGTATGTCATGCCTGAAATACAGATGCTGTTTGCCGTTCCTTAGCTACCACACACATGTGGGCCTTGTTATTGTGGTGTTGTTTGTTTTAAATATCTGTGTATTGAACAAGTTGCTGCTGCTGTTTTCAAGATCAATAAAGCTGTAGAGCTCAAATTGTGGGTCAAAATGAACAGGAAGTCCTAAAATGCTCAGAATTGTATCAAATGTGAACATCTACAGTTTCATGAGATCTGAGCAAACTTGATCTGCTGATGTCTTTATTAAGGGTGCAAAGGGACACTGATTCATCTGTAGCGCACACTGTTGTAGTTGTGTTTTCTCTAACAAAGTGTTATTCTGAGCTGCTTCACCACCTGAGGCAGGACCAAGCATAAACTGTGTGTGTCTGTGCTTTTCTTCAGCTCTAAAAACCCAGAGGAGGCAGAATTGGAGGACACACTCAACCAAGTGGTGAGACACTTTAGTGGTATTTACTACATTTACTTGTGTTCACTTGCGTTCACTTGAGTTTTCTTATTTATGCTGTTACTGTGCAGTTACATACTTCTGGAAACTACTGGTATCTGATAATTGATTTCAAATGCATGCAGCGAAGGAAGATTCACATTTTATGTTTCTCTTGTCAAAATACACTTGTTTATATGAGTTTATGGCAACACATTTAATATAAAGTATGTGTGGTTTTGGTGGAGTACTTTAAAGGTTAGTAGACCATTAAGTTGAACTTTTGTCTTTCATTTTCTCAGATGGTTGTGTTCAAGTACATCGAGGACAAAGATGTTTTCCAGAAGTTTTATGCTAAGATGCTTGCCAAACGCCTGGTCCACCAGAACAGTGCCAGTGATGACGCAGAGGCCAGCATGATCTCTAAACTCAAGGTGTGACTCGCCCCAAACCAGTTTACACTGCCAGCTTCTTCATCCTCAAAACCTGTGGCTGAATCTGGGTTTTATTCTTGTTCTCGTGTAGCAAGCGTGCGGGTTCGAGTACACGTCCAAACTGCAGCGAATGTTCCAGGACATCGGTGTCAGTAAAGACCTGAATGAACAGTTCAAGAAACACCTGACCAACTCTGAGCCTCTGGACTGTAAGTAAACACACACAAACATACATTCATCCTTAAGGGTTCGTTCACACCAAACATGTGGGTTTGGCTGCAGGATCAGCTGTATTTATTTGCATTGCCCGGTGCTGGACGTGCCAGAGGGGAGGCAGAAGATGGATTACAGGAATCTAAATCTAAGAGAAATTATGCTGGATTCTGGTGTGTCAAAGCACAAAAACCAACATGTTTGAATTTGAAACTGATTGTTTGTGTGAATCTTACAGTGGACTTCAGTATCCAGGTCCTCAGCTCTGGTTCTTGGCCTTTCCAGCAGTCCTGCACCTTTGCTCTGCCTTCTGAGGTAAGAAAAATGTATACACATTGACATTAATATTCATTAAAAAAACAAAACTAAATTGATTTGAGTAAAGTCTCATGTGTGAATTAAAAAAACTGCAACTGCATCAAGGAAATAAGGCTTTAGGCTGTCCCTGCTTTGTGAGGAAAAATGTTTTTGTAGCCGCAATTTTGATTCACGCCTGCGTGAGCATGTGTTGACCTGCTGCAGCAGTCACTAATGATCGTCGGTAATTTAGCTGAACCATCTTCAATACACAAAAAGGCTGCAGTAGTTTCCAGGAGGACTTCGTCTCATATTTGATCTTATATAGTTTACACTTTAGATCCCTCCTCTAGCTGCAGACCCCACTTGAACCTTCCTCACGGCCCTGAAAGTCCCTGGACCTCAGTTTGAGAACAGCTCCTCTGAGCTCTCCCCTTTGTCTCTGTTTCTGTGCAGCTGGAGCGAAGCTATCAGCGCTTCACAGCGTTTTACGCCAGCAGACACAGCGGCAGGAAGCTGACTTGGCTCTATCACCTGTCCAAAGGAGAGCTGGTCACCAACTGCTTCAAGAATAGGTGTGTGTGTCTGTGTCTGTCTGCATGTGTCTGTGTGTGTGAGATCGATGACTGTCATAAAGCAGTCAAGAAACCAGCATATATTCAAGCTGGCATCGGAGAAATCTGACATTATGAAGCATGTTTGTCAGATATTTAGTTCTGTTGAGCCGCTGCGAGGAATAAGCTGTGCAGTTCGAGTCAAACTGAACCTGTGGTTGTTTACAGGTACACACTGCAGGCCTCAACTTTCCAGATGGCCATCCTGCTGCAGTACAACACAGAGGACAGTTACACCGTCCAGCAGCTCACCGACAGCACACAGATCAAAACTGTGAGCGTTTTAAACGGCACATTCACACTCCTAACCTTTAATTAACATGTGATGGCTTCATCTGTTTATCTTTGTTTTCTTAAGAAGTACAAATGTTAAATTGACAACTGATTTAATTTTCAGGATATTCTGGTTCAAGTTCTGCAGATTTTGTTAAAATCAAAGCTGCTGGTGAGTAAAACTGTCTGTCTCTCCCTTTCTTTTGTCTCACTCTCTCCCCGTCTTCCTGTCTCTCCCCCCATTAATCATCACTTTAACATGAACAGAAGCCAGCATTGTTAAATATTGCTTGTCAGAATGAGCTCTAAGACAAAGTCAGACTGAACGTTTTGTTATTCTCTGTGACAGATGTGTAGCTTCCCTCACACTGAACCAGAATGTGTGTAACTGTATTTTAGAAAGAAGCGTTACGTTTAGATTCACTGTGTTTGTTAACAGTTTTGATGTGTAGGAAGGAAACGGGAGAACTTTTACAGTAGAGAACCATGTGTTTAAAATACATTTCTATTCAGATCACTCACATCACTGATGTCTGTCTGTCCGACAGGTGATGGAGGATGAGAACGCCAACGTGGACGAGGTCGAGTTCAAACCTGACACCGTCATCAAGCTTTTCCTCGGATACAAGAAGTGAGGAACTTCACAACAAAATGTCTTCAAACGTGTCCACTTTTACAGGCACGACGCCGGTCTTTTTGGTTTTACTGAGCTTTATTTTGTTTCCCGACCATAGTAAGAAACTTAGGGTGAACATCAACGTCCCGATGAAGACGGAGCAAAAGCAGGAGCAGGAGACGACCCACAAGAACATCGAGGAGGATCGCAAGCTCCTCATTCAGGTGACTGTTTATACCTCAGCACACCTTTTAAAAAGGTTGGATGCTTTGAAAAAAGTTGCATAACTACCATATATTTATTTGTGTTTTCCCTTTTAAATGCGATAGTAAATGTTAGTGCTCCATGATGCAGCATCGATGTCCCCAGTGGAAACCAGGAAGATAGAATGCATTTCATATAAATATAGGCAGGGCTCTAGATTGAAAGTCATAATAAAAATCGTGATTTTTATTCTCTAATGGCAGTGGTATTCAAAAGGTTGGTTTTAGTGTCTGAGTTTTGGCTAAAATGTATTATAGACTAAAAACCCAACAAAAATTCACACCATCAAAAAAATTCCTTCTGTGACCATATAAGGTAATAGTTCCATGAGTCTATACCCTTCTTGAATACAGAGATCCCTCAGGCTTTTATTTTTACAAGATTTTCTGGTACAGTTTTTACAGATATAGTTTTTGCTAAGAGAGAATGCAGAACATTTAAAAAAAAATTCAGTCAACAAACCCAATATTGCAGCAGGTGTTCTCAGAATGGCAATAATGTTAGAATGTGTGTTGTGTTGGTACTGATGACGTGTTTGTTCGTAGGCTGCCATAGTGAGGATCATGAAGATGAGGAAGGTCCTGAAACACCAGCAGCTTCTGGCTGAAGTCCTGAACCAGCTGTCTTCCCGATTCAAACCCAGAGTCCCTGTCATTAAGGTAGCACACATTCATACTCTTAATAAGGGATTGTGTTGAATATTCAACAAAGCAGAGTTGTAAAAAATATTTATTTTCTTTATCTGCTCAGATTCTATTCTTCAACACAATAGAAGATCAAAACCCACACTGAATGTGTACAAAGCCGCATATCATTCTTTGTCTCATGTTTGGGTTTTGTCTCCCCCTTGTGGACAGAAATGCATCGACATCCTGATAGAGAAGGAGTACCTGGAGCGAGTGGACGGTGAGAAGGACACGTACAGCTACCTGGCCTGAACACCGACCTCCCTCCCACCCGCCGGCTCTCCTCAGTTTTATTTGTTATCTTCTTCTTTTTTTTTTTTTTTTTAATTTTATGTCTGAGTAATAAAGTGAGGATCCCTCTGAGTGGCGGACATGTGAGTGTGTCGCTGATCATGTGACCGCCCTGATATGACAACCAACCTGAGGAGGACGAGGGTGTGAACTTTCTGCTCTCCGCTCAGCGATGAAGGAGCACCCCCTCTCGTAGAGACTGGGAAACCCTGTCTACACGCTCGCCTGTCCCGTCCCATCCGTAGGACTCAAAATACACTTGTTGTCATATTGTAAATAACAACCACAGACTCTAAGAGGAAAAAACAAACCCTACTCTCTTCTTTACATAGCGCAAATGTAATGAATTAGCCTACAGCCAATCAGAGGAGAGTCGCATCCAAAGGTTTCTGCATGCTACTGCCTACCTGCACCAGAGTGACCATGAAAAAGATTATAAAATAAAAATAAAAGTCGAGTCACTGGGCAGCTGACGCAGTCCACCGTACGATGACAAGAAAGCGACGCCGGTCCTGTAATTTAAAGTCTGCGACTGAACCGGAGGAGGAGGTGGTGAGTTTAGAGCCGCCATGATGCTTCTTTATCTGCTGAAGTTGTCTCAGTTTTGGTTTGAGGTCGGTTGGGTTCATGCAGGAGGCCTGTTTCATTACTGAACGGTGGACATTTGTATAGTGTGGTTCATTTTCTAAATGTGTGATAAATAAAACAAGGAAAGATTTCTCTAAACGTTTGTTTCTCCCGAGACTCTTTTCACCTGTTTTACACCCTTTTTGCCAAGCTTCTGTTTATTTTCCCTTTCAGACTTTTAGATTGGCTTTCATTACCTGGTTTTGATTGAAAGCAGTTGTGGCCTAACATAACCGGGGTTTGTTTTACAGCTGCAATTAGTGAATATTTTCTTGATTAGTCAGTGTGTTGTTTGGTCTATAAAAAATCAGGAAATGTTGAAAAATCTGTCGGTGTTTCTCAAAGCCAGAAAATACTTTCACTTAAAAAGCTTGAATCGGAGAATTTTGACTTGCACTCAAACGGATTGTTAGTGATAAATTTAATGTTTTAATATTTTGTGTATTATCTACAGTAAACAGAAACAAACATACAGGAGAACCAGCATGGGTTGTACTGCTGTGGATGTATTTTAGACTATCACTTATGTGTATGCTATATTTTTTATACAATTACTTTTTTACTATATTTTTTTTCTTCAACATATTTATACTTTGACTTTTTTCAACATACTATACTGACTTTTTACATCAACTTTTTTGACATATAAACACTTTTTAATCACTTTTTCGGGAAACTATACTTTTTTTTTACATACTGCAACTTTTTTCATATCTTTTTCCAACATATACTGTGACTTTTTTATCACTTTTTTTTAACATATTTTGACTTTCCGCAAACTATACAAAGATTTTTCCATCACTTTCCTCAACATACTATATACAATGACTTCTTTTGACATACTATACTATGTTTTGTTCACTTTTTTTTTTGATCAGATGAACACGTGTTACTTCAGTGAGAGGAACATGGGGAATGCAAAATGTTAATGTTAAAGAGCCAGGTTCTGTTAGTCCAAATTAAAACAAAATGGAAAGGAGAAGAATGACCATTTATAATATTTTAATCTGCATCACTTTGAACAACAAATTCCCTGTAAACATTACAAAATCAGCACCTGTGTCATCAGAGGAAAAAAGTGGTCCTTGTTTGACAAAAAGCGTGAAAAGTTAACACAGGCAGACGTCTGAAACTATAAATAACCTGCAGTTTTGATTTCAACAATGATCCGGTAAGAACGGATTTTATGGTTTTTAAGAAGCAATTCATGTTCCATTTAGACATTTAAGAAGCTTTTCTCCCACATTAACTGATTGAAACATCGGTCTATCAATGAAAGCAGCTTCTGTAGGGTTTGTTTTGGGATGACACACTGGTTTACATGGGTTTTAAATGCCGTCACACCCCAACGAAACACTGAAAAATTAGGAACATGGGAAGGCTCATTTGAATCAGCAATAAACGTTCATAATCTTAAACAACTTATATAAAACAAAAAGGGTTCCTACACATTTCTGTTTGAAATATTTCACCCTTAGTGGCAAGAGTATTTGTATTTACCATTTGCATGCACATAAAAGGGTCACGAAATCTTTAAGATTGATGTGGCAAATCTCAAAACTGGACATGTGTAGGAACACTCAAGAGAGAAGCACCAGGTTTCATTGTCTGTCATCTATCAACTACAGACAGCACAGCACCACGAGACATCCGCCTCTGTGAAGTTTGAAATAAATTACAGGTGCAAAAGTAGGAAGGTGGAGAACAAACGGGAACATCAGCAGGAAGATGAAGAAGAAAAGGAGGCAGATATGGCTTCATGTCAGCCAGACGATGGGGCAGAGTCTGTAGTATTCTTCTAAAGCACCAGAATTCACATCGGAAAAAGAGAAAGTCAAAAGTGTGATTGTTGGTACGTTATTTAAAAAAAAAGGCTTATTTCACAAGAGGAATTCTCCAAAAAACTATCAGGATTATATTTATACTGATTGGACATCACTTGGTGGACAGTACAGTCATTGGAGGTCCTCTGAACAGAGGCGGAAAGACTCAGAGGGTTTCTTTTTTTTAGTCTTCATGCAGAAAGTAAAAAATTCAACCTTGGCTGATTTACAGACGGGACTGTTGACTGGTGAGCATTCTGTTAAGGACTCAAGGCACAGCAGAGTAGGACACCGCGGGGTTAAACATCTAGAAACACCTCAGGACGATTTTTGTTTCCCCATCACATCCTCATTGTGCTCTACTCGTACTCACAATGCTTCATCTGCATGGTTCAGCAGGAGCTGTGACTCAGCTACATGTCATTTTACAAGGAAAAAAAAGATAATATTCCCGTTTCCAGCTTCTCAAATGTGAGATTTGCATCATAAAAATGGTAGAACAAACAATTCCATCACTTGAATGACAGAACATTAACTGGCAGAAGTGTGATTAATTAATTATTTGGCTAGTTGTTTACTTAAGCAAATTATTCTCTGGCTTATATGTGAATATTTTCCACATTTCTGTGTTAAACATGATTTTAAATTAAGTCTCTTTGGCTTTCGGACTGGACAAAGTAACATCAACTTCGGCTCTCAGACCTGAAAGCACCTGCAGCCCTACAAGAAATAAGGATTTGCTCTTTAGCTGAACCTGAATGTTCGTTCTGCTGTCGATTGTACCAAAAGAGACGAGGGATTTGTCATCCTACGTGTTTTACAAACATGTAGCTTGCAGCAGAGTCGGGACGAGTTGAGCACAGTGCTGCTGTGGGGGAAAAGACGGGAGAGAGACGACAGGAGAGACGGCCGAGCGTCTGAGCAGCACATGAATGAAAACCTTCACTAGTATCCATGTGGTTTTGGTTGAGTTTGGTATAAAAAATAATAAAAAAGCAGTGCCACTCTCACGGAAGAGAGCTGCACGTGTTTACGACGGGAAAGTCACCTGACAAAAGGTTCAACGTGTTTGTCCGCCGGGTGTCTGGTTAAGTTTCCCATCGTGGTGAAGTAGTGCTGGTTTTGTGTTTTCACATGAGCACCTGAAGCAGAGGCAGCATCACAAAGCAGAGTCATCGACAGGAAAAGTGGAGGCGACTTGTGTCCTTCAACAAGCTGTTTATAACCATCCAGCTCTCCGAACGGGTGAGACCTGACGACATGTTTGCTGGTGCGTTGACCGACAGGATATGATGTCGTCCTGTCATGTCATGACTGACTTTTTCCATTAGGCTATGAAGGCATCGCGAGGTATACATAACTGACTGGGAGTTACTCCTAATTTCCACATCAAGCAACTTTGATCATTCATTAATGTTTCAGTCATTTTTAAGCAAAAAAAAAACGTATTCTCTTTGGGTTTGGGACTGTTGGTCAGACAAATCAAAAGACGTGAAGAAGTTCTATGTTCCCGTTTTCAATAACTTAGTATTTTTCAAGTTGTTATATATATTTAAAAAAGAAATATCTAAATATAACTGAACAAAAACCTACAAGTTTTGAAGGTTGAAATCTGTTTTCTGATGCACCTCTGGAAACTACAAACGGGCAAGAGTTTTCTATATAAATGCAAACGGACAAAAACTAAAATAAAATTGATAAATGACTTAAACAATTAATCAATTATTAATCAAAGATGTGAAAAATGATGTGGGTCTTCCTGATATTCTGTCTTATATCACTGCAAACTTAATCATTTTGTTTTGGAATGGACAAAACATTTGGACATTTTTCAATATTTTCTGACATTACAGGCAAAATAATTAACAGATTAACCAAATAAATAAATAATAGGTTAATTCATATTATATTTGATAATTGACATCTATCTCTCAAGTCCAAAAAATGTCCACTAATTGAATCTTGGGCTGCATCCAGTAAATGTTTTCATCTCCATTAATCTATTAATATTTTAGTCTATAAAATGTCTGTGAAAAGGTGTTTTTAAATGTATAATTTTCCATTAACAGTCCAAAAGGCTGGAATATTAATGATATTAATCCGAATTATTGCTGATTTACTAATACTTGCAGCTCTTACTGAACTTATTGATATAATAACAATGAGTAGTTTGTTATCACGATCAAAACCCGACCTTAAAAGGGGCAAAAATCTGTGTAGGATTTGGTGCGACACTGCATTGTGAACGGCCTCCTGTTTTACTGACAGACAGTGATCTGGCACTCTGAGGAGTGTGTGGCTGTTTCAGTTCAGTGTATAAAAAAAACACAACAGGGAAAACTGACCCACATGTGGCACACGGAAAGAGTCCAGACGGTTGTGTGAAAGCGGCTGGTGGAGGATTCTGGTCCCTGAAGCTCAAATTGAAAAGCCAGTTTTATACAAGACCGTCGTGGGTTCGTCTCTTCTCACTGAAGATTTACTTTTTGGATATTAAAAAAAAACGAGTCAGTTTGTAGGAGATCTGCACCTCCAGCTGAGGGAAGATTTATGAATCTGAGATTCCCGCCTCGACAGAAGAGGAAGATTTGTTGACAGAAGAAAACATTTACAAGAAGATTGAAAAACAGACAGGAAAAGGTTTTTAAAGACCAAGGTGACAAAAAAAATAATAAAAACAGCATCAAAATTCCGCTTCAAATATTCCCAGTATTCCTGAAGCTTTCTAACATTTTGACAAGTCGTCTGGATTTCCTGAAGTGAAGGTGTGTTTGTGTTTGAGTGTAAGGCCTTTGTGTCGTTGATCCACAGGAGGTAGAAGTCTGAGTCAAGCCATCTCCAACTCCCGCTCGATCCCCACGTACTTCAGAGCGTCAGCCTGACTGTACCTGGCATGCACAAACACAAACAATACATTAGCTCAGGAACTTTGAGTGCATTTTAAACAGTTTTTGAAATTAACATTATTAAAATAAATATACTGCTATAATAAACACTGGGAATTAAAACTCCGGGAAATTCTCTGGGAAATCAGGACAACTCTACTCCCTTTTCTTGGGGAAAAATACAAACAAACTACATTTTTATCAAAAAGACCTTGAAATAATGCCAATGACCGTTATTTAACTGGTTCGACTTTTCACTTTCTCCCAACTAAATAGACCATTTAAGGTACTTTACAGGTTACTGACCTGTAGTCAAAGAAGAGCTCCTCTCCAGTCTGGATGGCTCTCTTAGCAAAGATTCCTATCCTGTGATCCCCGTTCACCATCATCACTACAGAGAACCAACGAGTTAGCAAAAAATTCAACCATGTGTCTTAAAATCTGTGTGTTAATACAGGTTTCATAAGGTTGCAGCTCATCTTCTCACCTTTTGCATAGCAGTTGGGGTTGACAGAATGATTGGCAAAGCGAATCTTGTTGCCTTTCCTTGTGGCATCAACAACAAAGTCTGTAGAGAACAGAAAAGACTTTTCAGCACACAGTTGCAAAACAAATAAATAAAAAATGCAACGCATTCAAATGGTCACTTTGTGAAAAGCTTTCTCAAGCCTGAACATGAACATATAAAGAAAGCCAGACGGGAAAAGCTCACTAAGAAAAGCGTGAATGTGTGTTTGATACCGTTGTTGAGGTTGAAGAGGAAGCTGCACATATATTTGTCGTAGACCTTCCCTCTACGGTCGGCTTCATCCTGAGAGATAATCTGCAAACAAAGACGTCGACCACATTACACATTTCTATCCACACATTTCATTTTGATGAAGCATCATGAAAAGTCAGACTAAGTTTCCAATGCCATCTTTTTATTACTTCCATTTTACTCTTTGGATCAATTATCATAAATAATTGAATAAACTTTAAAATAAAGATAATCTAGACCAGACAGGTCACTCAACCTTTTCACATCTCTTTGACCCTTCAATGCAATTCAGAAAATACCCTACCTCTCCACAGTACTCGGAGATGAACTCGTTTTTCTGGACCGGCTCTTTGATGAAGATGCCCCAACCTGCCACGTCTGACGGGGCCAGCAGCAGATGCTGAGAGACAGAGGGGAACATCGGAAAGTTCTGTTAGAGCTTGTAATGCACGACTGTTGGAAAGTTTGTGATCTCCATTTCAGAGAAAAGAAATAACTTCATGGACTACTTCATCCATTAAGTACTCAAAATGACTGTAAGCTACCACCTCGGTCTTCAGATAAGTTCACTAGAATTACCACGCTGGTAATGATAATTAGAATGAAAAGGTTAAATCAAATGCTTATGTTAGAGAACATATTGAGGTGGCCCCAATTTTGTGCCAAAAAACCTTGATTGTGTCCATTCAGATGTCTGAGGAGTATTCTACGTCTATTTTTCATGCTTGTAGAAATCCCTCTTTACTAATGTTGTAAAGATGAGGCATGAGGAGGCAGATGATGAGAACAAAAAACAATGTCTCAACCAGACAGACAATGGAAATAGAAATCATGTGTCATTGGTAAAAAACAAAAAAACAAACTGGAAATGTGTGCAGAGTCCTTGAGTGATTTATTTCTTCTTTCAGGAGGCAACACTATTAAAAATTGAATGAATGCCATTGGTGTCTGAATTATACGTTTTTTTTTTTATCCCTGTTGAAATAGTGATTGCACTCAGAAAACCCATGTTCAAAATGTTGTATGCAAGTATGAATAAAGGTTAAGAATGAATCAACAACCTTCTTGGCGCCTCTCTGGATGGAGCAGTTCTTGCAGGACACGTTCTTGCTGTCCCAGTGGTCTGCAGCGCCGCAGGTCAGGCAGAGGTCGGGGTCACACTCCCTCACCGCCAGGTAGCAGGGACACTGCTTGGTGTTGCACTGAGCTTTGCACCGACAACCTGGGAAACGGTTTTGACCTGCATCCAAACATAAGTAGAGCAAAGTTAATTCGATTACTGTAGGGAAATAGCTGCGTCAGTCACAAGTGAGTGAGTGTGTGTGTTCGTTCTTACACTCAGAGCTGCACTGGCAAAACTTCTCACAGAAGTTTTGAGCAGTGACACAGGGACACGAGGAGTCACAGGGCTGCCGTGGGTGATCACATGGCTGGTAATTATATACATGATTGGACGAGCCATCTGTGAGGGGTCCAAAGAGGTGCAGATGCAGTCAAAACCGATGCTTTTGAATCAATCATTTTATCTGCTTAAAATAAGAGCTTCCTCTAGCTTTGCCAGGCTTATGTATATGTTATTATAAACTTTGAATTATTCCAGATGTAGACGGGTGAAATATCTCATCTACTTGGATGGACTGACATTTTAGACCCACAGGTCAAATTTTCCTTTTATCACACCGAGTTTCAAAGTTGATTAAATGTTTAGATTCTGATCATTTAATTATACATACATTTAAGCAGATGTAGGAATTATGAGTATTGCAGCCTTGCAGTTCTTCTACCATGGCATTTCTGGATTATCCACATTAATAAACTCCATTTCCTTTCATAAACAATGGTGTTGAGGTGACCTCTGACCTTTCTTCAGCTGGATCTTCCTGCAGTGAGTGGCCCACAGTCTATGTTTCCTCTTCTTCTTTCTAGGAGGTGTGTCCTCGTCTTCAGTGGGAGCCCGAGCGATGATACTCGACTCCTTGACCCTGAACTCGTAGACCTGCAGGATCAGCCAAGAGAACATTTTAAACCGTATCCATCAGGTACTTGCACTTAAAAACTTTGTTTTGCTGTAAAAACAACAGATTACAGTATGTTTATGTTTTGAGAGAAATATTATCTTCTGAGGAATTTCCAGTTTGGCAGGTGACTCTTATTGATAGCTGTAAAATTATTTTTTAAAAGTCTATGCCTCTTCAATTCCTAAATGTACACTCTGATATCATCCCCCGTCTTTAGAACAACATGCAAACAAGTATAATACTGTCAACTAAAATTTGAATAT
This sequence comes from Eutrigla gurnardus, assembly GCF_963514095.1. Lineage (NCBI taxonomy): Eukaryota > Metazoa > Chordata > Actinopteri > Perciformes > Triglidae > Eutrigla > Eutrigla gurnardus. Next base: position 10,433,783 of record NC_139929.1, on the reverse strand, counting down.
AGTGAAACGGATAAGCTGCCCAGTAAATGGTAACATTTTGTCATTGATGGATCACCTGTCTGCAGGTCTTGGTGCCTATGAGCCGTGCGATGGCACAAAAGTTGTCATAGTATGTCCCGATGAGAACCCTGAAGAGAGAGGCTTCGGCTCCGCTCCACTCCACTGCTTCAGCCTCGCCAATCAGCTTCATTTTCACTGGAGTCTGACACCGTGAATTACCCTCTGTATAGAGAGACACAAGCACTTAGGACAGGAATTTCCCCGGAGGACCAAGAACCTTTTGAGAACCTCAGGGAATCCAGGCAGCAGAAAACTTCCTGTTGAGGTTTGCAGGGCTGACTGTCGCTGATTGGTCAAACATATACAGCACTGGTGCTTCAGTTGTGTACTGTGTTGTTGAAAATATATCAGGACATGGGTCGGAGATTTCTAGATATTTATCAACGTTAAAAAGAATGTTACTCTTTATTGTTTGTAAGCAAAGAAACTCGAGGAACCAAGAAAGTTGTTTGTAGCTTTAAAGATTGAAGTTGAGTTGTTAAGTTACCTGAGCTGCTGGTGTTCTCGTCCTTCTTGTCGTCGTCGTCTTTGTCATTGTCTCGCTCGTCTTCTTTGCTGCCCTCGCGGTCGCTGTCTGTGTCTTTGGTTTCCGAGGAAACGGATGGAGTGCTGGGCCGGCTGTTGCTGTTTGGCAGTCGTCCGCGGCGACGTCCCACTGTGCGTTTGGAAGGAGTCTTGACGCGCTCAGCACCCACGCCCACAGGGTACTCACTCACCATCCCGTCCTGGTTAATCACAGCATGAGGACAGTGATACACTGATGGGAATGCAGCAGGTCGAGTTGAGAGTTTTACCAGGTAATACTTCGACAAAATTGTGGAAAAAACCATCCTCGTCATATATTTAGTGTGAATAGACCAGTAAAATAGAGCAGAACTCACAAATAAGAGGCAGCTTCATTGGATAATAAGTTGACCCACCTGTACCAGGTACATGTAGCAATCGATGCCACATGGTTTACTGTCCACCAGGTTCTCCAAGTTTTTGCGCTTATAGGTGTTTGGAGTTGCGTGGAAAGCTAAAGGACATAAGATGGAAGAAATGTGTGCTGTGAACTATTTAGGTCATCAAATGCATTATAATACTTGACAACTTCCTTAACATGGTCATTTATAAAATAAGCATTCTTACTTAAAAAAAAAAAAGCAGCAGCAATTCTTTAATTAATCTCTCATTTAAATCAACTCATGCACTTTTCACACAGTCGGGCATAACATAGAGCTATGTGTGTGTACTTACGGTGGAGAAAGCAGTCATATTTGAAGCAGCGTCTGCAGAACAGAGTGTGGAAGGAGTGCAGGCTCTGTTCGCGCTGCACGGAGCGAGCGTTTGGACCGTCGATGTTCGGCGTGCATTCAGGGGGCAGAGCGCCAGGCAGCTGCTGCTCTGTCAACTCCTTGTACCTGAGAGACACACACACACACACACACAGAAATCAAAGCTGCTTGTAGAGATTAACTTAAACACGAATGACGAAGACATAAGCACACACATACACACCATGTCAAAATTCCTATGTCAGTCTTTAATGTAGAATAAAGACAACTGAGAAAACTCTGCTCAGTCTCACAAAAATCAATCAACTCAAGATTTAGCATCACGAAAAAACTGTTCAATGTGCAACAGTTTTGTCTTGTCCTATTCCAAACAACTGCACTTTAGTTAAACTCGTCGGGATCTGAATTCTAGTTTTCCACAGCTGTGAAGAAATCCTGATATGTGCACTGGATCACACAGACACACGCTCAGCTAACTCCTTCAGTAAATCTTATACACACTTTGTGATAGTGTTGCCACAATACCAGAGATACTTCAATGTTACCCCATAAAAGCATTCTATGTTACAAAAAACTCCAATTAATCAAGACACTTGTATTTAATGGCACAGCTAACTGGTCGGCAATGTGTAAAATCATCAACTGGTAATCAAGTTGATACAAGAACACAAAAGTTTTTCTGTCAATTATCATCAATATCATCCAATATGCATTGATATGTGTGTGTAAAAAAAAAAAGCAATATCTCAATAATATACATTATAGCTAGATTAGAGTTAAAGTAGATTTTGAACATCACTAGTAATTATAATCATTACAGACAACAATGCACAAAAATAAAGACGTGTTAAGAAAAATAAAGAGTAACTATACAAAAACATCTACAATAACTTTTTTTTGTTGGTCCATATTTGCAGTGTTTTTCCCACGGAGGGAGTTCGTACGTGTTGTTTGGCTGCTGTGAGTTTGACCATGTTAAAAAGAATCTGGGTGTAATCAAAGTCATAAGTGTAGCGTGTCCCTCCGTTACATCTCTCACATACAAACAAACCCACTAACTTTTCTTTGAGCTCCTCAGTGGAGCCCTTGTCAGGAAACATGGAGGAGATGGCTTCAAAAATCTTGTCAGAGGGAAACTTCTTGCTGCCGTCATTGCTGGTTCGGCCTGGAGACGACATATACACGCTTTCTATCAGGGCACAAAACTCACTTTTTTTTAAACCACTGGCCAATGACAGTTACTCGGGTTTCTAGTTTCATTTTTTTCCAGATGAAAACTAGAAGTAAAACATTGTGGTTGTTGGGTAAGATGTGAGGTCACGGTGATCTCTGACTATCAAATTCTAGAAGAAATTCCCTCCAGGTGTTCCTGAGATATCAAGTTCACAAGAATTGAACATACCCGACGGAAGCACAAAAAAACATGATTTAAGGCATAATATTTTGCTAGATATAAAATGTGAAGTTTGGATATGATTACATTCATTTTTCAATATATTTTGGATTTTTGGGATTGCTCTGCAGTTGTTGGACAATGTTATCTTGTCTTCACCCGTCTCTCCTGGGCTCGACTATGTGTGTGGAGAGTCATAGCCTCGCATTTGTTCAAACACGAGAGCAGAGAATATTATTGATTGTGCGCAACAGCAGAATGAATAATAAAAAAAAGGGGGAAACACTGACTTGTGTAGCCCTTTCTTTATCTGCAAGTGTGCAGAAATACCGGGGTTAAACAGAATGAATACACATGGCAAAAAAAGAAATTGGAAATAAAAAATAAAAACAGAATTGAAATGTTGATTTAGGATTCCAATGAAAATGCACTATTCTTTGACAGCCCCAGTTGTCACAAAACTGTATACAAGCATGTTTTATTCCTTTATTTCTGTTCTCTCTCTGCACCTTTCAGTTATTTCTTAAAGGGCGACAGCGTAGAGGCTTGTAGGAGCCACTGGTTTAAAATATCTTTAACATCCTATCCTACTTGGTGCTTAGAAATAAAAAATCTGTCAATAAACGTCTAATGTCAGACATTTGATGTCTGTCAATTAACAAAAAATAATACTCTATTAGGGGTCAGTGGAATGCTTTGACTAAAAGATTCAAAAGAGGGATTTATTGGCAGAAATGGGATATAATATTAATATTTCTTCTGTGGCCGGGACCCAAATACTATTCAGATGTTCGTTATGTAGGTATTCTGTTTTCAATTTCGGGATTCTGATTGTTTTTTTTTAAAGATTACAGCACTCACGGTCTCCTCGCAACATTTTGATAGAAAAATAACGTGCTAGGGAAGCCTCTCAGTGCGTGACAGAGGAATTGTGCTACGCCAACACTGCCTACTAACAGAGAGGTTGAAGCGCTCCTCCGGTCACGGCGGTCCCACACACTGAAGGTTGAGTCCATTGATTGCTACTGAAGCTCCGGAGGCCCAAACTCTGCAGCCTAGTTGCAACCAAATCCTACACACCAGTCTTTTAAGTTAGATTTGGTTTTGATTCTTTCTTTCTTAATATTAAATGCTGCCCAATCAGCACGTAAGCATTAAAATCAAAATAATACCATGTAATAGATACGTTTAGAAGTTAAAACAGCAACAAAACACAAGTTGCTTTGTAACTGTACTGGCTGCCTATAACTGTGCCGTGTGTGATGATCACTGGTAGCTCAGTGATGGACTTACTCTCATTGTTAATAAGGCCATCCTTGCGGGGGTCCTCAGGATGCTCCTTGCCGTCACACAGCTCCATCTTTTCTACCTTGAAGTCCTGCTCTTCCTCCTCTTCCTCATCCTCGTTGTCGCTGTACTGTGACAGAGAGCTGACCAGCTCCACAAATATCTCATCGTTGATGAAGCCGCACTCTGACAAACACAACACACGCTTCGCTGTAACACGTTTACAGGATTGTAACTCGTAGTATGCAGTTTTGTTGTCTGATAAGCGTCTCAATTCATGAATTCTTTACTCAGATTTCCTGAATTGCTATTCCATCTTCTCAGCTCTTCAGTCCGGATAGGAAACGCACACACACTCACCCACACCCCCTTACATATTTTTTAAACACGTTGCTATTTTCGGTTTGAAAACCCACTCAGATATTGATACAAGATGCTTGGAGCGCAAAAAAATACATGCTTTGTTCCATAAACTACAAAGAAAATTGCCCAAATCATCAAGTTCTCATCCTACCCCCTCTAAACTCTGTGCCCCTTGACCCTCACCTCTGTCTCCGTGGACTTTGCCATCATAGTTCTTGATAAGCTCTTCTATGAAAGTACCATCCTGGTCCAGAATCTCGTCTCCCATATAGGGGATGTTATGTAGCACCGTCTCATCCTCCACCTGATGCAAAACAAACGTGTCACACAGAAAAACAGCTGTAGTTAAAATGGTCCCGACCACCGATAAATCTCTGAAGTTTCACTTCTATGATTTAGCACAAAGATTGTATGAAATACATTTTACATTATATGCAGTTGTTACATGTTCATACACACCATGAAGTTCTGCTGCAGCGGTGACCAGGAGTACATGACCGGGACTGAGGCCACAGCATTCAGAGTCTTCAGGGGAATGACCTGCCTGGGGAACTCAAAACCGCTATCCACCGTGCACTGCACAGGACAGCAGAGTAAACGTGCAGTCAGAACAATTTCTCTGACACCTTGTTTTCCTACATGTCAGTGTACCGAGAACAATCTTAATCCACTGACCTCTCGGGTGCCTCGTAAGGAGCCGACAGATGTCATGATGTGAACCGGCTGGATTCGCCTGGTCTTCCACTCCTGGTTCAAAATGTCAGTTCGCTCCAAGATTTTCTGACGGTTGGTGTTGAACATGCTCTGGAAGAGTTAAAGGATATTTTAATGAACTGAAAAGGACAAAAGACAAGAAATGCATCAGCAAATGATTTTTTTATGTATAGAAGCTGGCTTCCACAGAGGCTGGCTGCCAGACAGATTGCCGAGTACCACCTCCTCTCCATCTGGGCAATTTAACAAAATTTGATGTACTTTTATAAGAACATTTCTCATAAATCGAATTACTGGATTCTGAGTTACACTGGCCAATCTGATGCAAAGGTTTCCTTAGTGACTTTCGACCACCCAAACAGGAGGGTTACAAACACAAACAAAACATCCCAGGGACAAAACACTGTTGAGATAAAGAGGAAATGAGAGCGCGAGCAAACTTGACATTTCCTGCTGCTGCTTTTCATGAGTAATGATAATGAAATAACTTTATATGGATGTTATTGTCAAGCTGCCACAACAGTGTTTTGTATTCTTAAAAGCAAACCCGGTCTTTAACTTTCACCACTTTACCTTCTTTTTCTGATGAGCAGTTAACTAGTCAATTTTAATACCTACGACTCATCATATGTACGGGTATTTTGGCTGGTGATCACTTTTGTTGTCGTTTCCATCATTCTAACATTTGTGGGTGCTTCAGATGAATGTTTGTCCTCCAATATCTGCATGGTGTTGGTGTACCTTGACTTCGTCGGCTCGTCTGAAGCGTTTCAGCTGCCGAAGCCTCATGTACTCAGACTTCACCCTCCTCTTCCAGCAGGCAGGACCCTTCTCCGAGCGCTTCCCTGTCAGCACCATGATCAACCTGCAGAGCAAACAGGAGGATAGAGCTAGGTTTCTACTCAAATAATGCTTTTTCATTTCATATTTTCCGTTTTGCCAGGACTTCTACATAATGACTGGATCATGGGACTGAAAGTAGGGAAGAGGTTTCTACAAACAAAATGCAACTGATAACATAACATAATTAAATGCAAGTCATAGACTGTAGATTTTAAGCTAGCGCAAACTAGTGTAACGGAGCATCTTGGGTTTGCTTGACAGGGTGTATGTAACGATAATAAACCACTCAGACACGGGATGCAGTGAATCGCAAAAGCTCCATTCTTACGGTCTCTCACATGTGTAAACCAAAACAAAAAGCAACAGCCACAACACTTTACGGCAGCCCTACGGCAAGTCAACAGGGACACACTTCTCCAAATACTTAAAGACAGAAGAGTCTGTTACACTAGCAGTTTGGATCTCATTCTTATCCCATTTACAATTCAGACCAAGGTTCCTCTGACAACGCCAGCAATGTAGCTCATACTGAGACTGCCTTTACCATGGCAGGGGGGCGGGGGGTGGGGTGGGGGGGAGTGTGCCATCACGCTGTAGCCCACTTCATTGTGAAGAGGCTTGCTTGCAGATCCAGAAATGTATGTTTTGATGATGAAACATAGTTCAAATAATAATAATGCTATGAGGTTTTCATGCAAAAAGTATCTAAAAAAGTATTGTTGTGTATCGGTATCGAATTCAAGGTATCTAAAACAGAAACGATACCCAGCCCTACCGTATTGGTAGTCACAATCTTGGTTGATTAAGATTTCTTCAATTAGTATCTATAAAAAAAAAACAGCATCGCTTATGTGTTCACATGTCAAAATTGAAGATGGTTAAAATTCTGAGAGGATTTTCCCACTCCTTGGGCAAATCTGTTAACTGGAGGAAGATGAAAAGGAAACGAATGCGTTAACTTTTTCTATTCTTGCATGACTCCGTAAATTACAACAGTCATCTAGCCATGTGTAGCAAGCAACAGTATCCATTTGGCACAGAGGGAAGTCAGCGTAAGTAGCTGCATACCGGCCAAGCTGGTCTGACTGAGATCTCACACTTTTGATTAGACATGTTAGACGGCTCTCATGGAGACCTGCCTGGAAAGATATGTCACATTGCAAGAAATGTGTAGGACTGCAGTGTTATGACATATTTTGCTATCTTCTTCAAAAGTCTGAGTTTAGATTACAAGCAGCTAAGTATGCAAATAAAAATGGAGTTTCAGGTAAAGAATACAACATGTAATTTTTCCCCAGAGCTGATGGAAGTAGCTATGGGATGAGCCACCTCACCTTCTCATCTCTGATAAATGCACATGAGTATTACTGATATTTTCCCAAACTGACAAATAATATGAGCTGTTCGTCACATTTTAATTATCCTTGAGTTTAGTTGGGTGTAGTTCAAGGATGTGGGAAAAACTCCAGTTTTATTTACTTGAATAAAGATTAAACATGATAATTAACTTTGGTCTATTTGATAACCGCTAATTAGGGCTGGACCTGACCATTCAACAGTTCTTCCTTTGTGTATGTACTCGGTTTAAAATTTGGGGATTTAGATCTTGTTAACTCATCAGGATTACAAACGTGCATAAAAAAAACTCACCAAATTGTATCCAATAAATAACCATACAAACACTACTATAGAATCACCAAATCTTTAACAATGAATGCCTGTAATTAAACGAAGGACGTGTGTTGCACAGCTATGTCGTTTGGGAAATTGCTCATGTTGGAGTGTAACCCATGAGGGGCCGGGCCTGTGGCATTTCTACTTTTACATTAGTAAATTATGGGAGTACTTCTTCCACCACTGCCTATAAACAAAGTCAGGATGATTTTTACATCACAGATCTCCAGCAGAGCTTTTAAGATGCGATGTTCCCTCAGATGACACATACTGGTGCTGACATTAATACATGAAGTGTCAATCACTTTTTAAGGTTCAGTAATCGCCCTAGGACCCTTCATCCAGGTCCATCTCTCACTCATCACAAAACTATACAACTTGAAGCAATCTGTGAAATGTACAGCCAAGTAAAAAAACAACAGTTAAGAAGAACACCAACCAGCATTCTGGATGACCGAACAAGCACTAAATGACTCCTCACGTGAACTATATCCAAACTAGTGTAATGATAACATTGTTCTAGTGCAATAAATAATAGTTAACTTACATTGTTGTTACTGAATTTGGAACCTTTGTTGTCGGTTGTTTAGTTTTACCAGTGTCTTAATAGCAATAACCAGGAGTAGTGCTCGTGATTTCGTTGTATTCTATGCAATGACAATACAGGCTTTCCATTTTTCTTTTCTATACACCGGGTGAGCTAGCTACAAATAACAAGCATGCTCCGAGCTAACGATAGCTTGACGACGTCGTGCCAAGTTTGTAACGTTATCCCGTCAAAATATGTTTCCCCGACATAAGAAAACCGCTTCGGTGTGGTCCAATATAACAGATCATTAGTTTACACTTCTCTTGAATGTTTCATTTGTTACCAGTATGCTAATAAAGTGACTTGCGAGGGAATACATTCTGACAGGGATACACAATTTGGCACGAAACCCCGGCGAGCTAGCTTACAGTTGGTTAGTTAACAAAGATTGAAGCATCCAACAAAGCACCGAGAGCAGACCCGGGCCATTTGAATTTGAACAAAAGCGCTGGAAATAAAAGACATCGGCACTGACAGCTCATTTTACCTGTACGGGGGACTCAGTCCTCATTCAACGGATTGATTCGGGATCGATATGGCAATACACTGGCCAAAGTCGTCCTTTGTGTTTGGTGGGATTAGCTGGCTCCGTGTTCCGGGCTAGCTGGAACGTTAGCTTGGCAGCTAGCGAGCGGTTAGCTCAGGGAGGAGGGAGCGATTCACTTTGCGCGACACCGGCTTTACGTACCTAGAGTCGGCAAACAGAAACAAAGCTGCCGTTTCTCCTGACTTCTGAACCTGACTTTGGCATATACGACACGGCGTTTATGTGTTGAAAACAAAAGCGTTTAATTCCACCCAACAATTTGTCAAATTTCAATGTTTCCGCCTCGGCACAGCAACGGTTCAAATTGTTCACCGTATCGCACTCGCCGCCCACTACGGCTGCAGCAGATTCAAGAGGCGCCAAACGTTTGGGACCAATCACTGACACCGACACTAGGGCTTCTCAGTGTACGCTTATACGATTGGTTGGATTGTTAGCAAATAAGATTGCACCGGGGTGGGGGGCTGTAACGGGGACATGTGGACAGGTTCTCTTTGTTCTCACTTGTGTCAACTGAATCAAAATCAAAACACATAATATCTCCAGAATAGTGACAGCTAAATTATTAACCACCAGTCTTCCGATTCATAATGCATGATCCACCAGTGTCGGTGTCAGCTGCCATGTTGATCTCGATTAGCTTAAAACGTTTAATTCAAAGAAATTAAGAAAGCAAAACCTATTTATAGCTTAATTTCTGTTTAGTTTATTGGTGTATATTCCCATGTATTGTCTCCGTCACCTCGCGTCTGATTAAAGCAATGTTGCCTCCTCCACTGACTGACAGCTCAGGCAAAAGCAGAAGCATTCGTGTCAGCTGTTTACCTCGTGTTGCACACCTCCGATCGTAGTTACTAAATGATAAACAGCGTCATTGTTTCGAGAAAAACACACAGAAAAGGTTGTGGAACACGCCAGTTTACTAAATTAACGAGATTCTGTGGCCACTGCCAGCAAGGGCAAGGGTCGCCAAGTTTATTGAGTCCCGCCCCTTCTAAACAGCTATTGGCTGACAGCTCGACCGTGTCATCATGCTGCGTTCTTGGTCATTGGAAATGCAAGTGACGCCATACATTTATGAGTTACGATTTTTTTTGTTCGGGAAATTACGCATTGTAATTATTATCTATCCTTTTTTTTGCAACATAAAAACAGCAAAGAGTTGTTTCAAATCAAGCAGGGTCCAAACAAAGCATTGTAAATCAGACACAATAAAAATCATTGACACAAACTGCTGCTTTTTTCCCTCAATGTATATGCTAGGGCTATTGCATTATAGCCCACGGTATTTCATTATTTTCTTTAAATGCCTTAAATAAGAATTATGACCAAAAATGCACTTTACAAAGCAAAACAAACATAAAAAGGAATACCACAGGGTATAATAACAGACAAGTCCTTAAATCATTCATATATTGTTTTCACAGTTTGAGTTAACACAAGGCAACATAGTCACTCATGGTAACACAATTGAATTTACCAACATAAAAGCATGGTTCATTAAACTGTTAGGAGGTCCCACTACAAAAATTAGCCATGAGGCTCATATTGTTTGAGATTTGGACAGAAGGTGCAGGGGACAAGAAGTCTGTACTTGAAAAAAATGACATTTAATCAGCCACATTTCCATGAGAACTGGACAAACTCCATCAGCTAAGGAAACGGTTTGATACAAGCTGCAGAACAGAACCGCAACCAAATAGAAGTGTTTAATCTCCTACTTCCTGTAAATGTCACATTAAAAGAGGCATCATCAGTAAACAGAAACTCATGTCAGCCAGCAGATGGCTCTCAACCTCTTCAAAGTTTCCTGTCATGTTCTGTACAAAGGGAGATTCCCAGAAGCACTTGAACTAGTTCACACACCATCATCAACAGGAAATCCAATGACATTAGCTCAACAGTACACTAAAAAGATAAACACACTTTTATGAATAAACTGGGCAACAGTGTGCAGGATCTCTTGCTTAAAAAAAACCCTGTATGAACTGCAAGCATCGCCTGTTTGTTTAGCTTCACATCAACTCAAGATGTTCACAGAGGAAGGGGTCGGCCTCACAGAGGAACTCAATCATCTCTGAACTAGCAGCTTCGCCTTTCTTCCTCACCGTGTCGATAACAAAACGTGCTTTGTCTCTTTTGCTTTGCATCTCGTCCGCCGACTCCCTCTCAGAATCCGACATCACCGCTTTCTCAAACAGTTTGTCCAGCAGACTTTTGAGAACAGGTCCTGATATCCCATCGACGAAGCTGCTCCGTATGCCAAACAGCCTCTCGTTAGGCGGGAGATTCAGAGCGCTCGCCACACGGCACTTCTTGACACCTGTGAATGAAAGACAAACTCTTCTTTCCCAGACACTGAAGCTGTTGGTGTCTCTCAAAATCAGCTTAATATGTTTCAGCGTTGTTTCCCAAATAACCTGGAATGACGGGAAGAAGTTGTCATAGTCGTCACAGTCAAACTCTGCTTCTGTGGGTTGAACTAAAACCGAGTCGTCTTCGGGACAAGTGGACAGAGTGTATTCCTGCTTGGGGTGTAGTTTACAGTGTGGGGACGTCTCTATGTAGCGCTCATCTCCAACTAACTTCTTCCTGATTCGCAGCACGTCCCGGAGCACCACGTTCCTCGGTAGCAACAACACATTAAGGAAGGATTCAGGATCAGGACCATCTGGAGGCCTGTAGAACAGCAGAACCAGCGCTCGGACCGGGTCAGGTGGCGAGTCTTCATCCTTGACATTACCGAAACCAGAAAACCTATTGATGTTTATGACAACGTGAGATTCTGTTACCTTGTGAGGACTGATAAACTCAACGCCGTCATCAGTCACATGAGCGACTGACAGGAAATCACATCCGCCGGTGGAGCTGATCTCACAGTGTGGGAGATGAAGCCAGCACACAGACTGCTGCACACATTTGAGGTCAAAGAGGGGTCCTGCAGGCTTCTTGTGATGCTGGTCCAGTAGTCTCCTGTCCCAAGGGACAGTCCTGTAGACCACGTCCCCTCCTCCTTCCATGTGAAACACCAAGCCTGTCACACTGCACAGGTACAGGCCTGGGCAGGAGCACTGGAACAGGTAGGTTTCATCGTTTTCATCAGCAGCCATATCAGGTGTAAACTCCTCATATGTGGTTTTTAACAGCATGTCGAGTAATCTTTCAGTTGATCTAAAGGTTGTTCGACTCAGTGAAGGCATGCTGTGAGAACAAGGCGGGCAGCGGGAATCTCTCCTGGGTGGATCTCCCAGCAGGGTGTTTGTGACTAAGTAGTTCACAGCTTTAACAGGTACATCCACTTCCAACCGGGCATCACTACACGCCCCTGGATCTCCGTCAGTTTGCACAGAACAGAGCTCAAATCCATCTGGTGGTATGCTTCCTTCAGGGCAGACAGTTGAATCCTGGATGATCGTGGGTTTGCCTTGTGGACATGGAGGTCCAGCAACAGCTGGAATAATGCACTGAGAGCGGGTTTGTGTAATAGCAGATCCAAATTTGAAGCTTGGGACACCATCATCTGTGTCTTTTCTGTTTGGAAAATGTATGTAAGGGCCTGATAAAGGAGGAGACAGCACACCCGAGGAGGAGGAGTCAGCACAGGCATACCAGATGCCTCCATAGAACTCATTCAGTTCTATCTCAATTAGATGAGATGGAGCAGAGGCAAAACTCTCTCTGCAGATCCTGGACAGAGCTCTCCTGATCGCTCTGGCTGCCCTGCTGAAAAACGATCCTTTTCTTTCTGCTCTTGTATGAGCTGACCTCATTATGATGCGTTCTCAAGTGTCACAATCAGAATATCTGGAGCTGAATGAGCAACAGAATCAGCGTGCTCTTGTTTGTCTTTTTGAGATGACGATAATGTTTTCCCTTGTTTTTAAGCTTCCTCTTCAGCCCCAGGAAATATGAACTTCACATTGCTTTTTTCATGTCTAATCTTTTTCTTTTAATATATATGATTATCTTTTAATCTCTTGACGTTTTTAAATGTTTTAACGCCCATCCAGTTGTTTCTCCGGCTCTGCACCCTGAAATAAAATGACAAAAAATGTAAATCTCTAATCTTTCAGTTCATTTATTCAACAGAATTTGTACAGATGTTTAACCACAAATGATAACCAGAATACACAATGCTGCAGGTAAATACTTTTACTCAACTTCTGTACAGTTTTGAGGTATTTATATTTGCATTTGATGCATCTTTCTACTTCTCTACATCTATTTGATAACTTAAGTTCATTGTTAATAAATCAATTCATACATTTAATTAATTTAATATATATCTGAAAGGGAAAATCTCAATGTACTTATGTATTTTGATGCCAATACTACTTTTCCTTAAATACCGTTTGGAATGCAGGACTTTTACTGAAGTAAAATATTTGAATACCACCAGACATAACACTGCCCTTCATCACCATTTTCTTTTTCACTTTGCACAAAAGGAAGCTCAGAGGGGACAGAGCTTTCTCCACTGCTGCCCCAAAACTTTGGAACGAGCTACCATTTTACATTAGACAAGCCTCCTCACTGTCCATTTTTAAAACCATGTCTTAAAACCCATTTTTATTCCCTGGCTTTCAACTCCACATGAGACTTTACTCCTGTTTTAGTGCTTTTTATTTTTCTTATTGCCCTGCTTTGATTTATTGTTTTATCGTTTCTAATTGTTTTTAAAACAATGTAACACCTTTTTTTACTGTCTGTTTTATTTATTTTAGTCTTTTTACATTGTTTTATGTCTCTGTACAGCCCTTTGTTTTCAACTACGGTTGTTGTAAAGTGCTATATAAATAAAGTTGAGTTGAGTTGAGTTGCCCAAGATTAATAAAGAAGATAAATTATATTTTAGTCCATTAAAAAAACGAACAACGACTAAATAAACGATAAACACAAACACAAAAGCCTAATAATCGCTCAGTTCTGGTAAAAGGAAAAAAGCGTGAGGAAGCTTCAAAACCAAAGCAGCCATGATAGGAAATTAATCTGGTCAGAGAAGGTTAAAAGGAAGAAAAAACAACAATCAACAAGCAATTAAATGGTAAAAATATATATTAAAAAAAAATAAAAAATTCAATTAATGCAGAATTATCAACGTAAGTAAAAAGTAGTGGTGGGCATAGATACATTTTTTTAATCAAGATTAATCTCACTGTAATCTTGGAATTAATCTAGATTAAAATGGCTCATTTTAATTTTTGCCGAAGGCATTCATAATATGTGTGCTACCTAAATAATGATTTACTAATTCCGCATTGCAAAAGGTGCACACAACCTTAGTCTTGTCGAGGTGTCCATTGGGAAGCTTCTTAAAAATAAATTTTTCCTGAAGAAAACCCGGCGGCTTCATAGCTGCATCCATGTGAGCGCGTCACGTTTGATGTGGTAATTTCACAGGCATACACAGGTTCTGACTCGTTCTCGCGCCCCTACAGTGCAATTCGGCCAGGTATACATCCGCGCTGAAATGAAAGTGACATTCATCATAGCTTGCTTAGTATAGACCCAGCTCCCAACCCAACTTTGAGAATTGATTAACGGCGATATTTTTTTTAATCGCCCGATAAGATTAATCTACAAAGTAACAAAATAGAAAACAAATGTAGTGGAGTAGAAGTATGAAGAAGCAGCAAAGGGAAATACTCAAGTAAAGTACAAATACTTCAAATTGTACTTAAGTTCAGCACTAAATATATTTAGAATAAACCAAACATCCTCATAAATGCATTTCATAAAAACATAATTTCTCACAATGGCTAATTATAAGTTTGAGCTATTAATGCAGATATTTTGTCTCAGACTTACTGGTGAGCTGCACAATGAGTTCAACCTTCAACATTAAAGCTCTAGTCTACGATTTTTCACCTGAGCCAAACTTTAGCCAATAGCCATCCGGTCCACATGGCTACTATTGGCTAAATGTTCCGATGTGGGGGGGGGGGGATTGTGGCGAGCGATCGCCGAGCAGTTTGGGATTGGGGACGTACTGCAGTCGGGGTGAGAGAGAAATCTGACCAGCACCTGCTGCATTTACACTAGGGATGCAGACAATTAATCGATTATCGATTAATTGTCGATAAGATTAATTGTCGGCATAAATTACTTGATTAAAATTAATTAATTCCAGTTAATTGCGTTTTGAACCCGTAATTCCCCACCAGTCCATGTGAGGGCGCGCTTGATGCCAGACGTACTTGATGCACATGCGGGAACACAAGCGAAACAGGGCTCTGACGACAACAACAAGACAAAGGAGAAGCGGGACACTAGGCTTAGGGAGAGAGAGCTGCAGGTGTTGGGCTCTAAAAACACCTGCTCCTCGAGCGTCGCTCCAAACACAATGAGATCATCGAGATAAACCAAGACTTCAAGCAAATTCATGTCTCCGACTGTCTGTTCCATTATCCGCTGAAATGTAGCGGGAGCCCCTGTCACTCCTTGTGGCATTCTTTCAAATTGGAAGAATCCATCAGGGCAGATGAAAGCTGTCTTCTCTTAATCAGAGTCATTCATAGGAGCTTGATAGTAACCACTGCGAAGGTCGAGCACGCTAAACCATTTACTTCCACTGAGACAGGCCAAAGCATCCTCAATTCTTGGCACTGTGTATTGGTCTGGGACAGTGCGGCGGTTTAAAGTCCTGAAATCCACACACATCCTTATTTTCCCATTTTTCTTCCTCACGACCACAATGGGTGAGGCATAAGGACTTTGTGACTCGGTAATGACACCAGCATTTTTTAGCTGCGCTAGATGCTGTCTTACTGCTTCCACATCTGCAAGCGGCAGTCGACGAGACCTCTCACGAAATGGTTTGTCGTCTGTGGTTTTGATAGTGTGTTGGGTGCTTTTACTGCATCCCACATCAAACTCATGCAGAGAGAAAACCTTGCTCTGTTCCATCATTTTTGTCACCAATCTTTCTTTCCACTCCTTAGGGACTGGAGATTCTCCAAAGTGAAAAGAGGAGGGGGTCAACTTCCCAGGTGACTCAACATCAGACTCTTTCTTTGCTGGAGGTGAAGACACAACGTCGACTGGGAACAGATGAGCTATCTGCATTCCTCTAGTCAAGGTAATCTCTCGTGCGGACATGTTTCTGACTAGAACAGAGACTCTCTTAGCCATCACACCAGTGGATGTCTGTAACTCTGGTCTCACCAGGAGTTCATCTGGAAACCGTGATTCATTCGCAGGGTCATCAGGTGAGTCCACGAGGATGGCCTGAGTGCTCGGCACTCCCTGAAACCTTGGTGCACCAGTCACCCTTGCGACTCCCCCAGGCCGTAAGGTGACAGGTTTGGTTTGAGTGAACCACACAGTTCCTCTTTTGTTGTTGTCAGTGTCAGGTGGTAGATGTGAGATCTCATCGAAAGCTTTTCGAAAGACTGGGTGAATGTGCATAATTCTCCCAAAGTTTTCTCCTCCCCTTTCTTTACAGTGTCTAAGCAGTCGTCTCACAGTGGGTGTGTTTGTGCCCACCAGCATGGAAGCTTCACCTCTCACAACTGGGTCGGGACATACCAACACAAGTGCATCAATGGTCTCACTCACTCCTACGTCAGCTTCCAAAAACTCCAGCCTAAGTGACAAATAACCATCATAAGGGTACTCAGCAGGAATAAGACCCCATATCTGTAGAGTGCTGATAGATTTCAATGGCAGGTGTGTCAAATATCTGTCGTAGAAAGATCTGTACAGCAGAGTGACTTGAGAACCAGAATCGAGTATGGCTTTAGAGTAGATGCCTTCAATCTGTACAGACACGACAGAGCTAGGTCCCACTAAGCCTTCAGGTATAGTGTCATTCACTTTTCTACTCGAGCTGCTGCACTTGGTGGAACGTGTTTCAACCACCGGGATGACAGGCCGTTCCTCTACTGGACCCCGTGGTAGTTTCCCGATTTGTTTGTCAGTTTAATGAGGCGCTTATTGACTCAGAGTAGATTTCCTTCACCTTCACACTCTCTATTAAAGTGTCCATCCTCCCCACATCTATATCAAAATATCCCAGGTCTATCCTCTTGATATCCAGATCTTTGTGGGGTAGCATTTTTTTTGTATGTTGTCTTGGTAGGGATTTCAAGTTGTGGACTCTGGGTGTCTGGATATGATGCAACAGTAGCAGCTTTAAGGCTAATCATTTCAGCTTTCATGACACTGATCTCTTTTTTCAGCTTTGCTACTTCCAGATCAACTTTCGTTTCAGGTGCAGGCTTGGAAACAGGAGTTACAGACTGTGACGTTACTGGGTTCTTGACATCATTTCTGCTTTGGAGCATTCCTTCCTCCTCCCTCACCTCTTTTAGCAGCTCACTGAAAGAAGGAGGTTCGCGCAGCTTGTGTGTCATACGGAGGCGAAGAGCAATCATGTCTTGTTGCAGTGCCCCTCTCACAACCTGCTCCATCCGTAATCGATTCATGTCAGACAGTGCCACGCCTCCTTTTCTGAAAATACAGTGCAGCAGTTTATCCAACCTCAACAGGTACATAGACAATTTTTCACCAACATTTTGATACTTGTGTCTAAATTTCACCAGGAGATCAGATGTACTCTCAGTTGTTCCAAAAGCTGTTTCCAAAGCTTGCATGTAATCATATGAAGTTGCAGTGGGCTTCTGAACTCTCAGGAATCTCACAATGTCAGCAGCTGGACCTGTCAGGCTTTCCACTATCCGCTGTTTCTTTGTCTTGTCACTACACTGCCACTCTTTTAATAAATGTGTTGTCTGCTCTGCCCAGGCATCATACTCTTCCTCCCCACTGGGTGTAGGCTTCACACCAGAGAACATGCGGAGCTTGCGATAACTCTGAGAATCAGCTGATGTGGTGTTACATTTAAGGAGCAGATAGCGTGTATCAGTTCAGTGTTCACGTCAAGGGGTGAAGGGTTGAGTAAGCCACTAACATCAGTGAGAGTTTTACCTTCAGTCTTCAGGAATAACATTAGTTAAGCTTGAAACTCTTCGCTGTCCGCAGGGGCAGTAAGCACATGAGCAGGCCATGGACCAGAAGTTTTCAGACCAAAGGAGGAAGCACGTCAAACCTGGCTATAGGCCACTGCTGTTCTTTTTTTAATGTAAAATAGTTGACTATTGTTATTTATGACCATATTTATAAGCACAGTATTGTTTGTTTTTATACTGGATGGCTACAGGTCTGTTGGCAGCTGGTACTGCAATTTAAATTCTGTGCAAAATGATCTTAAAGCACAGTGGTGTTAAATACTTGACAGTTTGAAGCAGTTTTCAATAAATTAGTGAATTTAAAAGTACATGGGTCCTGTTGTTTTTTTTTTTTAATTGTGGTATCGAATTAGTATCGAGAATCGTGGAAATTCACAGGTATTGGTATCGACTACTGAAATTCTGGTATCGTGACCACCCTAGTCAGTAGAGGTCTTAATCATTATAAAATATGTTTTAGAAGCTACATCAAGACAGTGATCAACTATCTCAGTTTTCCCAAATGCTTTAACTTGGTTCAAAGCTGTTAGCAGAACTGCATCTGTAACATCTGGGTCAACATCACTCAAAACAACTGTATGTTCATAAGCTAACTGCTTCTTTTTACACCAGGCTTCAATTTCAACTGCTTCCATTTTTCTTAGCTCAAACAGTAAAAGAGAGAACTTCACAGTGAATGTGACTACACTTAATATATCCCGTAATTAGCAATAAGGATGATTACATCAGATGAAAAAAAAAAACAGGTCAGTTACAAAAATACAATCCCGGACGAGCCCCCAAAAATGTAACCCTTTTACCACCGGCTTGTGTATTAAGGAACCCACCTTATGCTCTAAAGTGAAGCCTTAAAGGAAAAATCCGGTCATTTTTGACCCCATTGTCGTTGTCCTCAGGGTCATCCCGACTTATTAGAAGCAAAAAACCCGACAAAAATTGACGTTGCCTAGCCCGAGATCTGTATGTGCCTGGCAGCCTTCCAGACTCGCTCCAATGCTAACCCATTGGGGCATGTTATATCTGCTTTCCTGGGCCTCAGAAAACAATTCCAAGACCTATGCAACACAGGTTGGGTCCGTACGAGACACCACGGCGCTCGTTTAGCTCAAATAGGGTTGCAAAACGACATAAATGTGTGTGTTTTAGCATGAAGTTACTCATCTCAAATCATCCCGTAGACATTAGCAGTAGATAGCCGAGCGCAGTCACCGCAGAAACGAAAACGTTTTCCTCGTAGTTTTGATTTTGTATCCATAAAGAGACGACCGAGCAGTGCAGTCGTCCTGTCCGTAATAAATCCAGGAAGCTGTCAGGTCCATATGTATGACTATGTTACAACATAGCAACGATAGCTTACAGCTAGTAACGTGCCGGGCGCTCGTCCCTCCCAGTCACCACAGAAACGACAACTTTTCCCTCGTAGTTTTGATTTTGTATCCATAAAGAAACGACCGAGCTGCGCAGTCGTCCTGTCCGGATGAAAACAGCTCCAGAGTGAGGACGGCAGACGGGAACTTGCGCGAGACTTGCATTGTTTTGGCTCCAGGCTACTGTTTAGCTGTAAGCAGTCGTTGCTATGTTGTAACATAGTCATACATATGGAAATAAAAGCTTCATGGATTTATTACGGACAGGACGACTGCACTGCTCGATCGTTTCTTTATGGATACAAAATCTACGAGGAAAACTTTTCGTTTCTGCGGTGACTGGGATGGACGAGCGCCCGGCACGTTACTAGTTGAAGCTATCGTTGCTATGTTGTAACAGTCATACATATGGACGTAACAGCTTCATGGATTTATTACGGACATGACGACTGCACTGCTCGGTCGTTTCTTTATGGATACAAAATCAAAACTACGAGGAAAACGTTTTCTGTGGTGACTGGGACGGACGGACGAGCGCCCGGCACGTTACTAGCTGAAGCTATCGTTGCTATGTGTAACATCATTGCTAATTGTAACATAGTCATACATATGGACATGACAGCTTCTTGGATTTATTACGGACAGGACGACTGCACAGCTCGGTCGTTTCTTTATGGATACAAAATCAAAACTACGAGGAAAACGTTTTCGTTTCTGCGGTGACTGGGAGGGACGACAGGCGCTCCGCTATCTACTGCTAATGTCTACGGGGTGATTTGAGGTGAGTAACTTCATGCTAAAACACACATATTTATTTCGTTTTGCAACACTATTTGAGCTAAACGAGCGCCGTGGTGTCTTGTACGGACCCAACCTGTGTTGCATAGGTCTTGGAATTGTTTTCTGAGGCCCAGGAAAGCAGATATAACGTGCCCCAATGGGTTAGCATTGGAGCGAGTCTGGAAGGCTGCCAGGCAGGTACAGATCTCGGGCTAGGCAACGTCAATTTTTGTCGGGTTTTTTGCTTCTAATAAGTCGGGATGACCCTGAGGACAACGGAAATGGGGTCAAAAATTACCGGATTTCTCCTTTAACCTTAATTCAATATTTTATGGTAAAAGAAACATCTCGGCAGCAGCGAAGCAGCCTTCGTCGTCGGTACTCTCCTAGACGACCCGGCGAAGCTCCTCCCGTCCGCGCAGACGGTGTCTCCTTTCGACAATGACCGTGTCGTTAGCCTAGCTCCTGCTAGCTAACTTAGCCGAACTTGCTTCGTGTCCTCCGAACACAAATGCAGGGAAAAGTCCAACTCAACCACACAACGCGTTTTCCGACAACAGTTCACGGTCCGATGAGGAAACGGACAAAACCACGACACTGACGAAACCCATCGTCCAACACCAAAACAGTCCAATACTAACGCCTCGACGCCATTTCACGTTGCTCCTTCTTCTTCTTCTTCTTCTTCCCGGAAGTAAGTAACTCTGAGGTCATGAACAAACACCTGTAACAAACGTAAGAATTACTTTTTTAACTTCTTTTTAAAGCATTCAAACCCATGAAATTATATTTTTAATATCACCCATTTTAAACATAAATAATTCAAATCAAATGATTATTTATGTAACTTTAAACCTCACCATTACGACTGCTGTTTTATTTGTAACTTATTCCCATGAAAACAATGAAATAAATACATCTAATATTTATCAGAGTATCAAAAGGAGACTGCTTTGATTTTGAGTTGGATTTTGTAGTTACTGCAATTTTTATATCATTATTTGTCTGTAATAAAGCAACATTTAAATTTAAATCTTTGTCACAAGATAAAAGAGACAGGAGTTCATTTTGAGTTATAACTCAATTACAACCAAAAATGTTACTGTAGTTAGGCTTTGTAGGTAGGGTATGGCGCACCGCCATAGTCTAATTTCGGCCGCCATAGTCTCGATGTTCGCCCAAGATTATTTTATCAAGGCAAATGGACTTAACAAGCGGCTCTTATAATAGGCCTAAACAGGAGGGCAGCAGCGCTTATTTAAGGGGAAATCCTCGCGGCTGGTTTGGCTCATAAACGTTCGGTTTTCCCCCGTCGCCATGGCAAAGCGTCCCTCGCGCCGACCCCCCTCACATGCGCGAGTTCGACAGTGCGCCCCGTTCACAATATGTCGCTACTCGCCCGTCACTCGCTTTCTCGCTGAATTCTACTCGCTGGCAAATAAAATTCATTGCCGCTGCCGGCTAGTTCAAGCGGCAACTCTCTGTGGAACTTTCTGTTGACGTCAACTGTCAATCATCTCTATTCTACATTCTGATTGGTACTCGCTTCACTCGCATCGCAGAAAGTTAAAGTTATTCTCTCTCCGTCCCCGCCCACATCGCATCGCCTGTCCTGGACACATTCCGCTAGAACACATTCACATTTATTGACAGTTGTCGCTCAGAGATGGGCGAGTGGAGACGTATATGAACGAGGCTTTAGTCAAACCCAAAACACCAAGGAAGGCTGAGGAATAGTCACTTATATTAATAATAAAAATAACAATAATAATAGTCATAATAAACTAATAGTAAAAAGGCTCAGCACTGTGTTTTAGTCATTTTTGTTCCAGTACCAGCAGTTTGTAAGAAATTGGTCAGTATTTGATATGTCATATTTTGGTTCTCAAAATTCACCAAATTTATGCATTAAAATGAAATTATTAGGAAACGGTTTGATACAAGCTACAGAACAAAATCACAACCAAATAGAAGTATTTAATCTCCTACTTCCTGTAAATGTCACATTAAAAGAGGCATCATCAGTAAACAGAAACTCATGTCAGCCAGCAGATGGCTCTCAACCTCTTCTAAGTTTCCTGTCACGTTCTGTACAAACAGATCAGGGAGATTCCCAGAAGCACTTGAACTAGTTCACACACCATCATCAACAGGAAATCCAATGACATTAGCTCAACAGTACACTAAAAAGATAAACACACTTTTATGAATAAACGTGCAACAGTGTGCAGGATCTCTTGCTTAAAAAAAACCCTGTATGAACTGCAAGCATCGCCTGTTTGTTTAGCTTCACATCAACTCAAGATGTTCACAGAGGAAGGGGTCGGCCTCACAGAGGAACTCAATCATCTCTGAACTAGCAGCTTCGCCTTTCTTCCTCACCGTGTCGATAACAAAGCGTGCTTTGTCTCTTTTGCTTTGCATCTCGTCCGCCGACTCCCTCTCAGAATCCGACATCACCGCTTTCTCAAACAGTTTGTCCAGCAGACTTTTAAGAACAGGTCCTGATATCCCATCGACGAAGCTGCTCCGTATGCCAAACAGCCTCTCGTTAGGCGGGAGATTCAGAGCGCTCGCCACACGGCACCTCTTGACACCTGTGGATGAAAGACAAACTCTTCTTTCCCAGACACTGTGGGAGCTGTTGGTGTCTCTCAAAATCAGCTTAATATGTTTCAGCGTTGTTTCCCAAATCACCTGGAATGATGGGAAGAAGTTGTCATAGTCGTCACAGTCAAACTCTGCTTCTGTGGGTTGAACTAAAACCGAGTCGTCTTCGGGACAAGTGGACAGAGTGTATTCCTGCTTTGGGTGTAGTTTACAGTGTGGGGACGTCTCTATGTAGCGCTCATTTCCATCTAACTTCTTCCTGAATCGCAGCACGTCCCGGAGCACCACGTTCCTCGGTAGCAACAACACATTGAGGAGGGATTCAGGATCAGGACCATCTGGAGGCCTGTAGAACAGCAGAACCAGCGCTCGGACCGGGTCAGGTGGCGAGTCTTCATCCTTGACATTACCGAAACCAGAAAACCCTGTGATGTTTATGACAACGTGAGATTCTGTTACCTTGTGAGGACTGATAAACTCAACGCCGTCATCGGTCACATGAGCGACTGACAGGAAATCACATCCGCCGGTGGAGCTGATCTCACAGTGTGGGAGATGAAGCCAGCACACAGACTGCTGCACACATTTGATGTCAAACAGGGGTCCTGCAGGCTTCTTGTGATGCTGGTCCAGTAGTCTCCTGTCCCAAGGGACAGTCCTGTAGACCACGTCCCCTCCTCCTTCCATGTGAAACACCAAGCCTGTCACACTGCACAGGTACAGGCCTGGGCAGGAGCACTGGAACAGGTAGGTTTCATCGTTTTCATCAGCAGCCATATCAGGTGTAAACTCCTCATATGTGGTTTTTAACAGCATGTCAGGTAAGCTTTCAGTTGATCTAAAGGTCTTGCTCTCTTCAGAGGTTGTTCGACTCAGTGAAGGCATGCTGTGAGAACGAGGCGGGCAGCGGGAATCTCTCCTGGGTGGATCTCCCAGCAGGGTGTTTGTGACTAAGTAGTTCACAGCTTTAACAGGTACGTCCATTTCCAACAGGGCATCACTACACGCCCCTGGATCTCCGTCAGACTGCACAGAACAGAGCTCAAATCCATCTAGTGGTATGCTCCCTTCAGGGCAGACAGTTGAATCCTGGATGATCGTGGGTTTGCCTTGTGGACATGGAGGTCCAGCAACAGCTGGAATAATGAATTGAGAGCAGATGGGTGTAATGGCAGATCCAAATTTGAAGCTTGGGTCACCATCATCTGTGTCCTTTCTGTTTGGAAGATGTATGTAAGGGCCTGATAAAGGAGGAGACAGCACACCCGAGGAGGGGTCGTCAGCACACCCGAACCAGATGCCTCCACACAACTCATCCAGTTCTTTGTGTCTCTGATGAGATGCAGCAGAGTCTGAACCACCACTAAAGGAGATTTGAAGGGCGGGAGGACCAGCTGTTGCATTCAGCTCCATTTCCAGGGTTTTATCAGACTCTGCTGCAGAGGAGAGGCTTGTTACCGTTGCTCTTTCTGTGAGTGCACCAGGTGGAGGTTGATCTAACATGTAGGCAGGGGAATCAGTGGTCAAAGTATTAAAGGAATATTCCTTATATTTTTTCACTTTTGGGAAGATGGGGCTCCTGACTCGCTTCCGAGCAA
This sequence comes from Eutrigla gurnardus, assembly GCF_963514095.1. Lineage (NCBI taxonomy): Eukaryota > Metazoa > Chordata > Actinopteri > Perciformes > Triglidae > Eutrigla > Eutrigla gurnardus. Next base: position 10,409,712 of record NC_139929.1, on the reverse strand, counting down.
GTGCAGAAGACATCTCTATGTTGGGAAGCTGACCCGACGCAAATTTTGCTATGTTAGATGAACCAAACTGATGATGCTTTGTCTCAGATGGAAGACTACTAGTCCACTCATCGTCTGTCTCAAACAGAGCACCACCACGTGGCTCATAGTCCCTCTTAGACAGAGGAGCACCAAGCGGCACAGGGTATGTCTTGGACGGAGGATGACCAAGCGGCACAGGGTATGTCTCGGACGGAGGACGACCAAGCTGCTCATAGTTCCCCTCAGACAGAGGACCACCAAGCAGCACAGGGTATGTCTTGGACGGAGGATCATAAAGCGGCACAGGGTATGTCTTGGACGGAGGATGATAAAGCGGCACAGGGTATGTCTCGGACGGAGGACGACCAAGCTGCTCATAGTTCCCCTCAGACAGAGGACCACCAAGCAGCACAGGGTATGTCTTGTACGGAGGATCATAAAGCGGCACAGGGTTTGTCTTGGACAGAGGACGATAAAGCGGCACAGGGTATGTCTCGGACGGAGGACGACCAAGCTGCTCATAGTTCCCCTCAGACAGAGGACCACCAAGCAGCACAGGGTATGTCTTGGACGGAGGATCATAAAGCGGCACAGGGTATGTCATGGACAGAGGACGATAAAGTGGCACAGGGTATGTCTCGGACGGAGGACGACCAAGCTGCTCATAGTTCCCCTCAGACAGAGGACCACCAAGCAGCACAGGGTATGTCTTGGACGGAGGATCATAAAGCGGCACAGGGTATGTCTTGGACGGAGGATGATAAAGCGGCACAGGGTATGTCTTGGACGGAGGATCATAAAGCGGCACAGGGTATGTCTTGGACGGAGGATCATTAAGCGGCACAGGGTATGTCTCGGACGGAGGACGACCAAGCTGCTCATAGTTCCCCTCAGACAGAGGACCACCAAGCAGCTCATCGTATGTCTCGGACGGAGGACGACCAAGCTGCTCATAGTTCCCCGCAGACAGAGAATAAGCAACCAACTCATCGTCTGTCTCATTTTTCATGTCTCATCCTTTTCTTTTAATATATATGATTATCTTTTAATCTCTTGATGTTTTTAAATGACGCCCATCCTGTTGTTTCTCCGGCTCTGCACCCTGAAATAAAATGACAAAAAATGTAAATCTCTAATCTTTCAGTTCATTTATTCAACAGTATTTTTACAGATGTTTAACCACAAATGTTAACCAATATACTAGAATACACAATGCTGCAGGTAAATACTTTTACTCAACTTCTGTACAGTTTTGAGGTATTTATATTTGCATTTGATGCATCTTTCTACTTCTCTACATCTATTTGATAACTTAAGTTCATTGTTAATAAATCAATTCATACATTTAATTAATTTAATATATATCTGAAAGGGAAAATCTCAATGTACTTATTATGTATTTTGATGCCAATACTACTTTTCCTTAAATACCATTTGGAATGCAGGACTTTTACTGAAGTAAAAGATTTGAATACTTCCACCAGACATAACATGCCCTTCATCACCATTTTCTTTTTCACTTTGCCCAAGATAAATTATATTTTAGTCCATTAAAAAAAGAACAACGACTAAATAAACGATAAACACAAACACAAAAGCCTAATAATCGCTCAGTTCTGGTAAAAGGAAAAAAGCGAGAGGAAGCTTCAAAACCAAAGCAGCCATGATAGGAAATTAATCTGGGTCAGAGAAGGTTAAAAGGAAGAAAAAACAACAATCAACAAGCAATTAAAGGGACTTAGGGCAGGATCAAGAAATAAGACTCAACAGTGACACGACGGCCGTTAGGGTAACTGCAGCCATATGCCAAGCCGGCGCGGGAGCGCGCATGAACTCTTCAGTGCAGCTGATGCTCTGACACGGTTATTTATTTACTCGCTGTTCACGTGACTGTTTACTGCAAGACCTCCGCACATGCCTCCGCGGAACTACGTTGGTAGCATACATCTGCGAACAGCATCATGTCAAGCGACGAAGTAAGTAAACAAGTGTTTATTTTAGATGTTTCTTTGACAACATTAGCGCATTCATTCAGCAAAATGACAGTTGTAATGTAAAGTACGTTTACCTCACACTGGCCAAATGGTTACTAAAGTTCAAACTTCACCAGCCACGGTGAATAACGAGCTAGAGATAACCATTGTTTTGTGACTGGTGAGTGAAGCTAATGTGCCTGCCACCAACGTTATGGTATTTGAAGAGCATTTGGCTTTGTGGCTGCAGCTAATTTCTGACTGTGGTAATTACCAACATAGCTAATATTTATAACATTGGATAAAGCTTGCTAACAAGCTGACATACGTGTACAGTCATTATCATGTAACAGCAGTAGTATGATTCAATGTCTCAAGCCAAGTGTTATGTGCCAGTGTCACTGAGATAATTTGTGAAACCATTTCCATTATGAGACAATATAAATGGTATGAATAGCACTGATGAAAACAAAGTAAATACAAGAAAAACAGAAATGTCAATATGTCATAACTGGTATTATACTAAGTTGAATCAGAATAAAAATAACATCAAATAAAATCATAACATCCCTTTGAGGATTACTAAAGTTATTCTTATTATTATTGTTCTCAATGTTTTTGTTTCAGGATTTGGAATTGACTCTGGAAGGAGTGGCACACATGTTCCAGATAGAGGGCAGCCTGCTTGGTGCACCTGCCTGAACTGCCGACGCATGCCAACCCAAATGGAGAACTTGTGCTGTCGGCAGGCTCCGGACCAGTGTCTGAGCAGGAGTGCCCATCTGGAGATGTACTTCCTGGATGAGGGTACACTGCGTCTGGTCAGGATGACGTGGAACGACATCTTCGCTCTGGAGGACAGCCAAGATGTGGGCAGCGATAACAGAGAGTTTCGGTTTGCTGCCTACCGGCAATTTACGATATGGCAGAATGGGCGTCTGGGAAGAGGGAACCGGAGGCCGATACCGAGCTGCTATGTTATTCGCATCCGGGCCAAATTCCCTGACCCTTTTGCGAATTACACAGGTTACAAGGAAGCTCCATTTAGGGTGCCGGACTGACAATTTCTACAATACCTCAAAAAATAACATTTTTCAGCCAAAGATTTCATCCAAAAATAAAAACCATTTATGTACAGTCTATATTTTTATATTTATTTTCAAAGTTTACAGAAAAACAAAGTATTTTTCCAATTTGCAGTATGTACATAGTTTTATTTTGTATTTATTTTTTATACGTTTATAATAAAATAAACGTCTGGTAAACAAGACGGTCTTGTCTTCTCTCTCTTCTCTTGCTCACATCTCTGGATCATGTAGCTGAGGCCTTTATGGAGAGAGGAGAACAGTAGCGTTAGAACACATACCAATGCTCCAACTCCAGCCATTAGAATATCTTCCCTGTCAAGATAATGTCACCAGTGTAATCAGTGGTGTGGTGTAGTTGGGAAGTGTGGCTAAATACATGTCAGCACTTCATGTTATTTTATATTATAATATTTTTCAATGTTTTGTCTATATTCTGAAAAGATTGAAATTCCTGAAAACATACCAACCCCTCAGACACTGGTTCGATTGGTGATAATCGATGAGAGATTTTAGCAGCTGTCCGCTTGCTGGGTGTTGATGTTCTCATCTCCTTACTTCCCTGAGTAGCTGCTTCAGGAGTTTGCTTCTTCTGGTAGCTGGAAAACAGCAATATTTTAAAAAGTTACAGTCTGAGTCAGCAAGCTGGCTGTGACTTTGCTACCTTGGTGTCTTTTCTCTTTGACCAGAACAACTATGGCCATACAATGTTTGCCTGCAACAATAATATTGTGAAAATACGCGTCTCAGTCGTTCGGTAATATTGTGCGCTTCACTTTTACAAACAATTTCTTCTGCTTTACATACAACGCAATGTATAATGTCTGGAGCAATCTTGTGTGGAAGGTACAACACAAGTCAAAAAAAAATAAATGCTAAAAGCTCTCTCTCTGAGCTTGTTTACATGCGATTGTGCACTTCACGGTTAGCTCTAAATGCCTTTTATTCAGCTACATCATAACAGTATCATCAACACGTCAACACAATAGCCCCTAACACACAGCCTGTGAATACCGTTACTGTACCCCCTAAATACTGTATTTCCCGGGGACGGGAACGAGACGGGAGCCGGTGCTGTGTGTATGATATAGCTTTATCCCCTACACTCACGAAGCAGCCGGGGAGCCGGCTCGCTGGGTGTAGCTAGCGGCTAATATGACTACACAGACACGAACAAATCGTTAGCCTGTTGCTACAGCCAGCTGCTAACGTCACCTCCCGGATAACAGTTGGGCTTTCGGTCCCATATATAAAGGGACATATTTATAACTATTCGGTTTCAGACTAAAGGGCCGTGGACAATGCGCAGTCTGTAATTATTCAGTGTTACACAGCGTTGGACTAAGTTACATGTTAGCAGCTAACGCTACTTTGCACTTTAGCTCATTCCGAGTCCTCGGTGATCTCATAAGATTTTCAAATCAAGCCGTAAACATGACCTGTAATGTATTCTTACCTGGTTACTAGCCATGTCGGCATCTGTTTTCAGTTCAAATTGAAGCAGCCTCCATCCTCCTCCTTCTTCTTCTTCTTCTTCTTCTTCTTCTTCTTCTTCTTCTTCTTCTTCTTCTTCTTCTTCTTCTTCTTCTTCTTTGGTGTTTATTGGCGGTTGGCAAACCAACTTAAGTGTGCATTACCGAACAGTAGATTGGCAGACCAAAATAAATTAAAACAAACAAACAAAGCAAATATACCAATATAAAAAAAAAAAAAAAAAAAAAAAACAAACAAACCAAAAAAAACAGGAAACTAAATAACAAAACTAAATAATGTTAGAATTATATCCTCTCCATTAGGCCTGTATCTATCAGATATGTCATCAAATGCTTGAGCATACTGTCTGCCTCTGTTCCTAGCAGGTTCTCCATACTAAATACCCCCATGGATTTCTCTGCAGCTGCTGCCAATATTCTTCTTTCTTCCTCGTACCCTCTACAGTCCAGCAGCACATGTTGGACAGATTCAGTCTGCTCACATTGGTCACATTGGCCATCCGGATGCTTCCCTATTTTTTGTAATGTACCGTTCAGTCCTGTGTGCCCTATCCTAAGTCGTGTGATGACTGCTTCCTCCCTGCGGTTCCTGCCCCTCCTTCTTCCCAACCCAACCTGTTTCTGTAAGTTATAAAGGTGTCTTCCTGTGTCTTGGATGTCCCAGTATTCTTGCCATACTTTCCCCAAATGTTTCTTGATTATTGATTTACCCTCTGCCCTACATAATGGAATTACTGTCTCTACCGTGAGTGATCTGAGTGATTGTTTGGCCAGCATGTCAACTTCCTCATTTCCTTCTATCCCTACATGGGCAGGAACCCAAATGAAGCAAACTGTCATGCCCTTGTTGTGCATTCTGAGAAGTAGATTATGTATTTGATATATGAGATCTTGTCTACACGATTTCATGGTTTTGATGCTTGTAAGTGCTGCCCAACTGTCAGACGCTATTAGTGTATTGTTATGGTTATTTTCCTCTATCCACTCCAAGCCTAAAATGATAGCTACAAGCTCAACTGTATACACTGATAAATGGTCCGTGGTTCTTTTCTTGATGTGTATTTTGTATTGTGGAATGAAAACTGCAGCTCCTGTTCTACCAGTATCTGGGTCTTTTGACCCATCAGTATAGATTACCGTCTTGTCTGAAATATGTTGCTCCAGATAGCTTTCAGCTACCCTTCCCGCCGAGACATGCCTTTTTCTTTTCTTCAACTGTTGCTGTATATCAAAGTTTACTGATGGTGTTATGTATAACCAGGGAGGAGTACATGAATGTGGGACTGTCGGACTGAACTGTATATGCTCTAAACCTGCTTGTACTGCTTTTATATTTCCAATCCACCCAAAACTCATAATATTGGATTTATTGTGTTCCCAGCAGTCCTCCAGGATGGTTTTAGCAGGATGTGATGTCCTATGCCCTTGTAAATTTATCCAGTATGCCAACAGAAGTTTGGTTCTCCTGATCCGTAATGGTTGCTCCCCCATTTCCACCTGTATGGCTGCTGCTGGAGAGGATTTAAAAGCTCCACTACATGTTCTCAGTCCCTGTGTTTGCTGCACATCCAGCTTTTTCAGATGACTATCCGCTGCTGCTAGATAGCCTAAACACCCATAATCAAGTGTTGCTCTCATAATTGCATGATAGATATTTAACAGAGACGCTCTGGTTGCACCCCAGTCTCTTCCTGACAGGCATCTTAAGAGGTTATTGACTCTCTTGCACTTATCCCTCACTTTGTCAATGTGCTGTCTCCATGTTAATTTTTCATCCATCCACATTCCAAGCAATCTGGCAACTCTGACCTGCTCAATTTTTTGACCATATAACTTCAAAGAAGCCTCTTTGTGGCGACCAGAAAAACATATACATTGTGTCTTTGCAACAGAAAACTTAAAGCCCCACTCATCTGCCCACTGCTCCACTGTTGCAATTGCTCTCTGCAGTTTCTTCTGTATATATGCAAGATTCCGGCCCCTTGTCCATAATGCCCCGTCATCTGCATACAATGATTTGCCTATACCTTGCTCAACCTGCTCAAAGATATCATTAATCATAACATTAAAAAGGATTGGGCTGCAGACACTTCCCTGTGGCGTTCTATTCTCTACGCGATATGTTTTAGAATATTCTGTGCCCACCTTAACCTCTATTGTTCTTTCAAACATAAAATCTAACACCCAGTTGTAAAGTTTTCCATTTACCCCAAATCTATTGAGTTTGATGAGTAGCCCTTCCTTCCATAGCATATCATATGCTTTTTCTACATAAAAAAATACAGCAATCACCATTTCTTTGTTAGTCTGAGCCTTCCTTATTTCTGATTCCAAACATAAAACACTATCCATCGTCCCTCTTCCTTTACGGAAACCACTCTGGTAGTTTGAGAGAAGGTCTTTACTTTCCAGAAAATGTGACAGTCTCTCTGTTACCAACCGTTCCATGGTTTTCCCTAACTGTGATGTTAATGCAATGGGTCTATAGCTAGAGGGACTTGATGGGTCTTTGCCTGGTTTAAGTATTGGTATTATAACTGATTGCTTCCATGTTGAAGGAAGTTTACCTGTTTCCCATATATTATTAAACAGCCTTAACACTGCTTCCAGTGCGTTATCTGTCAAATGAGCTAACATGCTGTAGCATACACCATCTTTCCCTGGTGAGGTTTGCCGCGCATTTATAACTGCTCTCCTTAACTCAAATAAAGAAAAAGGCAGATCTAGGTCACCACCTGACAAAGTGCTTCTTCTTACTGAGCCTCCTATTTGTTGTGCAAGAGTGTTGTCTCTGCACTGTTTGCTTTAACTGATACATTTTCTGAGCTGTGAACTGTGACAAACGTCTTCGCTAGGAGCTCTGCCTTTTCTACCGTACTGATTGCTGTTATGTTATTGCTATGTATCACTGGGATTTCAAAGTTTCTTTTTATGCCGTTCATTTTCCTGATCATACCCCATACTTCTGCCAGCTGAGTCTCTCTCCCAATTTTATTACAATATTGTTTCCAGTATGACCGTTTTGCTGATCTTATTGTTTTCCGTACTACTGCTTGTGCTCTCTTGTATTGTATTAATGTGTCTAGTGTGTGGTGAGCTTTCAGATGTCTAAATGCTCTATTTCTCATTTTGATTGCTTTGCTACAGTTATCATCCCACCACGGCACACTCTTTCTCCGCTTGCTTCCACTACTCTTTGGAATAGTTTCATCTGCTGTCTGTATCAATGCTGTTACCAATTTTTCGTTCATTTCTTCTATATTTATCATACTCTCTTCCAGTAGTTTTACACACCTGCCTTCACTTATTATTTGGAATGTACCCCAATCTGCTTCATCCAACTTCCACCTTGGTGTCCTTGCACCCCCCTCTTGATATACTTCTATTCCTACTTTGACCAATATTGGGTAATTATCACTTCCTATTGTTGACTGGTTTAAGACATCTCAAGTACTGACCCCTGCAATTTCAGTGGACGTGAGCGTCAGATCAATTGCACTTTCTGTGTTCTGTGAGCTATTATATCGCGTACCTCTTCCATCATTAATACACACCAAACCCATATCATCCATAAACTCCTCTATTACTGACCCGTTTGCATCTGTATTATTGCTCCCCCATAATGGGCTATGTGCATTGAAGTCCCCACACCATATTACCTTCCCTTGTGTTGGCCCACTTGCATCATTCAGTATATCAGTGCTCAGTCTGTTGCATGGGTTATAGTAATTTATTATTGTAATGCTACTCTTTCCTGACCACACCTTGATTACAATAGATTCTTGCTCCTTTCCTATCTTAACTAAATTATAGCTCAACCCATTCATCACAAATGTTGCCACTCCTCCCCCATTCCCGGTTTCCCTATCCTTCCTTATTGCAGTGTACCCATATATAACAAAGTCCCACTGTGGCTTTAACCATGTTTCTTGTACACATATTACATGCGGCTTGTCTGACAGATTTTCCATAAACTTTTTAAATTCTTGTCCATTAGAGGTAAAACTCCTTGCATTCCACTGTAATATAATTAAGAACATGATGATCCTCCAATCCATGTCTGAGAGTTTGATGCTTCTCTAGCTAACATGTCCTCTACTGCTTCCCAGCTTATCCCCTCCAGACCCAGATATTTCTCAGCTGCCCTCACAATGATCTTAATTTTTTCGGTTTTTCTGCTTGCTTGTGCTGAACAATTGATTACCTCAACCATAAATAGCACAAATTCATTCTTTCCTACCATCAGCATATCATCCTTTATGTTTTTAGCCTTAGCACATTCTCCACATGGTCTGGGGTTCTCTTCTACTGCCACTGGTTTAGGGGCAACTGTCTGTTTTACTTTCTTCGCCGCCTCTGCATATGAAATCCCCTGGGATATTTTGACTTTCTGCACCTCAGCTGCTTTTTTGCTCATTTCACACCCTCGGTAAGCAGATGTATGCTCACCTCCACAGTTGCAGCATTTTAGCTTAGCCCCCTCTTTACACTTGCCATACTCGTGCTCACCTGCACATCTACCGCATCTTTGTTTGCCTTTGCAAACTGCTGCTACATGGCCATACTTTTGACATTTAAAGCATCTTAGTGGTGGCGGAACAAATGCTCTCACTTCGTAGCTCATGTATCCTATGTACACTTTGATCGGCAACCTGGGTTCATCAAATGTTAACACCACAGACAGGCTGTCACATTTCTCTCCATTTCTGTTTGCTTTCAGTCGTCTGGCTTCCAACACCTTTGCTCCCATCACATTTTCTTTAATCTGGTCCGTTGACACAACCGTAGGTATCCCTGAAATGACGCCCCTAATCGATTTCTTCCGATCTTCGGGTATTGAGCACTGCACTTTTTTACCCTCAATCTTGTCCAGTCTTATGGCCTTTCCTTGTTGTATGCTACTCCTACAGAAGATCAACACTGATCCATTACGCAACACTTTAGCTTTCTTTATTTCACCCACAGCCTTATGAATCGCCTTCGTCGTAATAGGGTTCCACTCACCGAACGACGCACCGTCTTGAGAAAGTTTTATGATGATCTTATATTCCTCACTCTCCTTCACTACTGCTGTAGCACCTCCGTCGCAATCCGATCTTTCTGAGCTACCTCTATCTCTTTGCTGTCTTTCTTCCCTACGTTTTCTCTTGTTTACCTTCCCTGGCAAACTCCAGTCATCTTCGCTCCCGCCATCCACTTCAATTCCCATCTCACTTCCTGATCCGTCACTAGCGTCTGCCATCTCCTACCCATTCACCGTCCAGCCGTTACCAACCGCCGTCCACACCTACTGCGCAGAATCCAGCCCGGACCGTCAGCCCGCTGCAGCAAACAGAGTCCATTACTACACATACAGTACTTGAATCCACCGCGCTTGTCTTTTTCCGGTCTCCAAGCCGTCGAGTACGCGCATTCAGCGTCATTTGACGTCACGTCCGCCGGACTGCGCGGGAAATTCGGACCACGAATTGCAGTACATCATGCAGCACACAGCCTGTTCAAGGCAATGGGGAGATATGTGTGTGGTCTCATTCTTTTTGGTTTTGAACGCTTCATCACCCATTAGCATTAAAAGACTTAAAGTGAATGTTTATTTTTTCACAAATCCTGCCCTAAGTCCCTTTAAATGCTAAAAATATATATATATATATATATATATATATATATATATATATATATATATATATAAAAAAAAATTCAATTAATGCAGAATTATCAACGGCAGGTTAATTTAATTTTAAAGTATAAACGTATTAGCATCAACATGTACTTTAAATTCTAAAAGTAAAAAGTAGTGGTGGGCATATATTCATTTTTTTAATCAAGATTAATCTCACTGTAATCTTGGAATTAATCTAGATTAAAATGGCTCATTTGCATTCTGCCGAAGGCATTCATAATATGTGTGCTACCCAGTGGTGTGGTGGTAGTTGATGAGGTGGGTGTACTGCTAGGTAGATGGGTAGGTTACAGAGGAGGAAGTGGGTATACTCTCCCATATATTCCAATGGCTTTCTGGCTGATAGGTGGGTATACTGTAAACCACCAGAAAAAGAAGTGGGTATACCCGTATACCTGCGTATACCCTCCACTACACCACTGGTGCTACCTAAATAATGACTTACTAATTCCGCATTGCAAAAGGTACAAACAACCTTAGTCTTGTCGAGGTTTCCATTGGGAAGCTTCTTAAAAATAAATTGTTCCTGAAGCAAACCAGGTGTTGTGCCAGTGTAGGTATCCCCGACAGAAATTGTTTCCCCTGGCTGCGGGAGCGCGCATTCATTCAGGCGGAAGCCTGAAGGCGGAGCAACGTTATGATTTTATTCTTTTGTACGTCGTAACGTCGTACTAGTACTGAACGGCAAAACGAAGGTAATCATTTCCTCATGTGATTTGACATATAACACGCTGTAATTCAAGTCCTGGTATGGAATTTGTCGAACTAAATATACGTCAATATCCAAAATCAAGACCACTGTGATTGTTTTCTGGCTTCAATTACGTCTATTTAAGCTACTTCACTCGAAATGTACTATAGTAGACAGATGAAGTCTGAGGATCAAATGATTTATTTTGTGTGTTCTTTAGATACTACTCTATAACCTCTGGGATTATGAGCACGTTTCTTCTCTTATACACAAAGTTATGGGGGGAAACAGATTATTTCAGACGTTTACCTGTCTGCCAGAATTTGTATCTGTAGGGGGGGATACTGTATCCCCCCCTCAAAATAGACAGAGGAAGTATAGTTCCCGCAGCCAGGGGAAACAATTTCTGTCGGGGATACCTACACTGGCACAACACCTGCCGAAACAATTTCTGTCGGGGATACCTACACTGGCACAACACCCTACAGTGCAATTCGGCCAGGTATACATCCGCGCTGAAATGAAAGTGACAGTGATCATAGCCCAGCTCCCAACCCAACTTTGAGAATTGATTAACGGCGATATTTTTTTTTTTATCGCCCGATAAGATTAATCTACAAAGTAACAAAATAGAAAACAAATGTAGTGGAGTAGAAGTATGAAAAAGCAGAGAAGGGAAATACTCAAGTAAAATACAAATACTTCAAATTGTACTTAAGTTCAGCACTAAATATATTTAGAATAAACCAAACATCCTCATAAATGCACTTCGTAAAAACTTAATTTCTCACAATGGCTAATTATAAGTTTGAGCTATTAATGCAGATATTTTGTCTCAGACTTACCGGTGAGCTGCACAATGAGTTCAACCTTCAAAGCTCTAGTCTACGATTTTTTTACCTGAGCCAAACTTTAAATGTTCCAATCCAATCCTTCTCACTCTCCTGCTCCTGCTCACGTCTCGTCCCGACTCACTTCCGCGTTTGAAACTAGGAGCGGACAAGACGCTTGTTGCCCTGAGCAGTTCAGGGAGCAGGGGCCACATTTATAAAGCTTGCGTACGCACACATTTAATTACACTCCATATCATACGTCATCTGCGTTATCATGATGAACTCCAGCAATGTTTTTGGCGCTTTTAATGAGTGAAAGTGTTTTTCATATTACCACCTTCTTTTAAAATCTGACTTGTATCTTAAATCAAAATCATTTTGAAATATTGAATCAGCGCTGTCACCGCAGGAGGAGGAGACGGCCCAAATGCATGTAATGCAGTATACAATAAATACCTTCCATTAGATCACTGTAGAACAGCGGGAATAACTAAATATTCTACTTATTTATGTGCATATATCATCAACGCACATACATACAGCCATTAAGCCATCGTATAATTGTTACACTTTATCCTCGTTTTTAAACCACCAGAGCGCAGAGGAAATGCGCTATAATGAGTGGCACGCTCGTGCGCGCTCAGTCGTGGAGCGTGGAGAGCGCAACTTTACCAAACTTCAGGAGGCAGACTCCACCCGGCAAAGGTGGTAGAGACCCCAGCATGATGAGCCTCGGCCCCCTGCCCGACTGGAGGGGTATCAACAGGGCGCAAGAATCCGTGAGGATGTTATGCGTTTGTAATATAAGGAAGACAACAATCAGTGTTCATTGTAAACGTATTATTTTATTAATCACATTGCGCGTTTGCCGTAGCTCATCTGCAACGTTGTTGATGGCGGTGATTGTGCCTCGCTGAAGTTGCAGGACGGCATCAGTGAGCACCCGACCGCTTGATGTGCCATGCGCCCGGGGTGCGCTGCTGCTTTGCTTGTTCAGGATGGTCTTGGCTTGACTTGACTTGACTTATCATGCCGATGAGAGCTGCAGGTGTCGGGCTCTAAAAAAGACCATAGCCAAACGCCGTCAAGTCGGACAACAAAGTCAACGTGACTATGGTGCTCAAGCGATAGAACACGGCAGCAAACCAAAGAGGATATGTTATATATATATATATATATATATATATATATATATATATATATATATACACACACATATATATACACACACATATATATACACACACGCAAGGCGGAATGTGGAAGGCATTCTTTTTTTTTTTGTATATTTGTATTATCATTCTGTGTTTGTATTAACCAGACCCAGGGCCGGACTGGGAGACTTTTTCAGGCCAGGAGTCAGTCATGTAACCAGGCCACCCTGGCCTTGCCCACTCGCGCACGTTCACGCCCACACCTACATGCATTGACACACACACACACACACACACACACACACACACACACACACACACACACACACACACACACACACACACTTCCAACTTTTGTGTTTGGGTCCGGGCTGGTAAAATACAGTAACACAACAATCCTCAGCAAAATCCACTAACACACTTACTAGAAGAGAATAAAGGTTTAACGCAGTGCCAAGGTTACTTAAACATCATATCATGTGGAATGTCAACTGCCTCTTTGGCATAATTTATAGCCTACAATATAACCTAATAAACAAAGACAACAAAGTCCAAATCAAACAATTAATCAGCTATGAGGGGACAGCCTTTGAATACATGTTCACAGAACATGCACACACTGATAGACGCAATGTATAATACAGTCCGAGAGTATAGTTCCTAATAAGCAATCACATAATATTGACTCATATTCTAATATAGGGCTGGGATACATAACAGCAAGTCAGCAACAGACAGCAAAATTCAACACCACTACTGAACCTCCCTGTCCCCCGCCCCCACTGCTCTGTGTATGGCCACGCAGTTGCCGCCACACATATTGACCAATCACCTGTGGCTTTCACCAAAACTAGCGGAGGAAAAAAAAAAATAAAATAAAAAAATCGGCTCCCAGTGAGGAGCCGGTTCCCGTCGTTCACTTCAAAGAGCCGGCTCTTAGAGCCGGATCGTTCGCGACCGACACATCACTAGTCGTAGACCGCGCTGCCAAGTGCTGCAAGAAGCGGCTCTTAAAAAGTTGTTCCCGCGATGTTTTGGGTCACGTGATATGGTCTGTGACGTCTTTGCAGTCGGCTGCTAAGTCGGACACAATTCTAGCCATCATGCATCGCCAGGATTTATGTCTCAGCAGCAGCAGCAGCAGCGTGTCATACTTCCTAGTAGGCTATGGCAGCGGCGGAGTAATATCACCTAGCGCTTATAAGTTACCGGTTCTATAATAGTTTGTTTACGTGCTGTCATTGCTACAGACGCAGAGTAGCCTGCAGTGCTAGTTTCTTCAATCTCACAGAAATGGACACTTTTGGAGAATATACTGAAACTTTTGAAGACTCTGATGTGGAGACCGAGATAGCTGGAGCTGAGAACCGGGACCAAACAAACGGAGACTGGTGGTGCCAGGAGGGAATCCCCCGCAACGCGTCCGAGGGTTTACGGGTCTACGGACGGAGCAGAGGTCTGGGTTCGCGGTGCGTAATTGTGGGTTCGCGTGGCCGTGGGCTGCCCGGTGTTTGCGTGAGGTCCAAGCGCTTTTCACCCAGGTCTGAGGGCACGAGGCCCGACTATTCGGCGGTGTTCATGTGTCTATTTACCGGAGGGAATCCCCGCAACGAGTCCGAAGGTTTACGGTTCTCCGGACGGAGCAGAGGTCTGGGTTCGTGGTGCGTAATTGTGGGTTTGCGTGGCCGTGGGCTGCACGGTGTTTGCGTGAGCTACAAGCGCTCTTCACCCAGGTCTGAGGGCATGAGTCCTGACAATTCATCCCGGTTCGATTGGCTATGTACGGCCAGTATTTCGGGCGGCGCGTCTTAGAGTTTTGAGTCCAACGGAGAGTCTGCATGTGTGGATTCGCGGAGCCGCCCGCTGCCCGGTGTTGGTCTGTGGTCCAAGGGCTTTTCACCCAGCTCTGAGGGCACGAGGCCCGACTATTCGGCGGTGTTCATGTGTCTATTTACCGGAGGGAATCCCCACAACGCGTCCGAGGGTTTATGGTTCTCCGGACGGAGCAGTGGTCTGGGTTCGTGGTGCGTAATTGTGGGTTCGCGTAGCCGTGGGCTGCCCGGTGTTTGAGTGAGCTCCGAGGGCTTTTCAGACAGCCTGGGGGGTATAAGTGCCGACAGTTTGGCCCAGTTCGATTGCCTATTTACGGGCAGTATTTTGGGTGGCGCGTCTTAGAGTTTTGAGTCTGACTGAGCAAAGTAAAGTTCCGCTGCTGCTGAGAAACTAGTTCCTCAAAAAATGGATGATTCATGCGATGCGAGGTTAGTTTTGTTTCAAATATTATTCTATCAACACAGATATGTACATCGCCAGTCTAGTGTTTTAATTGATTTGCCTCGGGTGCACTGTGGAGTGGGCAAGACTGTTTTTAATGCCTGTCTAGCTAAGAACCGTTGACTTGTGTTAGCCATAGCATAAGCAAACTCGGCAACTAGAAGAACTGAATGACATTTTTTGAAAACGTATCCAGACGTCTCAAACACACCGGCTCACTTGGAAAATAGGTCTTATGTCCAAAATTCCGAACTATCCCATTAAGGAAAGGCGATAGGAGAACTCAAAAGGATTTAGGAAATGTCGACCGCGGTACCCAGCGAATCCGACCGGACTTTCACTAAGCTACGTCAATAGGCGAATTCGACTTGATGTAGCCGCCTGCAGCGCGCTATCTAACGTGATTCATTGTGGGTTGAAAGCGATGCATGATGGCTAGAATTGTGTCCGACTTAGCAGCCGACTCCAAAGACGTCACAGGGTCGCGACCATATCACGGGACCCAAAACATCGCGGGAACAAGTTTTTAAGAGCCGCTTCTTGCAGCACTTGGCAGCGCGGTCTACGACGGCTGCAACCGGCTTGTCCACACCTCCGCACATTAAGTGAGACATAGGCTACACTATCTTACTTTATGAACTATAGTGTATGGAAAAACACTGTAAGCATATATATATATATATATACACACACACACACACATGCAAGGCAACATGTGGAAGGCATTCTTTTTTTTCCAGTATATTTGTATTATCATTCTATGTTTGTATTAACCAGACCTCACATATAATAGGCCTACTCACAGCACAATGAACAGAACTTTAAATCAAGCCATGAGACAAAGCGACCAAATCATTTCACCACAAGGTGGCCGCCGAGTGCGGACCTGAACACACGTCATTGAACTGTTAACCAATGAGAACCACTCCGCTGTAGCGGAGGTGTGGACAAGCCGGTTGCAGCCGTCGTAGACCACGCTGCCAAGCGCTGCAAGAAGCGGCTCTTAAAAACTTGTTCCCGCGATGTTTTGGGTCACGTGATATGGTCGCGACCCTCTGACGTCTTTGGAGTCGGCTGCTAAAGGTGCGTGTCCACAGGGGCGATTTTAAACGCGTGTGGACGCGCCGCTTCCCAGGATTGCACGCTTGGTGGGCTGCCACTAGAGGATGATTGACAGGCGCTCTCCTTTAAACAACACATTTTTGCGAGCGTTCGCGAGCGTTCCCGAGGCGGCGAGTCGAGCCCGGCGCCTCTGATTAGCATAAAGTAGATTCGACTTCAACTTTAGGCGAATGAGGAGCGGCCAACTCGCGCGCCGTCTCTCGACATTCGCCGCGACGCTACCAGAATGCATTGCACAGCTTTTCACATAGACAATGAATGGGACGCGGGGAAACACCACTGCCTGTGGACACGCACCTTCAGTCGGACACAATTCTAGCCATCATGCATCGCTTTCAACCCACAATGAATCACGTTAGGTAGCACGCTGCATTTACTGTGGTCATGCTGAAGTGTCAATACCATGCGCGCCCGTGGGGGGGCATTATATTTTTTAATAAAAAATATAATATGGCTAGTGGAAACAGCTTGTAGTGATCACGTTGGTCCAGAGTACATTTGATCACTATAAGCGGTTGATTACTAAAACCGAATTGTTATTACAGTATTTCACTTATTTTTTTTATGGAGAACATCATCTAAATGCCAGTTGTATAGTTTTTCAATGAGAAAAATGTAACGAAGCGGTCGTCAGCGCGATCCTCTCGTCAGCTCCAAACTCACCCGTCTGCACCTCAATCACAGACCCCAGCTGGTTTTCCGCACAGCATTTACAGTAACTCACTGACACGTCTCAGATCAGTAGGCGCTGCTGCCGGTGTGTTTTTTAAAACGAACTAGGCTAGTAGCGCCGCAGATTTCTCATTCCCCACCTTGTTTGACTGAGAGTGTTTCGAGATGGTTTTCATGAATGAACAGGCAATATGTCGCTGTCAGACCGGATCGTTTGACGGGAGTGGGGTCGGCTAGCTAGCCATTTATGTTTCTCATACGCGCTAGCTTGAGAGTGACGGACGGAATTCTTTGCAGTCTTTGTGATATTTACTTCAGGAGTAGGCCGACCACTTGAAATTATAGCTTTCTTTTCCTCAAAAGGTCTCCGCGAAAACGGCACTGAACGCAAAGCCTGAATATAATTAATATTTTCAGCCATTTTGACCAGGCTACACAATGAATGAACCACTGACAGTTTCCCGCTGAACAATTCAAACAAGTCATTTTTGCGCATGCGCGTTGGCAGATAAGCTGCTTCACTGACAGCTTTTTGGCCATTCAAAACGCTCATCTACAGTAAGCACAGCCTTTAGCAGTAACTGTACTAGTCGGTGTCACAGTGCGCATGCGCGAAACAAGCTGTCAGTTTTCCAGCTTTTCGCAAGCAAAACGGGACAGATTAGGCACGGATTTAAGACCAAAACAGTAAAACTAAGGCATTGTATATTTGAACACACTGCCAGATTAATATTTTCAATTATTTTTATTGAAGGGCTTGGGCATGCACTGCATTTATAGCTTATTATGACCGCTCGCCCATGACACACACACATGCAAGGCAACATGTGGAAGGCATTTTTTCCAGTATATTTGTATTATCATTCTATGTTTGTATTAACCAGACCTCACATATAATAGGCCTACTCACAGGACAATGCACAGAACTTTAGATCAAGCCATGACATCAAAGCGACCAAAATAAAAAGTATAATTTCACCACAAGGTGGCCGCCGAGTGCGGACCTGAACACACGTCATTGAACTTTTAACCAATGAGAACCATTCCGCTGTAGCGGAGGTGTGGACAAGCCGGTTGCAGCCGGCGTAGACCGCGCTGCCAAGCGCTGCAAGAAGCGGCTCTTAAAAACTTGTTCCCGCGATGTTTTGGGTCACGTGATATGGTCGCGACCCTGTGACGTCTTTGCAGTCGGCTGCTAAGTCGGACACAATTCTAGCCATCATGCATCACTTTCAACCCACAGTCCATCACGTTAGGTAGCGCGCTGCAGGCGGCTACATCAAGTTGAATTCGCCTAATGAGAATGGGATCCGTTGACTTGACGTCCTTTGCCGGAGTTGGTGGGTGCAGTCGAATAGTCAAAAAATAAGGTCCTAACTCCTATTCCTAACTCCTATTCCTTCTCCTCTGGGGAAAACGTCACAGGGTTAAAGGGATAGTTCGGAATTTTGGACATAAGACCTATTTTCCAAGTGAGCCGGTGTGTTCGAGACGTAAGGAGACATTTTCAAGAAATTTCATTCAGTTCTTCTAGTTGCCGAGTTCGCTTATGCTATGGCTGGGTAACGCAAGTCAACGGTTCTTAGCTAGACAGGCATTAAAAACAGTCTTGCCCACTCCACAGTGCACCCGAGGCAAATCCATTGTAACGGCAGACTAGCGATGTACATATGTGTTGATAGAATGTTTGAAATAAAACCAACCATTTTATAAGGATTTATGTCTCAGCAGCAGCAGCAGCGTGTCATACTTCCTAGTAGGCTATGGCAGCGGCGGAGTAATATCACCTAGCGCTTATAAGTTACCGGTTCTATAATAGTTTGTTTACCTGCTGTCGTTGCTACAGACGCAGAGTAGCCTGCAGTGCTAGTTTCTTCAATCTCACAGAAATGGACACTTTTGGAGAATATACTGAAACTTTTGAAGACTCTGATGTGGAGACCGAGATGGCTGGAGCTGAGAACCGGGACCAAACAAACGGAGACTGGTGGTGCCAGGAGGGAATCCCCCGCAACGCGTCCGAGGGTTTACGGGTCTACGGACGGAGCAGAGGTCTGGGTTCGCGGTGCGTAATTGTGGGTTCGCGTGGGTTGTTTGAGTGAGCTCCGAGGGCTTTTCAGACAGCCTGGGGGGTATAAGTGCCGACAGTTTGGCCCGGTTCGATTGCTTATTTACGGGCAGTATTTTGGGGCGGCGCGTCTTAGAGTTTTGATTCTGACGGAGCAAAGTAAAGTTCCGCTGCTGCTGAGAAACTAGTTCCTCAAAAAATGGATGATTCATGCAATGCGAGGTTAGTTTTGTTTCAAATATTATTCTATCAACACAGATATGTACATCGCCAGTCTAGTGTTTTAATTGATTTGCCTCAGGTGCACTCTGGAGTGGGCAAGACTGTTTTTAATGCCTGTCTAGCTAAGAACCGTTGACTTGCGTTAGCCATAGCATAAGCAAACTCGGCAACTAGAAGAACTGAATGAAATTTTTTGAAAACGTATCCAGACGTCTCAAAC
The DNA here is from genome assembly GCF_963514095.1 of Eutrigla gurnardus. Lineage (NCBI taxonomy): Eukaryota > Metazoa > Chordata > Actinopteri > Perciformes > Triglidae > Eutrigla > Eutrigla gurnardus. The sequence continues at coordinate 10,390,204 of NC_139929.1, read as the reverse complement.
ACACCGGCTCACTTGGAAAATAGGTCTTATGTCCAAAATTCCGAACTATCCCTTTAAGGAAAGGCGAGAGAACTCAAAAGGATTTAGGAAATGTCGACCGCGGTACTCAGAGAATCCGACCGGACTTTCACTAAGCTACGTCAATAGGTAATTCATTGTGGGTTGAAAGCGATGCATGATGGCTAGAATTGTGTCCAACTTAGCAGCCGACTCCAAAGACGTCACAGGGTCGCGACCACATCACGTGACCCAAAACATCGCGGGAACAAGTTTTTAAGAGCCGCTTCTTGCAGCGCTTGGCAGTGCGGTCTACGACGGCTGCAACCGGCTTGTCCACACCTGTGTTTATAAAATCATGATATGGTCGCGACCCTGTGACGTCCTTGCAGTCGGCTGCTTCTAGCCATCATGCATCGCTTTCAACCCACAATACATCACGTTAGGTAGCGCGCTGCAGGCGGCTACATCAAGTAGAATTCGCCCATTGGCTGTCCCCACCACGTCAAGTCGAACACAGGTGCACTTCACGGACTTTTTTAAATTATTTTTTTAAATTTAACTTTATTAATAATTATATACATAACAAAAACTATCGCACCAGGGGAAACTTCAGGGACTTTGCACAAAGAATATGGTCTACCCAGTGGGGCTGGCTTTCTTCGTCGCTGATGAATTCGAGCCGAGGCATTTGAACTCCCCTTGTTGACGGAGGCTGAGGAATTTTCTCACGTGGGAAATACCACGTGATAATTCTAACCAACTAGGGCAACGTTGAGGGGAGTGTCTTATGTCCGCACTTAAGCCCTGATTATGCTTCCGCGTAGTGATCACGCGACGGCCACGCAACGGCCACGCAGTTGCTTGGAGACCGTGATGGTTCTGCGTTCAGGCCCTTGCGTTGGACGTAAGGGGGGTCCGCAAGGACGTAAGGGGTCCGCAAGCCCCCTTGCATTGTGTCAACGCGGAAGCATAACTTGGGCATATAACAGGGCTAACATGTAGAGACAAACAACCATTCACAATCACATTCACACCTACGGGCAATTTAGAGTTACCAATTAACCTATCTCCATCATGCATGTCTTTGGACTGTGGGAGGAAGCCGGGGAACCCGGAGAGAACCCACGCTTACACATGCAAACTCCACACAGAAGGAACCCGGGACCCTCTTGCTGTGAGGCGAGAGTGCTACCCACTACACCACCGTGCAGCCCCCGACCGAGACTCTTGTGACTTATATCATCGTTATTTGTTTACCGTCTGGCTTTCACCCACTTATATTAATAATAAAAATTATAACAATAATAATAGTCATTATAAACTATTAGTAAAAAGGCTCAGCATTGTGTTTTAGTCATTTTTGTTCTCATCTTTTCTTGAATGCTTAAACTCCTCAAGCCCATTTAGTATGTCAACTAATTGGTCAATATTTGATATGTCATATTTTGGTTCTCAAAATTCACCAAATTGATGCATTAAAATTAAATTATTAGGAAACGGTTTGATACAAGCTGCAGAACAAAATCGCAACCAAATAGAAGTATTTAATCTCCTAAATATCACATTAAAAGAGGCATCATCAGTAAACAGAAACTCATGTCAGCCAGCAGATGGCTCTCAACCTCTTCAAAGTTTCCTGTCATGTTCTGTACAAACAGATCGGGGAGATTCCCAGAAGCACTTGAACTAGTTCACACACCATCATCAACAGGAAATCCAATGACATTAGCTCAACAGTACACTAAAAAGATAAACACACTTTTATGAATAAACTGGGCAACAGTGTGCAGGATCTCTTGCTTAAAAAACCCTGTATGAACTGCAAGCATCGCCTGTTTGTTTAGCTTCACATCAACTCAAGATGTTCACAGAGGAAGGGGTCGGCCTCACAGAGGAACTCAATCATCTCTGAACTAGCAGCTTCGCCTTTCTTCCTCACCGTGTCGATAACAAAACGTGCTTTGTCTCTTTTGCTTTGCATCTCGTCCGCCGACTCCCTCTCAGAATCCGACATCACCCCTTTCTCAAACAGTTTGTCCAGCAGACTTTTGAGAACAGGTCCTGATATCCCATCGACGAAGCTGCTCCGTATGCCAAACAGCCTCTCGTTAGGCGGGAGATTCAGAGCGCTCGCCACACGGCACCTCTTGACACCTGTGAATGAAAGACAAACTCTTCTTTCCCAGACACTGTGGGAGCTGTTGGTGTCTCTCAAAATCAGCTTAATATGTTTCAGCGTTGTTTCGCAAATCACCTGGAATGACGGGAAGAAGTTGTCATAGTCGTCACAGTCAAACTCTGCTTCTGTGGGTTGAACTAAAACCGAGTCGTCTTCAGGACAAGTGGACAGAGTGTATTCCTGCTTGGGGTGTAGTTTACAGTGTGGGGACGTCTCTATGTAGCGCTCATCTCCATCTAACTTCTTCCTGAATCGCACCACGTCCCGGAGCACCACGTTCCTCGGTAGCAGCAACACATTGAGGAGGGATTCAGGATCAGGACCATCTGTAGGCCTGTAGAACAGGAGAACCAGCGCTCGGACCGGGTCAGGTGGTGAGTCTTCATCCTTGACATTACCGAAACCAGAAAACCCATTGATGTTTATGACAACGTGAGATTCTGTTACCTTGTGAGGACTGATAAACTCAAGGCCGTCATCGGTCACATGAGCGACTGACAGGAAATCACATCCGCCGGTGGAGCTGATCTCACAGTGTGGGAGATGAAGCCAGCACACAGACTGCTGCACACATTTGATGTCAAACAGGGGTCCTGCAGGCTTCTTGTGATGCTGGTCCAGTAGTCTCCTGTCCCAAGGGACAGTCCTGTAGACCACGTCCCCTCCTCCTTCCATGTGAAACACCAAGCCTGTCACACTGCACAGGTACAGGCCTGGGCAGGAGCACTGGAACAGGTAGGTTTCATCGTTTTCATCAGCAGCCATATCAGGTGTAAACTCCTCATATGTGGTTTTTAACAGCATGTCAGGTAAGCTTTCAGTTGATCTAAAGGTCTTGCTCTCTTCAGAGGTTGTTCGACTAAGTGAAGGCATGCTGTGAGAACGAGGCGGGCAGCGGGAATCTCTCCTGGGTGGATCTCCCAGCAGGGTGTTTGTGACTAAGTAGTTCATAGCTTTAACAGGTACATCCACTTCCAACAGGACATCACTACACGCCCCTGGATCTCCGTCAGACTGCACAGAACAGAGCTCAAATCCATCTGGTGGTATGCTCCCTTCAGGGCAGACAGTTGAATCCTGGATGATCGTGGGTTTGCCTTGTGGACATGGAGGTCCAGCAACAGCTGGAATAATGAATTGAGAGCAGATGGGTGTAGCAGAGTCTGAACCACCACTAGTGGAGAGTTGAAGGGTGGGAGGACCAGCTGTTGCATTCAGCTCCATTTCCAGGGTTTTATCAGACTCTGCTGCAGAGGAGAGGCTTGTTACCATTGCTCTTTCTGTGAGTGCACCAGGTGGAGGTTGATCTAACATGTAGGCAGGGCAATCAGTGGTCAAAGCATCAAAGGAATATTTCTTATATTTTTTCAGTTTTGGGAAGATGGGGCTCCTGGTTCGCTTCCGAGCAAGTGCAGAAGACATCTGTATGTCGGAATGCTGACCCGGGTCAAAATATGCTATGTTAGATGAACCAAACTGATGATGCTTTGTCTCAGACGGAAGACTACTAGTCCACTCATCGTCTGTCTCAGACAGAGCACTACCACGTGGCTCATAGTCCCTCTTAGACAGAGGACCACCAAGCAGCTCATCGTATGTCTCGGACGGAGGACGACCAAGCTGCTCATAGTTCCCCTCAGACAGAGGACAACCAACCCACTCATCGTCTGTGTCAGACAGAGCACCATCACACGGCTCATCGTATATATCGGACTGAAGAAGAAAAAACTGCTCAAAGTGCTCCTTAGACAGAGCCCCTGCTGTACCGGAGTTAAGAAGACACATATTCACATAGTTCCCCTCAGACTGAGGACTTCCAAACTGAGGCTGGCGAATTCGAGTTGGACGGCTTCGAAGGACTGGGGAGCGGGGCGAACTATCTCTGCAGATCCTGGACAGAGCTCTCCTGATCGCTCTGGCTGCCCTGCTGAAACACGATTCTTCTCTTTCTTCTCCTGTATGTCTCACAGCTGACGTCATTATAACGCGTTCTCAAGTGTCACAATCAGAATATCTGGAGCTGAATATCACTTGTTAGTCTTTTTGAGATGACGATAATGATGTTTTCTCTTGTTTTTAAGCTTCCTCTTCAGCCCCGGGAAATATGAACTTCACATTGCTTTTTTCATGTCTCATCTTTTTCTTTTCACATGTATGATTATCTTTTAATCTCTTGATGTTTTTAAATGACGCCCATCCTGTTGTTTCTCCGGCTCTGCACCCTGAAATAAAATGACAAAAAATGTAAATCTCTAATCTTTCAGTTCATTTATTCAACAGAATTTTTACAGATGTTTAACCACAAATGATAACCAGAATACATAATGCTGCAGGTAAATACTTTTACTCAACTTCTGTACAATTTTGAGGTACTTATATTTGCATTTGATGCATCTTTCTACTTCTCTACATCTATTTGATGACTTAAGTTCGTTGTTAATAAATCAATTCATACATTTTAATTCAATTGTTAAAACGAGCTCCATCTTTACCTGCTGCAACATCAAAATACAAATAAATCTTACATAAATATATAAATATAAATCTGAAAGGCAAAATCTCAACGTACTTATTTTGTATTTTGCTGCCAATACTACTTTTCCTTAATTACCATTTTGAATGTAGGACTTTTACTGAAGTAAAAGATTTGAATACTTCTTCATCACCGTTTTCTTTTCACTTTGCCCAAGACTAATAAAGAAGATAAGTTATATATATAGGTCCATTTAAAAAACGAACAACGACAAATGTTTTTATTTAAGTATAAGTTGTACAACTATGAGATAAAAAACAAATAAAGAAAATCTTGTGTTTTCAATCTGTAATTGTCATTTATTTGTAAAATGAAAAGACATTTTTCGTCATGTGTGACTCATGATGGACTTCTAATTTAACCTTTTTTTGTATAACAAATCTTCAATTAGGAATCTTACAAAAATATTTTCCTCACTCAAGATTAAGAAAGTAAAAGATTTGAATACTTCTTCATCACCGTTTTCTTTTCACTTTGCCCAAGACTAATAAAGAAGATAAGTTATAGTTTAGTCCATTTAAAAAACGACAAAATAAATGATAAACACAAAGTCTAATAATAGCTCAGTTCTGTTAAAAGGAAAAAAGTGAGAGGAAGCTTCAAAACCAACGCAGCCATGACAGGAAATGAATCTGGGTCAGAGAAGGTTAAAGAAGAAAAAAAAAAACAATCGACAAGCAATTAAATGGTAAAAATATATATAAAAAAAATTCAATTAATGCAGAATTATTCAAATTTCCACCCAATTAACAGCATTAATATCAAATATTCTAAATAAAAGGTCAACGGCAGGTTAATTTTATTTTAAAGTATAAAAGTATTAGCATAAAAATGTACTTTAAGTTCTAAAAGTAAAAAGATTTGTCAGAATGGTCCATTTCAGAATTATATATATATTACATTTGAATTATTGATGCATTCATGTGTTAATTTAATGTTGCAGCCGGTAAAGGTGGAGCTCAGCATCAATACACGTAAATCGTAATCTATATTATTACATCCAAATGTATTTGTTGATACAATTTGATGTGTGATTAATCTGAATCTGCAAAGTAACAAAATAGAAAACAAATGTAGTGGAGTAGAAGTATGAAGTAGCAGAAAAGGGAAATACTCAAGTAAAGTACAAATACTTCAAATTGTACTTAAGTTCAGCACTACATATATTTAGAATAAAAAAATATTTTGTATACTTACCGGTGAGCTGCACAATGAGTTCAACCTTCAACATTAAAAGAAAAAAAATTCAAATGTCAGAGATGGTTGGTGAGTCTGCGTTTTCTTCCTCTTCCTGATTTGTTTTTAACTGTTAAGAGCAAGCAAAGGGGCGCACCCAAGTCACAACTCTCCCACAAAGGTCAACAGATATACATAAAAAAAAAAAAGTAGAAATGCACCATGGATCTATCAGAACGATTTATCCTCTCGAGTTATTAAATACATTATTCTACTGCATGAATAATAAATTGTCAATCAAATATTTTTAAAAGCAGTGTTTATTTCTATGGTATGTCCTTTATTTCTTCATGGACATTTGTTTTTTCTCTGCCATTCTGCATAAGTCATTTAATAAGAAACAATGATTGTGGACATTTCATCAGTTGTTGATATGACCTTTAAGGTAAATGTTTTACCTTTAAAACGTTTTCACTAAAAGATGTTTTAAAGGTCCAATATTGTAAATTTACACAGTCCATATTCAGAAACTGTTCCTTTAAATGAGCCGTGAGTACAGATGTGATGTTACAAATATATAATATGAAGACCATTTTACAGTTTTAAATGTAAACATTTGAAACATCTTCAACTGGCGAGAAGTAAGCAAGGACCCAAACCATTGCTTAGCAACAAAGTTCCGTTGAAATGCACAAAAGCAGACTGTTTCAGACAGATGGTGAATCGGTATTTGGACAGACTGTATCAGAAAAGAGTTTTCCGAGCATTAAAGCATGTAAAAAATCTCTAGTTGCAACACAACAAGAAATACAACCTGGAAATGATCATGATATACAGTATATGCTTTAAGTTTTTCTGTTATTTATCTTTATTGTTCAACTTTATTGTCCTCATTCCTATATGTGTTATTTCTGTATGGTGATGAAAATCTCAAAAAGTCAAATTTGGGTAGTACAGTACTTGACCAAAGGTGATTCTGATTGTTTTGGTAGATAAACAATCAACACTACTTTGATGCACGCTCTTTAGTATTTTGCTTGATATTAGTACAGGCTAAGGGCTACACTTCCTGTGACTTATTAAACTGTTTCTGTTGAATTATTTTGGTATTTCCAGAGGGAAGATGTTGTTGGAAAAGCTTGCCATCTGCTTATCTTAAGACTTATTCTGGTGATTTTCTCCATTTTTCTGTCAATAAATCCCATGAAAAGATAAAACCCAATACAGAACGTATAAACTGAAAAATGACTACTTTTTTTCACATGGCTGTTTTTTTAGAAACATATTTACATCTCCAGTGGGAACAATGGGCATGGATCTGAGAGGCACGCACACACACACTTTGATGAAATGAATGATTTAATTTAGCTCTCTACCTCCAGATGGACTATTGCTTTTCTGGTCAACGGGAAGGACGTGGCCATCCATTTTGAGATCAGAGCAATTTCCAAACACTTTCGTTCTTTCTTTCTACACACAATAACTCTTTCGTTTTGTACAAATGTTTTTATTTAAGTACAAGTTGTACAACTCTGCGATAAAACAAACAAACAAAGAAAATCTTGTGTTTTCAAACTGCAATTGTCATTTATTTGTAAAATGAAAAACCATTTTTTTTTTGTCATGTGTGATTCATGATGGACTTCTGATTTAACCTTTTTTTTCTATAACAAATCTTCAATTAGGAATCTTACAAAAATATTTTCCTCACTCAAGATCATGAAGGAATGATCCAAAAATAACAATAATGATATAGTCAACTAAGGAACGCAACATAGGGAAGGCATAAATCCACAACACAAAACTCTCAGTCTTCAAAGACGATTCTCATCTCATACTTCAGGACCTTCTCCTCCAGGTATGAGCTGCAAAAAAAGAGAAAATATATGGATATAAATCCTACTGTGACAGTGAAAACAGTAACAGATGCCTTGAAGGTGTAGGGCACACTTGTGAGTCAATAAGGTGGATTTAATGATGCCAAACATGCAGCATATTTACATACCATGGTGATGTTATTGCCATTGAGGAGGATCTGGTCCAGTTTGGTTATCCTCCGCCCCTCTGGTGTGATTTCACTGAAACATATATTGAGTTCATTCAGCAGTTTGGTTGAAAAGTGACTGGACTCAATGCAAAAACAAGAGGTGCACTTACAATTCTGTCACATCTTCCAGGACCATATCTAACACAATGAGTTAAGGACAAAAACTGGAACAATGTTCAGAGAAAACAGTCAAATAATGCAGTTTGTCAAATACGAGAAAATACGTGGGTTTTTTCAGTCACATTGTAATTGATCTGGAAAGGATACTGACAAAGTCGTCAAAACCCAGCAGAGTCCCGACGATTTCTTTATCGGTTTTCATGACGATGTGAATTCGGGACCCGATACATTTGTCGACAAGCTCTAAAAGATGAAACACAAATTGAAATCCAGTGTTTTTTTTTTTTTTATTATTTTCTCTTTGCTCAATTGCACAGGAGTCCCTAATCATATGAAGTGATTAGTAGTCAGACAGAAAATACAACAGTCATTTTTTTAAATAATTGATTCTCATTTCATTTATTTTTCAGTCACATCCTGTCACGCCCCGTCGTGGTGTATAGTGGTTTGTCTGTCCTCCCAGTGTTTCTAGTCTCGTACTTCCTGTTTTATTTTGGTTACTCATTTGTTGTCTCGTTTCAGGTCCCTTAACTTCCTGCCCTCCTGTGTGATTGCCTACCCTGCCCTAATGTGCTGCACGATGGGTCTCGTTATCTCCCTTCCCCCCCCAGAGTATTTAGTCTGTGTGTGCTTTTCCTCTTGTTGCCAGTTCGTCTTGTCCCTTGTGTCAGCGTTCCAGCGATTTCTGTAGAGTTTTTTCTTGTGAGCCTTCCCAGTGTGACCGGTTTTTGCCTTTTTGACTTTGCCTTAGCCTGTTGGATTTTGTACCTTTGCCTTTGTGGACTGAACACCCGTGTACCGACCTCTGCTGTAATTAAAACCATTTTTCGGATTCATCTCGAGTCGAGCCTGCCTTCTTGGGTCCTACCTGTGTTCGTTACAGTACGAACTGGCCAAGAATGGACCCAGCGGGCTCAGGGACCCTGGTTGATGTTTTGCAAGCCCAGGCGAGCAAGATCCAAGACCAGGACCAGCAAATTTCTACCCTTCGGCATGAACTGAAGGAGATGACGAGCCATCAGGAGTTCCTGTTGGCCGGTTTTGGTAACCAGCTCAACAGCCTTATGGATCAGATGAGGGGGCTGCACAGTCCTGTGGCTCTCTCCACAGAGGCTGCTTCTTCTTCGGGGTCTGCCGCTGAACCTGCCGCTCCGGTTGTGTTGTCCACTCCCGCTCCTCTGCCTCTTCACCTCTCCCGGCCTGAACGCTTCTCCGGGGATTCAGGTGACTGCAAAGCCTTTCTCACCCAGTGTGATTTGCATTTTGAACTGCAGGCTGCAGCGTTCCCTACAGACCGCTCCAAGATCTCATACATCATCTCCCATCTTACGGGGAGAGCGGAGACCTGGGCCACTGCAGAATGGAGCAGAGGCTCTCCGGTGTGTAGTTCCTTGTCCGCCTTTACCACTTCACTGACTCAGATTTTCCAGAACATTGTTCCTGGGAGGGAGGCTGCTCGAGCTTTGGTGCGTCTCCGGCAAGGCAAAAGGCAGGTGTCAGACTACGCCATCGAGTTTCGCATTCTCGTGGCAGAGAGTGACTGGAATGAGGCCGCATTGTATGACGCCTTTTTGGGCGGTCTTTCAGACCCATAAAAAGGACTACCTGGTGCCTGTGGATTTACCAGCCGATTTGGATTCTCTCATTGCCCTGGCGGTGAAGATCGACAAGAGACTGTGTGAGAGACGGAAAGGCTACTATTCTGCCCCCACTTCGCCTCCGCTTCACTGGGGGCAGCGTTCCAGCCGTTCCTCGTCGTCCTCGGTCCCTTGGCGTGCTCTTTCTCCTGAGGGTCCGCCACCGGCTCCCCCTTCTGTTCACGAGGAGCCCATGCAGTTGGGTCGCACCCAGCTGACTCCTGCGGAGCGACAACGCCGGATGGTGGGGGGGCGATGTTTATACTGTGGACAAGCTGGCCATTTCATCGCTGCCTGCTCCCTGAGGAATGCTGGCCCTCCTGACAAGGTGAGACGAACTTCAGTTCCTTTAAAAACATCCAGACTGCTGCCTTCTGTGTGTCTCCAGTCTTCTGTGTCCTCCGTTAAGGTTCCGGCTCTGGTTGACTCAGGGTCGGATGCTAATTTAATGGATATTGGTCTCGTTAGTAGTCTTGGTCTGAGGATGCTGCCACTCGATCTGGCGCTCGAGGCCAGCGCCCTGGATGGACGGATCATATGTAAAGTTACTCACCGCACTCAACCTCTGAGACTCTTTTTCCCTGACTCCCACGCTGAGATGATCTGTTTGCATGTTTCCCAAGCCCCACAGCATCCCCTCATCCTGGGCTATCCTTGGCTCACCACGCACAATCCCCACATTAATTGGGCCTCTGGTCAAATTCTCTCCTGGGGAAAGGACTGCCGTCGTCATCGCCTTCCCCCGGCTCGGGTTCCAGTGAACGTCCTACCGGAGTCCTCCTCATCTGGTGATTCTCCAGAGGTTTCGATCTCCATGGTTTCCCAGGATCCCTCCACTACGGACCCGGAGTTTCCGGACTTCTCCAAGGTTCCATCTTGCTACCACGATCTCAAGGAGGTTTTTAGCAAGACCCGAGCCACCTCCTTACCTCCTCATCGGCCCTCTGATTGCCCCATCGACCTGCTGCCCGGATCCTCGCCCTCCAGGGGGGGTCTGTACTCCCTGTCTGCACCAGAAAAGGAGGCTATGAGGAAGTACATTGAGGAGTCCCTGGCTGCAGGAATCATCCGGCCTTCTCCTCGCCGGCAGGAGCTGGGTTTTTCTTCGTCGCCAAAAAAGACAAGACCCTGCGGCCCTGCATTGACTACAGGGCACTCAATGCCGTCACGATTCGCAACAGGTACCCCCTCCCCTTAATCTCAAGTGCATTTGAACTATTGCATAATGCTAAGGTTTTCTCAAAACTGGACTTAAGAAATGCTTACCATTTGGTTCGTATTAGGGAGGGGGACGAGTGGAAGACTGCATTTAATACTCCTAGTGGACATTACGAATATCTCGTCATGCCTTTTGGGTTGACCAATGCTCCAGCTGTGTTTCAGGGCCTAGTGAACGATGTCCTCCGTGACATGTTGAATGTGTTCGTGTTTGTCTACCTTGACGATATCCTGATCTTCTCTCCAGATGAGCAGTCCCATGTTGGTCATGTCAGGAGAGTGCTTCAGCGTCTTCTGGAGAATCAACTATTCGTAAAAGCAGAAAAGTGTGTGTTTCATGTACCTTCTTTGTCATTCCTGGGCTTCATTGTGGGACAGAACAAGGTGGAGATGGACCCTGAGAAGGTTAGTGGGGTGAGTGGATGGCCTACTCCTAACTCCCGGAAGGAGTTGCAACGGTTTTTGGGGTTTGCCAACTTTTATCGCAAGTTTATCAGAAATTTCAGTACTGTTGCTTCTCCCCTACATGTCCTAACCTCTCCCAAGCCAACTTTCCGGTGGAACCCCCAGGCCAAGGCGGTGTTTCAACACCTGAAGAGGAGCTTCACATCTGCCCCAGTGCTCACCATCCCTGATCCCAGTCTCCAGTTTGTGGTGGAGGTTGACGCTTCCGATGTGGGAATCGGCGCGGTGCTCTCCCAGCGTTCTCCCAAGGATAACAGGTTACACCCGTGTGCTTTTCTCTCCCGAAAACTATCCCCAGCAGAGAGGAACTATGATGTGGGGAACCGGGAGTTGCTGGCTGTCAAGGTTGCTCTGGAGGAATGGAGACACTGGCTAGAGGGGGCCAGCCTGCCGTTTCTTATCTGGACCGATCATAAGAACTTGGAGTATCTTAGGACGGCAAAGCGGCTCAACCCCAGGCAAGCAAGGTGGGCTCTCTTTTTCAACCGTTTTAATTTCACGCTGTCTTACCGGCCTGGTTCCAAGAACGTCAAGCCTGATGCGCTGTCCCGAGTATTCTCCCCGGAGATAGAAGAGTCTGATCCTGTCACTATTCTGCCCCCCTCTTGCGTCGTCGGTGCCTTTACATGGGCCATAGAGACGCAAGTGAGGGAGGCGCTCCGAGGTTGTGCCATCCCAGATGGTGTTCCCCCAAACCGCTTGTTTGTGCCAGTGTCTCTCCGCTCCCAGGTCATCCACTGGGGACATTCTTTCTCCTTCGCCTGCCACCCAGGGGTGAGAAGAACCCTTTCTGTGCTCCGTCAACGGTTCTGGTGGCCTTCTATGGAGAGGGAAGTAGCGGAGTATGTGGCTGCCTGTCCGGTATGTGCTCGCTGTAAGTCCTCCCGTCGTCCAGCCCCCGGTCTGCTCCATCCTCTTCCCGTGCCGCATCGACCCTGGTCAGACATCTCTGTGGATTTTGTCACGGGGCTGCCACCCTCTGAAGGTAACACCACTGTCCTCACAGTGGTGGATCGTTTTTCTAAGATGGCTCATTTTATTCCTATGTCTAAATTACCCTCGGCCAAGGAGACAGCCGAGGCCATGCTACATCACGTGTTCCGGATCCATGGTTTCCCCAGAGATGTGGTGTCTGATCGGGGCCCCCAATTCACAGCGCAGTTCTGGCAGCTTTCTGCACCCTTATTGGAGCATCTGTCAGCCTGTCATCGGGACATCATCCACAGTCTAATGGACAGACTGAGCGGCTGAACCAGGAGTTGGAGACAAGTCTTTGTTGTTTGGCTTCCCACAATCCTTCCTCATGGAGCAAACAACTAACCTGGGTTGAGTATGCTCATAACTCCTTGCCATGCTCCTCCTCGGGTCTCTCGCCTTTTCAGTGCACCTATGGCTACCAACCACCACTGTTCCCTGCACTGGAGAAGGAGGTCAACGTGCCTTCGGCCCAGGCTCTGGTTCGCCGGTGCCGTCGTACCTGGGCTCGGGCCAGGAACACACTGCTTCGCAGCTCCAACCGGTACAAGAAGGCAGCAGACCGTCGCAGGATGCCAGCCCCAGCCTACGGTGTCGGCCAGAAGGTGTAGTTATCAACCAAGGACCTCCCTCTCCGGGTGACCTCCAGGAAGTTGGCTCCCAGATTCGTCGGCCCCTTTTCCATTTCCAAGGTCCTCAATCCTGTGGCAGTGAAGCTCAAGTTGCCCAGCACCATGCGAGCCCACCCAGCCTTCCACGTAAGCCAGGTGAAACCGGTGAAGGAGAGCGCCTTGGTCCCTGCCGTCCGGCCCCCGCCTCCCCCCCGTCTCATCAATGGTGGCCAAGTTTACACGGTTCGGAAGCTCCTGGCAGTGCGCCCTCGTGGCCGGGGGTTTCAGTACCTGGTGGACTGGGAGGGGTACGGTCCCGAGGAGCGCTCCTGGGTACCTGCGAGGAATATCGTGGATCACACCCTCCTTGAGGACTTCCACCAAGCCCATCCTGATGATCCTGGGCCGTCTGGAGCCGGCCGTAGAGGGGGGGGGGGGGGTACTGTCACGCCCCGTCGTGGTGTATAGTGGTTTGTCTGTCCTCCCAGTGTTTCTAGTCTCGTACTTCCTGTTTTATTTTGGTTACTCATTTGTTGTCTCGTTTCAGGTCCCTTAACTTCCTGCCCTCCTGTGTGATTGCCTACCCTGCCCTGATGTGCTGCACCTGGGTCTCATTATCTCCCTCCCCCCCCCCAGAGTATTTAGTCTGTGTGTGCTTTTCCTCTTGTTGCCAGTTCGTCTTGTCCCTTGTGTCAGCGTTCCAGCGATTTCTGTAGAGTTTTTTTCTTGTGAGCCTTCCCAGTGTGACCGGTTTTTGCCTTTTTGACTTTGCCTTAGCCTGTTGGATTTTGTACCTTTGCCTTTGTGGACTGAACACCCGTGTACCGACCTCTGCTGTAATTAAAACCATTTTTCGGATTCATCTCGAGTCGAGCCTGCCTTCTTGGGTCCTACCTGTGTTCGTTACACATCCTACAAATGTGAGGATTTCATGTCTCCTTGTCATACATGATAGTAGACTTTTACTATATTTGGGTCACTGCAAGTTATACTTATTTTCATTTTAAATGAATCTGATGGATCTTCTTCAATGTAATCGACTAATTCTGTCTATAAAAGTTGGTCAGTTTATCTGACCAACAGCCCAAAATATAAGGATATTTAATCAGTTAACAAATATTGAGTGTTCCTTCAAACAAAGCCGTGGTGAAAAACGTACTTAAAGTATTAAAAGTAGAACCTGTGACTGTACTCGAGGTGGAGCTCATTTTTTACCAGTTCATTAATTTTTCATTATGGATCTATTTGCTGATTATACCGTCCATTAATTATTTTTCCTTATAACAAGACATTTGAGTAACGTTAAGGAAATTAACCTGTATGTAACTTATACAACAAAATAAAACTGCCAATCTGGTACGTTATGCTAATAGCACTCGTAAGACGGCTAACGTTAGTAACTAGCGGCTCTAATAATAGGCCTAAACAGGAGGACAGCAGCACTTAATTAAGGGGGAATCCTCGCGGCTCGTTTGGCTCATCAACGTTCTGTTTTCCCTAGTGATGGGCAAAGGGAAGCTTCGAAACAGTTTGAAGCGTTGTTTCAGTCTGTGTTGAAGCCTTGAAACGAATATGAAACCTGACTCTACAGTGGCATCTAGTGGGCACTTCTGTGAACTACATGCTCTGGCCAAAGAAAACTCCTAAATATGTGCCACTATGAAATGAGCCGGTCTTAGGTTTCCTTAAGTTAAGTAGAATACAGGTTGAATACAAATAAATGACACATTGTTATATGCAATACAATAATCAAAGATTTTTATTCAAAAATAATATTTGTTCAGCTCTTTTTGAGCTGAGTCCGTGTCTTTTTTTGGATGACACTTCCCCTGCTTTTGAAAAAATCCTTTCACAGGGTACACTTGTTGCAGGGACACTTAAAAATGTCTTAGTCAGTTGGTACAAATTAGGGAAGACAGCACGTCGCTCTTGCCAGTATTTCGAAGGATCTGCCCGTCTTGGAATAGCCGTTCCGAAACAGAGGCGTTCCTTCAATCACTGAACTACAGTCACGTGACATGGGCGTTTCAGAACCGCTTTTCGGCACAACATTTCGAAACGTTTCGATCCGGGACTTCAGAGACGCGCCGACACGCCCGTTTCGGAAGTTACATCACTAGTTTTCCCCCGTCGCCATGGCAAAGCGTCCCCTCGACAGTGCGTAGGCGTATAGCCCCGTTCACATACGTCGCTACTCGCCCGTCACTCGCTTTCTCGCTGAATTCTACTCGCTGGCAAAAAAAATTAATTGCCGCCGCCGGCTAGTTCAAGCGGCAACTCTCTGTGGAACTTTCTGTTGACGTCAACTGTCAATCATCTCTATTCTACATTCTGATTGGTACTCGCTTCACTCGCATCGCAGAAAGTTAAAGTTATTTTCTCTCCGTCCCCGCCCACATCACATCGCCTGTCCTGGACACATTCCTCTAGAACACATTCACATTCATTGACAGTTGTCGCTCAGAGATGGATGAGTGGAGACGTAGATAGATAGATAAGCTTTAGTCAAAACCAAAACACCAAGGAAGGCTGAGGAATAGTCACTTATATTAATAATAAAAATAACAATAATAATAGTCATAATAAACTAATAATAGTATAAAGACTCAGCACTGTGGTTTAGTCATTTTTGTTTTCATCTTTTCTTGAATGCTTAAACTCCTCAACCCCATTTAGTATGTCAACATTTGTATCAGTACCAGCAGTTTGTAAGAAATTGGTCAGTATTTGATATGTCATATTTTGGTTCTCAAAATTCACCAAATTGATGCATTAAAATGAAATTATTAGGAAACGGTTTGATACAAGCTGCAGAACAAAATCGCAACCAAATAGAAGTATTTAATCTTCTAAATGTCACATTAAAAGAGGCATCATCAGTAAACAGAAACTCATGTCAGCCAGCAGATGGCTCTCAACCTCTTCTAAGTTTCCTGTCATGTTCTGTACAAACAGATCAGGGAGATTCCCAGAAGCACTTGAACTAGTTCACACACCATCATCAACAGGAAATCCAATGACATTAGCTCAACAGTACACTAAAAAGATAAACACACTTTTATGAATAAACTGGGCAACAGTGTGCAGGATCTCTTGCTTAAAAAAACCCTGTATGAACTGCAAGCATCGCCTGTTTGTTTAGCTTCACATCAACTCAAGATGTTCACAGAGGAAGGGGTCGGCCTCACAGAGGAACTCAATCATCTCTGAACTAGCAGCTTCGCCTTTCTTCCTCACCGTGTCGATAACAAAACGTGCTTTGTCTCTTTTGCTTTGCATCTCGTCCGCCGACTCCCTCTCAGAATCCGACATCACCGCTTTCTCAAACAGTTTGTCCAGCAGACTTTTGAGAACAGGTCCTGATATCCCATCGACGAAGCTGCTCCGTATGCCAAACAGCCTCTCGTTAGGCGGGAGATTCAGAGCGCTCGCCACACGGCACCTCTTGACACCTGTGGATGAAAGACAAACTCTTCTTTCCCAGACACTGTGGGAGCTGTTGGTGTCTCTCAAAATCAGCTTAATATGTTTCAGCGTTGTTTCCCAAATCACCTGGAATGACGGGAAGAAGTTGTCATAGTCGTCACAGTCAAACTCTGCTTCTGTGGGTTGAACTAAAACCGAGTCGTCTTCAGGACAAGTGGACAGAGTGTATTCCTGCTTGGGGTGTAGTTTACAGTGTGGGGACGTCTCTATGTAGCGCTCATCTCCATCTAACTTCTTTCTGAATCGCAGCACGTCCCGGAGCACCACGTTCCTCGGTAGCAACAACACATTGAGGAGGGATTCAGGATCAGGACCATCTGGAGGCCTGTAGAACAGCAGAACCAGCGCTCGGACCGGGTCAGGTGGCGAGTCTTCATCCTTGACATTACCGAAACCAGAAAACCCATTGATGTTTATGACAACGTGAGATTCTGTTACCTTGTGAGGACTGATAAACTCAACGCCGTCATCGGTCACATGAGCGACTGACAGGAAATTACATCCGCCGGTGGAGCTGATCTCACAGTGTGGGAGATGAAGCCAGCACACAGACTGCTGCACACATTTGATGTCAAACAGGGGTCCTGCAGGCTTCTTGTGATGCTGGTCCAGTAGTCTCCTGTCCCAAGGGACAGTCCTGTAGACCACGTCCCCTCCTCCTTCCATGTGAAACACCAAGCCTGTCACACTGCACAGGTACAGGCCTGGGCAGGAGCACTGGAACAGGTAGGTTTCATCATTTTCATCAGCAGCCATATCAGGTGTAAACTCCTCATATGTGGTTTTTAACAGCATGTCAGGTAAGCTTTCAGTTGATCTAAAGGTCTTGCTCTCTTCAGAGGTTGTTCGACTCAGTGAAGGCATGCTGTGAGAACGAGGCGGGCAGCGGGAATCTCTCCTGGGTGGATCTCCCAGCAGGGTGTTTGTGACTAAGTAGTTCATAGCTTTAACAGGTACATCCACTTCCAACAGGACATCACTACACGCCCCTGGATCTCCGTCAGACTGCACAGAACAGAGCTCAAATCCATCTGGTGGTATGCTCCCTTCAGGGCAGACAGTTGAATCCTGGATGATCGTGGGTTTGCCTTGTGGACATGGAGGTCCAGCAACAGCTGGAATAATGAATTGAGAGCAGATGGGTGTAGCAGAGTCTGAATCACCACTAGTGGAGAGTTGAAGGGTGGGAGGACCAGCTGTTGCATTCAGCTCCATTTCCAGGGTTTTATCAGACTCTGCTGCAGAGGAGAGGCTTGTTACCATTGCTCTTTCTGTGAGTGCACCAGGTGGAGGTTGATCTAACATGTAGGCAGGGGAATCAGTGGTCAAAGCATTAAAGGAATATTTCTTATATTTTGGGAAGATGGGGCTCCTGACTCGCTTCCGAGCAAGTGCAGAAGACATCTGTATGTCGGGAGGCTGACCCGGGTGAAAATATGCTATGTTAGATGAACCAAACTGATGATGCTTTGTCTCAGACGGAAGACTACTAGTCCCTGTCTCAGACAGAGCACCACCACGCGGCTCATAGTCCCTCTTAGACAGAGGACCACCAAGCAGCTCATCGTATGTCTCAGACGGAGGATGACCAAGCTGCTCATCGTCTGTCCCAGACAGGCCACAACCACTCATTGTATTTCTGGGACTGAAGAAGACAAAACTGCTGAAAGTGCTCCTTAGGCAGAGCCCCTGCTGTACCGGACTTGACTGGTACCGGAAGACACAAATTCACATAGTTCTCCTCAGACTGAGGACTTCCAAGCTGAGGCTGGCGAAATCGAGTTGAACGGCTTCGAAGGACTGGGGGGCTGGGCGACCTATCTCTGCAGATCCTGGACAGAGCTCTCCTGATCGCTCTGGCTGCCCTGCTGAAACACGATTCTTCTCTTTCTTCTCCTGTATGTCTCACAGCTGACGTCATTATAACGCGTTCTCAAGTGTCACAATCAGAATATCTGGAGCTGAATATCACTTGTTAGTCTTTTTGAGATGACGATAATTATGTTTTCCCTTGTTTTTAAGCTTCCTCTTCAGCCCCGGGAAAAATGCACTTCACATTGCTTTTTTCATGTCTCATCTTTTTCTTTTCACATGTATGATTATCTTTTAATCTCTTGATGTTTTTAAATGACGCCCATCCTGTTGTTTCTCCGGCTCTGCACCCTGAAATAAAATGACAAAAAATTTAAATCTCAAATTTTTCAGTTCATTTATTCAGCAGAATTTTTACAGATGTTTAACCACAAATGATAACCAGAATACATAATGCTGCAGGTAAATACTTTTACTCAACTTCTGTACAGTTTTGAGGTACTTTCTACTTCTCTACATCTATTTGATAACTTAAGTTTGTTGTTAATAAATCAATTCATACATTTTAATTCAATTGTTAAAACGAGCTCCATCTTTACCTGCTGCAACATCAAAATACAAATAAATCTTACATAAATCTATAAATATATATCTGAAAGGCAAAATCTCAATGTACTTATTTTGTATTTTGCTGCCAATACTACTTTTCCTTAAATACCATTTTGAATGCAGGACTTTTACCTAAGTAAAAGATTTGAATACTTCTTCCACCAGACATAACATTTTTAGTTAATATTAAGTCAAACCATTTTTAAAAAGTCGTACAGTGCGCTCAGAAGACCAACTGCTGTGGATGAGTTTTGCACTTGGAGACTTTTGATCGATTGCATGAAGCCTGGGCTGATGGTGTGTGGTGAGGCCTAGTCAGGCCTAGTCCTGAACAAAGACCTGTGAATACTCCTTGCTGTGACAAGCTGGATTCAACAGAAACAACAGAATCCCTTGAGCAATTTATTGCGGAAAGATATCAACTTGCCCGGATGGAAACTCCAGAAGCAAGCTTACCAAGTAATCCTACTGGAGTGAGGAAGAAGAAGGCTAAGAAAAAGTGGCAAGCTGTTGCAGCTGATGCCACCAAGCTGAAGCATGAAGCTGATGGGGTCATGGAGGTTGAGATCGGCCTCCTGAAGTCAATTAATGATAGACTTGCTAAACTGAATGTGTTGGAGGTTATGATGAAAGACTTAAATCAACTTAAAGCTAGCCTTGAATACAGTCAGTGGCAAATTGATGAACTGCTGAGTGACAACAGGAACCTAAAGAAATCTGTGCAGGATATGGAGAGCAGGGTGAATGTGCTTGAAAAGGAGAACAAGCGCCTGTCTATGAGGAACAACTTGGTTTTCTCAGGAATTGCAGAGGAGGACAGTGTTGATTGTGAAACTGTTGCGAAGACCTTCATGACTGAACAGCTGAAACTGCCAAGTGATGTGGTAAAAGATGTCACTTTTTAAACATAAGGAGCTTGTGAAAAGCCGAGGAAAACAACTTAAAGGCACAAAGCTTGGAGTAAATGACCAATTTCCCCATGAAATCATCAACAGGAGGAAGGTACTATACCCCATAATGAAAGAACACAGACTTAGAAATGATCGCGTCACTTTAGTGACAGACAAATTGTACATAAATAACCAACTGTATCGTGACCCCAAAACAACTCCCTGGTTATTCTGAGTTGGATGGATATCTGATGCAGGTCTTTAAACTATGGCAATTTCGACGATTCAAATTGGTTCTGTGAATTTAAAACTACCTAAGAAGGGATTACATATTGCACACATAAATGTTTGTAGTTTACCAAATAAAATGAACGAGATCTGTAACATGTTGAAAATCAATGATATGCATGTTCTAGCTATCACTGAGTCACATTTAGATAGCTCTATCACTGATGGGCAAGTCCATGTGGATGGGTATAATTTTATAAGAAAGGATAGGAATCGGAATGGTGGAGGTGTGGCAATGTATATTCAAAATCATCTGCCTTTTAAAAAGAGAGATGATCTAACAATTAATCACCTGGAGGCTGTATGGGTACAGATACATCTACCTTATCAAAAACCTCTAATAATTGGATGTGCATATCGACCCCCTTGCTCAAATGTGATCTATTTAGATGACTTATGTTCTAGTCTAGATAATGCAACTAATGATAATAAGGAAGTGTTTTTTTATGGGGGATCTGAATATAAATTGGTGTGATAACAAGAATAGCAATAAAACTAAATTATTGAGATTTACAGAGGGGTGTAATATGAAACAGATGGTTAGAAATGCAACAAGGTGTTCTATAAGGAATGGCATACGTACTGAGACATGCATTGATCTGATTTTTACCAGTGTACCACAACAGTGTTCAAGTGCGTGTGTGTTTCCTGTTGGTTGGTCTGACCACAATATTGTATCCATAACCAGAATATCTAAGATTCCAAAGAGACCACCTAGAATAATAGTAAAGAGGAGTTTTAAAAGATTTAATAGTGAGGAATTTAAGAGGGATTTGGCTGCATGTCCCTGGGAATTAATATTTTTAGAGGACAACTTAGATCATGCCTCTGAATGTTTTACTGAACACTTAACTGAAGTGATGAATCAGCATGCTCCAATTAGGAAACGGACTGTTAAAGCTTGTTCTGCTCCATGGATAGATGACGAACTTAACAAAGTTTTTATGGAAAGAAATGAGGCAAAAGCTACATTTTTAAAATCAAACTTAGAATCTGACCAACGGAAATTAAATTGTGGTAAAAAGGCCTCTTTTTATAGAAAAGCATTCATGAAGTGTGGAAATGATTAAAAAAAACATGGAATACAGTCAGAGGATTGTTTGGAACAAAGGTTGCACAGTATCCATCATTTGTTGAGGAGAATGGAAGAGTGATCACAAAGCCTGTTGATGTTGCCAATCATTATACTGTTTATTTTGAAAACAAAATCAACAGGCTAAGAAAAATGACAGATTTTTCCAGTTCTAAAGATAATCTCAATGATCTGATTGACAACAACATCATGCTAAGTAAAATGTGCTCTTTCTCCCTTTCCTTTGTACTGAAGAGGTTATCAAATTGCTGGAGTCACTTCCTGATGAGAAAGCTGCAGGCTATGATTTAATGGACAACAGGTTATTGAGGTATGCTGCACCGCAGATCGCTGCCCCCTTGAGGTATTTGTTTAATTGGTTAATTGACACTGGTCACTATCCTAGAGTATGGAAGAAAGCTAAGCTATGTCCAATTCCAAAAAATAGTAAAGAACCTGTCTCACCTGAGAACAGTCGGCCCATTAGTCTTTTACCTGCACTGAGTAAAATACTGGAAAGCATAATCAGTGGTCAGATCTGGTCATATATGGAAACTAATGATTTACTCTCTGCCAATCAACATGCAACTGCGACTGCTCTCATTGAGATGACAGATCAATGGCTAGAACAAATTGATTTGGGAAAATATGTTGGCGTACTATTTTTGGATTTTAGTGCAGCATTTGATTTGGTAGATCATAGTATATTATTGAAAAAGCTCCTTCATTATGGGTTCCAACAAACCGCTCTTGACTAGATTCATACTTATTTATCTGAAAGAACACAATCGTTTTTTATAAATGGATCATATTCTACTCCTCTGAATATACAGTGTGGCGTGCCTCAAGGTAGTTGTCTTGGGCCTCTCCTCTATCTGTTATATACAAATGATATTTCATATGCTCTAGTACGATCAAAAATGACAATTTTTGCGGATGATACTACTGTGTATGTACCGGGGTATTCATGTGTAGACATACAGACATCACTACAGCAAGACCTTGAAACAATTAAGGATTGGGCTGATATTAACAAACTCGTATTGAATGTAAAGAAAACAAAAGTAATGCTTATTGGTTCTGTGAGGAAGAAGCAAACTCTGCCCTGTTTACAGCTCATGACAAACGGTACAATGATGGAACAAATAGATGAGACTAGACTGTTAGGTGTTCAACTCGACAGTCATCTGTCTTGGACACCACACATATCTAATCTATGTAAGAAGCTGGTTCAGACTGCTGTTATGGTTGGTAGAATAGCCAAATATTTACCCACAAAAATATTAAGACAAGTGACCCAGGCTTTAATTGTCAGTCAGGTGAATTATTGTGCTGCCGTTTGGGGTAATGCTGGAGTGGGAGAAATAAGTAGAACCCAGGCTGCACAAAATAAGGCTGCAAGAATTATTCTTAGATGTCCAAATGATACCCCTATTGAAGAGCGATACAAAAAACTAGAGTGGTCATATATCAGGGATATAATAGCTAGAAATGTTCTTAAATTATTTTATAACTTACATGTTAAAAAGATGCCAAAACCGTTGATAAGCAGATTCCAGCAGGTAAAAGACAGACATTTAGTTAGCACAAGAGCAGCTAGCACAAGTGATTATGTTTCACCCAGGACTAGGCTTGTAACTGGTAAAAGGATGTTTTGTTTTCGGGCTGTAAAGCTATGGAATTGTTTACCTGATCTCACTAGGAATTTACCAGAAAAACATTTTAAACAAAACATTAGGGGTATTTTCTAAGAAGTATTTGAACTCTTTTATTGTAATTGCATGACTGTGATTGAGGGTATAGTTTTTATGTAATATTATCTGTATAAGTTTTGTTTTGTGTGTATAATGCCATTCATGTGTTGTAATGTATGTTTTTTGGTTTGTGTCTGTTCTATATTGTGTTTCAGTTATACTGTATTGTGTTTGTATTGTATTCTGTAATGTTTTTATGCTATGGACTATTGGAAGAATAGCCCAATTGGGCTAAAAGAGATCCAAATAAAAAAAAAAAAAAAAAAAATCTGGGTCAGAGAAGGTTAAAGAAGAAAAAAAAAACAATCAACAAGCAATTAAATGGTAAAAATATATATAAAAAATTCAATTAATGCAGAATTATTCAAATTTCCACCCAATTAACAGCATTAATAAAAAATACTCAAAATAAAAGGTCAACGGCAGGTTAATTTCATTTTAAAGTATAAAATTATTAGCATAAAAATGTACTTTAAGTTCTTAAAGTAAAAAGATTTGTCAGAATGGTCCATTTCAGAATTATATATATATATATATATATATATATATATATATATATATATATATATATATATATATATATATATATATATATATACATATATATATATATATATATATATATATATATATATATATACATATATATATATATATTACATTTGAATTATTGATGCATTCATGTGTTAATTTAATGTTGCAGCCGGTAAAGGTGGAGCTCAGCATCAATACACGTAAATCGTAATTTATATTATTACATCCAAATGTATTTGTTGATACAATTTGATGTATGATTAATCTGAATCTGCAAAGTAACAAAATAGAAAACAAATGTAGTGGAGTAGAAGTATGAAGTAGCAGAAAAGGGAAATACTCAAGTAAAGTACATATACTTCAAATTGTACTTAAGTTCAGCACTACATATATTTAGAATAAACCAAACATCCTCATAAATGCACTTCATAAAAACGTTATTTCTCACAATGGCTAATGATAAGTTTGAGCTATTAATGCAGATAGTTTGTCTCAGACTTACCGGTGAGCTGCACAATGAGTTCAACCTTCAACATTAAAAGAAAAAAAATAAATTAAAATGTCAGAGATGGTTGGTGAGTCTGCGTTTTCTTCCTCTTCCTGATTTGTTCTCAACTGTTAAGAGGGGCACACCCAAGTCACAACTCTCCCACAAAGGTCATCAGATATACATAAAAAAAAGTAGAAATGCACCATGGATCTATCAGAACGATTTATTAGTGATGGGCAAAGGGAAGCTTCGAAACAGTTCGAAGCGATGTTTCAGTATGTGTTGAAGCCTTGAAACGAATATGAAACCTGACTCTACAGTGGCATCTAGTGGCCACTTATGTGAACTACATGCCCTGGCCAAAGAAAACTCCTAAATATGTGCCACTATGAAATGAGCCGGTCTTAGGTTTCCTCAATTTAAGTAGAATACAGGTTGAATTAAAGAAACATTATTAAAAATAAATAAATAAATGACACATTGTAATATGCAATACAATAAAAGATTTGTATTCAAAAATAATATTTGTTCAGCTCTTTTTGAGCTGAGTCCGTTTCTTTTTTTGGATGACACTTCCCCTGCTTTTGAAAAAATCCTTTCACAGGGTACACTTGTTGCAGGGACACTTAAACATTTCTTAGTCAGTTGGTACAAATTAGGGAAGACAGCACGTCGCTCTTGCCAGTATTTCAAAGGATCTGCCCGTCTTGGAATAGCCGTTTTGAAACAGAGGCGTTCCTTCAATCGCTGAACTACAGTCACGTGACATGGGCGTTTCAGAACCGCTTTTCGGCACAACATTTCAAACGTTTCGATCCGGGACTTCAGAGACGCGCCGACACGCCCGTTTCGGAAGTCACATCACTAGTTTTCCCCGTCGCCATGGCAAAGCGTCCCCTCGACAGTGCGTAGGCGTATAGCCCCGTTCACATACGTCGCTACTCGCCCGTCACTCGCTTTCTCGCTGAATTCTACTCGCTGGCAAAAAAAAATGAATTGCCGCCGCCGGCTAGTTCAAGCGGCAACTCTCTGTGGAACTTACTGTTGACGTCAACTGTCAATCATCTCTATTCTACATTCTGATTGGTACTCGCTTCACTCGCATCGCAGAAAGTTAAAGTTATTAGGCTCGTTCGGGATGGTCTTGGCTTGACTTGACTTGACTTATCACGCCGACGAGAGCTGCAGGTGTCTGAGGGGGCGGGCTCTAAAAGAGACGGCAGGCAAACGCCGTCAAGTCGGACAACAAAGTCAACGTGACTATGTTGCTCAAGCGATAGAATACAGCAGCAAACCAAAGAGGATATGTTTTATATATATATAAAACATATATATTACACACACACACACACACACATACATATATACATAAATACATACACACACACACACACACACACACACACACACACACACGCAAGGCAACATGTGGAAGGCATTATTTTTTCCAGTATATTTGTATTATCATTCTATGTTAGTATTAACCAGACCTCACATATAATAGGCCTACTCACAACACAATGCACGGAACTTTAGATCAAGCCATGAGATCAATGCGACCAAAATAAAAAGTATCATTTCACCACAAGGTGGCCGCCGAGTGCGGACCTGAACACACGTCATTGAACTTTTAACCAATGAGAACCATTCCGCTGTAGCGGAGGTGTGGACAAGCCAGTTGCAGCCACCGTTCACCGCGCTGCCAAGCGCCGCAAGAAGCGGCTCTTAAAAACTTGTTCTCGCGATGTTTTGGGTCACGTGATATGGTCGCGACCCTGTGACGTCTATGCAGTCGGCTGCTAAGTCGGACACAAATTCTAGCCATCATGCATCGCTTTCAACCCACAATACATCACGTTAGGTGGCGCGCTGCAGGCGGCTACATCAAGTCGAACGAGCCTACTTTCTCTCCGTCCCCGCCCACATCACATCGCCTGTCCTGGACACATTCCGCTAGAACACATTCACATTCATTGACAGTTGTCGCTCAGAGATGGGCGAGTGGAGACGTATGTGAACGAGGCTTTAGTCAAAACCAAAACACCAAGGAAGGCTGAGGAATAGTCACTTATATTAATAATAAAAATAACAATAATAATAGTCATAATAAACTAATAGTATAAAGGCTCAGCACTGTGTTTTAGTCATTTTTGTTTTCATCTTTTCTTGAATGCTTAAACTCCTCAACCCCATTTAGTATGTCAACATTTGTATCAGTACCAGCAGTTTGTAAGAAATTGGTCAGTATTTGATATGTCATATTTTGGTTCTCAAAATTCACCAAATTGATGCATTAAAATGAAATTATTAGGAAACGGTTTGATACAAGCTGCAGAACAAAATCGCAACCAAATAGAAGTATTTAATCTCCTAAATGTCACATTAAAAGAGGCATCATCAGTAAACAGAAACTCAAGTCAGCCAGCAGATGGCTCTCAACCTCTTCTAAGTTTCCTGTCATGTTCTGTACAAACAGATCAGGGAGATTCCCAGAAGCACTTGAACTAGTTCACACACCATCATCAACAGGAAATCCAATGACATTAGCTCAACAGTACACTAAAAAGATAAACACACTTTTATGAATAAACGGGGCAACAGTGTGCAGGATCTCTTGCTTAAAAAAACCCCTGTATGAACTGCAAGCATCGCCTGTTTGTTTAGCTTCACATCAACTCAAGATGTTCACAGAGGAAGGGGTCGGCCTCACAGAGGAACTCAATCATCTCTGAACTAGCAGCTTCGCCTTTCTTCCTCACCGTGTCGATAATAAAGCGTGCTTTGTCTCTTTTGCTTTGCATCTCGTCCGCCGACTCCCTCTCAGAATCCGACATCACCGCTTTCTCAAACAGTTTGTCCAGCAGACTTTTGAGAACAGGTCCTGATATCCCATCGACGAAGCTGCTCCGTATGCCAAACAGCCTCTCGTTAGGCGGGAGATTCAGAGCGCTCGCCACACGGCACCTCTTGACACCTGTGAATGAAAGACAAACTCTTCTTTCCCAGACACTGTGGGAGCTGTTGGTGTCTCTCAAAATCAGCTTAATATGTTTCAGCGTTGTTTCCCAAATCACCTGGAATGACGGGAAGAAGTTGTCATAGTCGTCACAGTCAAACTCTGCTTCTGTGGGTTGAACTAAAACCGAGTCGTCTTCGGGACAAGTGGACAGAGTGTATTCCTGCTTGGGGTGTAGTTTACAGTGTGGGGACGTCTCTATGTAGCGCTCATCTCCATCTAACTTCTTCCTGAATCGCAGCACGTCCCGGAGCACCACGTTCCTCGGTAGCAACAACACATTGAGGAGGGATTCAGGATCAGGACCATCTGGAGGCCTGTAGAACAGCAGAACCAGCGCTCGGACCGGGTCAGGTGGTGAGTCTTCATCCTTGACATTACCGAAACCAGAAAACCCATTGATGTTTATGACAACGTGAGATTCTGTTACCTTGTGAGGACTGACAAACTCAACGCCGTCATCGGTCACATGAGCGACTGACAGGAAATCACATCCGCCGGTGGAGCTGATCTCACAGTGTGGGAGATGAAGCCAGCACACAGACTGCTGCACACATTTGAGGTCAAAAAGGGGTCCTGCAGGCTTCTTGTGATGCTGGTCCAGTAGTCTCCTGTCCCAAGGGACAGTCCTGTAGACCACGTCCCCTCCTCCTTCCATGTGAAACACCAAGCCTGTCACACTGCACAGGTACAGGCCTGGGCAGGAGCACTGGAACAGGTAGGTTTCATCGTTTTCATCAGCAGCCATATCAGGTGTAAACTCCTCATATGCGGTTTTTAACAGCATGTCAGGTAAGCTTTCAGTTGATCTAAAGGTCTTGCTCTCTTCAGAGGTTGTTCGACTCAGTGAAGGCATGCTGTGAGAACGAGGCGGGCAGCGGGAATTTCTCCTGGGTGGATCTCCCGGCAGGGTGTTTGTGACTAAGTAGTTCATAGCTTTTACAGGTACGTCCACTTCCAACAGGGCATCACTACACGCCCCTGGATCTCCGTCAGACTGCACAGAACAGAGCTCAAATCCATCTGGTGGTATGCTCCCTTCAGGGCAGACAGTTGAATCCTGGATGATCGTGGGTTTGCCTTGTGGACATGGAGGTCCAGCAACAGCTGGAATAATGAATTGAGAGCAGATGGGTGTAGCAGAGTCTGAATCACCACTAGTGGAGAGTTGAAGGGTGGGAGGACCAGCTGTTGCATTCAGCTCCATTTCCAGGGTTTTATCAGACTCTGCTGCAGAGGAGAGGCTTGTTACCGTTGCTCTTTCTGTGAGCGCACCAGGTGGAGGTTGATCTAACATGTAGGCAAGGGAATCAGTGGTCAAAGCATTAAAGGAATATTTCTTATATTTTTTCAGTTTTGGGAAGAAGGGGCTCCTGGTTCGCTTCCCAGCAAGTGCAGAAGACATCTGTATGTCGGAATGCTGACCCGGGTCAAAATATGCTGTGTTAGATGAACCAAACTGATGATGCTTTGTCTCAGACGGAAGACTACTAGTCCACTCATCGTCTGTCTCAAACAGAGCACCACCACGTGGCTCATAGTCCCTCTTAGACAGAGGACCACCAAGCAGCTCATCGTATGTCTCGCACGGAGAACGACCAAGCTCCTCACAGTTCTCCTTAGACAGAGGACAACCAACCCACTCATCGTCTGTGTCAGACAGAGCATCATCACACGGCTCATCGTATTTCTGGGGCTGAAGAAGAAAAAACTGCTTATAGTGCTCCACAGACAGGCCACCACCACGCATCTCACTGTATTTCTGGGGCTGAAGAAGACACATATTCACATAGTTCCCCTCAGACTGAGGACTTCCAAGCTCAGGCTGACGACTTCGAGTTGGAAGGATTCCAAGGACTGGGGAGCGGGGCGAACTATCTCTGCAGATCCTGGACAGAGCTCTCCTGATCGCTCTGGCTGCCCTGCTGAAACACGATTCTTCTCTTTCTTCTCCTGTATGTCTCACAGCTGACGTCATTATAACGCGTTCTCAAGTGTCACAATCAGAATATCTGGAGCTGAATATCACTTGTTAGTCTTTTTGAGATGACGATAATGATGTTTTCTCTTGTTTTTAAGCTTCCTCTTCAGCCCCGGGAAATATGAACTTCACATTGCTTTTTTCATGTCTCATCTTTTTCTTTTCACATGTATGATTATCTTTTAATCTCTTGATGTTTTTAAATGACGCCCATCCTGTTGTTTCTCCGGCTCTGCACCCTGAAATAAAATGACAAAAAATGTAAATCTCTAATCTTTCAGTTCATTTATTCAACAGAATTTTTACAGATGTTTAACCACAAATGATAACCAATATTCTAGAATACACAATGCTGCAGGTAAATACTTTTACTCAACTTCTGTACAGGCAGTGAGGTTGAGGTACTTATATTTGCATTTGATGCAGCTTTCTACTTCTCTACATCTATTTAATAACTTAAGTTCGTTGTTAATAAATCAATTCATACATTTTAATTCAATTGTTAAAACGAGCTCCATCTTTACCTGCTGCGACATCAAAATACAAATAAATCTTACATAAATCTATAAATATATATCTGAAAGGCAAAATCTCAACGTACTTATTTTGTATTTTGCTGCCAATACTTTTCCTTAAATACCATTTTGAATGCAGGACTTTTACTGAAGTAAAAGATTTGAATACTTCTTCATCACCGTTTTCTTTTCACTTTGCCCAAGACTAATAAAGAAAATAAGTTATATATATAGGTCCATTTAAAAAACGAACAACGACAAATGTTTTTATTTAAGTATAAGTTGTACAACTATGAGATAAAAAACAAAAAAAGAAAATCTTGTGTTTTCAATCTGTAATTGTCATTTATTTGTAAAATGAAAAAAACATTTTTGTCATGTGTGATTCATGATGGACTTCTAATTTAACCTTTTTTTGTATAACAAATCTTCAATTAGGAATCTTACAAAAATATTTTCCTCTCTCAAGATTAAGAAAGTAAAAGATTTGAATACTTCTTCCACCAGACATAACTCTTCAGCTCAGTTCTGTTAAAAGGAAAAAAGCGAGAGGAAGCTTCAAAACCAACGCAGCCATGACAGGAAATTAATCTGGGTCAGAGAAGGTTAAAGAAGCAAAAAAAACCCAATCAACAAGCAATTAAATGGTAAAAATATATTAAAAAAATAAAAATAAATTAATGCAGAATTATTCAAATGTCCACCCAATTAACAGCATTAATAACCAATATTCTAAAAGGTCAACGGCAGGTTAATTTTATTTTAAAGTATAAAAGTATTAGCATAAAAATGTACTTTAAGTTCTAAAAGTTAAAAGATTTGTCAGAATGGTCCATTTCAGAATTATACATATATATTACATTTGAATTATTGATGCATTCATGTGTTAATTTAATGTTGCAGCCGGTAAAGGTGGAGCTCAGCATCAATACACGTAAATCGTAATTTATATTATTACATCCAAATGTATTTGTTGATACAATTTGATGTATGATTAATCTGAATCTGCAAAGTAACAAAATAGAAAACAAATGTAGTGGAGTAGAAGTATGAAGTAGCAGAAAAGGGAAATACTCAAGTAAAGTACAAATACTTCAAATTGTACTTAAGTTGAGCACTACATATATTTAGAATAAACCAAACATCCTCATAAATGCACTTCATAAAAACGTTATTTCTCACAATGGCTAATTATAAGTGTGAGCTATTAATGCAGATATTTTGTCTCAGACTTACCAGTGAGCTGCACAATGAGTTCAACCTTCAACATTAAAAGAAAAAAAAAATGAAAATGTCAGAGATGGTTGGTGAGTCTGCGTTTTCTTCCTCTTCCTGATTTGTTTTTAACTGTTAAGAGCAAGCAAAGGGGCGCACCCAAGTCACAACTCTCCCACAAAGGTCATCAGATATACATAAAAAAAAAAGTAGAAATGCACCATGGATCTATCAGAACGATTTATCCTCTCGAGTTATTAAATAAATTATTCTACTGCATGAATAATAAATTGTCAATCAAATAATTTTAAAAGCAGTGTTTATTTCTATGTTATGTTCTTTATATCTTCATGGACATTTGTTTTTTTAGTTATTAAATAAAAAACAATGATTGTGGACATTTCATCAGCAGTTGATATGACCTTTAAGGTAAATGTTTTACCTTTAAAACGTTTTCACTATAAAAGATGTTTTAAAGGTCAAATATTGTAAAAAGTGAGATATTTATGTCTTAAATTATATTATAAAGCATACTGTGAACATATTGAGACAGTCAAGTGAAGAAATTTACACAGTCCGTATTCAGAAACTGTTCCTTTAAATGAGCCGTTAGTACAGATGTGATGTTACAAATATATAATATAAAGACCATTTTACAGTTTTAAATGTAAATATTCAAAACGTCTTCAACGACATACAAATATCTGGGGCTGCAGCTGGACGACAGATTGGACTGGACAGCAAACATGGAATCTGTCCACAGGAAAGGACAGAGCCGTCTGTACTTCCTGAGAAGGCTGGGGTCCTTTAACATCTGTAAAAAACTGCTGCGGATGTTCTACCAGTCTGTGGTGGCCAGCGTCCTCTTCTACGCTGTGGTTTGCTGGGGAGGAAGCAGCAAGAAGAGGGACGCTGCCCGACGCTGGAAAGCAGACTGTTTCAGACCGATGGTGAATCGGTATTTGGACAGACAGTATCAGAAAAGACTTTCCGAGCATTAAAGTATGTAAAAAATCTCTAGTTGCAACACAACAAGAAATACAACCTGGAAATGATCATGATATACAGTATATACTTTAAACCTGTTTTTTATCTTTATTGTTAAACTTTATTGTCCTCATTCCTATATGTGTTATTTCTGTATGGTGATGAAAATCTCAAAAAGTCAAATTTGGGTAGTACAGTACTTGACCAAAGGTGATTCTGATTGTTTTGGTAGATAAACAATCAACAGTACTTTGATGCACGCTCTTTAGTATTTTGCTTGATATTAATACTGGCTAAGGGCTACATTTCCTGTGACTTATAAAACTGTTTCTGTTGAATTATCTTGGTATTTTCAGAGGGAAGATGTTGTTGGAACAGCTTGCCTTCTGCTTATCTTAAGACTTATTCTGGTGATTTTCTCCATTTTTTTGTCAATAAATCCCATGAAAAGATAAAACCCAATACAGAACGTATAAACTGAAAAATTACTACTTTTTTTCACATGGCTGTTTTTTTAGAAACATATTTACATCTCCAGTGGGAACAATGGGCATGGATCTGACAGGCACGCACACACACACTTTGATGAAATGAATGATTTAATGTAGCTCTCTACCTCCAGATGGACTATTGCTTTTCTGGTCAACGGGAAGGACGTGGCCATCCACTTTGAGATCAGAGCAATTTCCAAACACTTTCGTTCTTTCTTTCTACACACAATAACTCTTTCGTTTTGTACAAATGTTTTTATTTAAGTACAAGTTGTACAACTATGCGATAAAAAAACAAATAAAGAAAATCTTGTGTTTTCAAACTGCAATTGTCATTTATTTGTAAAATGAAAAAACATTTTTTAGTCATGTGTGATTCATGATGGACTTCTGATTTAACCTTTTTTTTTGTATAACAAATCTTCAATTAGGAATCTTACAAAAATATTTTCCTCACTCAAGATCAAGAAGGAATGATCCAAAAATAACAATAATGATATAGTCAACTAAGGAACGCAACATAGGGAAGGCATAAATCCACAACACAAAACTCTCAGTCTTCAAAGACGATTCTCATCTCATACTTCAGGACCTTCTCCTCCAGGTATGAGCTGCAAAAAAAGAGAAAATATATGGATATAAATCCTACTGTGACAGTGAAAACAGTAACAGATGCTTTGAAGGTGTAGGGCACACTTGTGAGTCAATAAGGTGGATGTAATGATGCCAAACATGCAGCATATTTACATACCATGGTGATGTTATTGCCATTGAGGAGGATCTGGTCCAGTTTGGTTATCCTCCGCCCCTCTGGTGTGATTTCACTGAAACATATATAGAGTTTATTCAGCAGTTTGGTTGAAAAGTGACTGGACTCAATGCAAAAACAAGAGGTGCACTTACAATTCTGTCACATCTTCCAGGACCATATCTAACACAATGAGTTAAGGACAAAAACTGGAACAATGTTCAGAGAAAACAGTCAAATAATACAGTTTGTCAAATACGAGAAAATACGTGGGTTTTTTCAGTCACATTGTAATTGATCTGGAAAGGATACTGACAAAGTCGTCGAAACCCAGCAGAGTCCCGACGATTTCTTTATCGGTTTTCATGACGATGTGAATTCGGGATCCGATACATTTGTCGACAAGCTCTAAAAGATGAAACACAAATTGAAATCCAGTGGTTTTTTTTATTATTTTCTCTTTGCTCAATTGCACAGGAGTCCCTAATCATA
This sequence comes from Eutrigla gurnardus, assembly GCF_963514095.1. Taxonomy (NCBI): domain Eukaryota; kingdom Metazoa; phylum Chordata; class Actinopteri; order Perciformes; family Triglidae; genus Eutrigla; species Eutrigla gurnardus. The sequence continues at coordinate 10,356,863 of NC_139929.1, read as the reverse complement.
TGAAGTGATTAGTAGTCAGACAGAAAATACAACAGTCATTTTTTTTTAAATAATTGATTCCTCATTTCAGTTATTTTTCAGTCACATCCTACAAATGTGAGGATTTCATGTCTCCTTGTCATACATGATAGTAGACTTTTACTATATTTGGGTCACTGCAAGTTATACTTATTTTCATTTTAAATGAATGTGATGGATCTTCTTCAATGTAATCGACTAATTCTGTCTATAAAAGGTGGTCATTTTATCTGACCAACAGCCCAAAATATAAGGATATTTAATGAGTTAACAAATATTGAGTGATCCTTCAAACAAAGCCGCGGTGAAAAACGTAGGCCTACTTAAAGTATTACAAGTAGAACCTGTGACTGTACTCGTTGAGGTGGAGCTCATTTTTTACCAGTTCATTAATTTTTCATTATGGATCTATTTGCTGATTATACCGTCCATTAATTATTTTTCCTTATAACAAGACATTTGAGTAACGTTAAGGAAATCAACCTGTATGTAACTTATACAACAAAATAAAACTGCCAATCGGGTACGTTATGCTAATAGCACTCGTAAGACGGCTAACGTTAGTAACTAGCGGCTCTAATAATAGGCCTAAACAGGAGGACAGCAGCGCTTATTTAAGGGGGAATCCTCGCGGCTCGTTCGGCTCATCAACGTTCTGTTTTCCCTAGTGATGGGCAAAGGGAAGCTTCGAAACAGTTTGAAGCGATGTTTCAGTATGTGTTGAAGCCTGGAAACGAATATGAAACATGACTCTACAGTGGCATCTAGTGGCCACTTATGTGAACTACATGCTCTGGCCAAAGAAAATATGTGCCACTATGAAATGAGCCGGTCTTAGGTTTCCTTAAGTTAAGTAGAATACAGGTTGAATTAAAGAAACATTAAAAATAAATAAATGACACATTGTTATATGCAATACAATAATCAAAGATTTTTTTTCAAAAATAATATTTGTTCAGCTCTTTTTGAGCTGAGTCCGTTTCTTTTTTTGGATGACACTTCCCCTGCTTTTGAAAAAATCCTTTCACGGGGTACACTTGTTGCAGGGACACTTAAACATTTCTTAGTCAGTTGGTACAAATTAGGGAAGACAGCACGTCACTCTTGCCAGTATTTCAAAGGATCTGCCCGTCTTGGAATAGCCGTTTCGAAACAGAGAGAGAGACAGACAGAGAGAGAGAGAGAGAGAGAGAGAGAGAGAGAGAGAGAGAGAGAGAGAGAGAGAGAGAGAGAGGAGAGAGAGAGCGAGAGCGAGAGAGAGAGTGTCTTGGAATAAAGATATCACAACTTAGATACTCACTCTTGAATTCCTCTGTCTAGTCCTCTCCATCCAGAGAGGGTGACCGGTTTTATTTTTCCATTTCTGCTCCCTGTACATAAATAACGGCGGAGGTAAATAATGGCCGTGTTGAGTTATGGTATATTAACTGTTGCAGCTTAACGTTGCATTCGGATTAAAAGAGTCAGCGGGTTTTCTTCAGCCTTTCTTGGCATATTTATTTGCGAACTGTAGACACATCAGTCTCACGGTCATACAGCTTCGTCTCAAACTACGGCAGATCAACTGGAACAAAAAAAACGAATGACGCCTTTGCGCCCTGCCTCTATAGCCTGCACATTAGCGCCTCCTTGTGGCATAAACATATACACAGTACAGAACACATAAGAACAATACAGCATCACATCACATACAACTGAGGACATAAACATATTTTAACACCCCCACTTGTACTCAGGTTGCTACACTCTTAAGCAAAAAGAAAACAAAGACAGAATGAATGTGGACCCCTGTCATACACACATCACTCCCCAAAAAGAGCACCTGCAAACCTCTCCAGTTTCAACTTATATTACAGGTTTGGTCATTACATCAGCAACCATGTTGTCAGTAGAACAATACATCAAAATCACTCTTCCCTCATTCACAGTAGACCTGATGAAGTGGTATTTATGTCGATATGTTTACACCTCCTTCTATTTACAGGGTTTTTGGCAAGAGCGATTGTTCCCTGATTGTCCTCATGTACTACAGTTTGTGTGTAGGCTACCTGTAGTTATCTATGCCTCCCAATAACTGCTCTAGGTATAGACACTCCTGTATGGTGGATGCCAGCGCCATGTATTCTGCCTCGCATGTGGATAGCGCAACGGTAGGTTGCTTTCTAGTCTTCCAGGAGACTAGGGAGCTGTTCTGACTAAGGCTCACACAGTAGCCTGTGGTACTGCGTCTGTCACTGGTATCAGCCGCCCAGTCGGCATCACTGTAGGCCTGTATACCTAGCTTCTCACTGTCGTCTCTCCTAAAACTTAACCCTTTCTCTGCAGTGCCTTTGAGGTATCTTAGTACGTGCTTCACAGTGACCCACTGCTCCTCTGTAGGCTCAGCAAAGTACTGTGATAACCTGCTCACTACAAAACTTAAATCTGGTCTGGTACAAGTAGTTAGGTATATACGACTTCCTACGGCCTCCCTGTACAGCCTGACGTCTTCCATCTTTACTGCATCCTCAGTATACTCTAGCTTTTGCTCACAGGGTGTCTCTCTGATCCTACAGTCTTGCATATTAAAACACTGTAGTATCTTATTAGTATACCTTTCCTGTGACATCTTTATACATCCATCTGACTGACTGAAATCGATTCCCAGAAAATGCTTGAGTTTGCCTAAATCTTTCATTTTAAACTGTTCTGCAAGCATCTCTTTCACCTTTTTCAGTTTCTCTTCATTGCTTGCCGCAATAATCAAGTCATCGACCCATATGATTATGATCACCTTCCCTTCTTTTGATTCTTGGGCATTAACACAGTGGTCGGCTGGGTTTTGCGTGAACCCATTCTCAGTTAGACAATCATGCAAAACCCTATTCCAATTTCGCCCGGATTGTTTAAGACCATATAGTGATTTCTCTAGTTTGTACACTATACCCTCTTTCTCTTGATAACCCTCTGGTGGATTGATGTAGATCTCATAGTCTATGAGAGCGTGCAAGTACGCCGTTTTCACGTCCATTTGGTGCAGGAGTAAATTCTCCTGTACCGCTTTCTGTAGCACTACCCTTACACTCGTCAGGTCTGCAGTGGGTGAAAACGTCTCCCCATAGTCTACTCCCATTTTCTGGCCGTAACCCTTGGCCACAAACCGTGCTTTGTATTTATCCTTTCCTTCTACATCAGTCTTAACAGCGTAAACCAACCTACCCCCCACTGTTTTCTTGCCTATTGGCAACGCTGTCGGGGTAAAGGTTTTGTTCTCGTTTAAAGACAGAATTTCCTCATCCATGGCTTTTGCCCATTCTTTTGAGTTAGCTGACCCCATTGCTTCCCCAAATGTCTGTGGGATGCCACACACCGCTCTGCAGCAGTAGTCTACTGTGATATGAACCCCATCACTATCACAGTCATCAGTTATGAAGTCACCTAAGTAACTCAGTGTTCTCCTTTCTCTAGCTGGATACCTTCTACTCTCGGGTTCATCACTCTGCTGTGTGTGATTATGGTCACTAGACCTAGGTACTGTACCTGGACTATCACTATGTGCACTTCTACTTCGTACACTTGGCTCTGGAGCATTTTCTGTACCCCTACTAACCCCTTGCGTGATCTCACTAGTCCTGGGTCTCACACTATCATCGCCATCGCTTGGATCTGGCTCACCTGTCTGTGTCTGTTTCTCCACAGCTGCCTTGCTCACAAACTTCACTAGCCTGTGTTTTTGTACTTTATTCGTATCTGGATGATACACCAAATACGCCGGGCTGTTCTTGTCGTAACCTACAAAACGCCCCTGATCACATCTGGAATCAAGTTTTCCCTTGTCCTGTTTGTAGGTGTAGCATGCAGACCCAAACTTTTGCATTTTAGACACATTGGGCTTCTTGTTGGTCAGCAGCTCATAAGGAGTCTGCCCTGTACGCCTGTTATAACACCTGTTGCGTACCATTGCTGCCGTTTGAACTGCATATTGCCACAACTGCTTTGGCAGTGCAATTTCAACTATCATGCACCTACCCATCTCAAAAAGAGTACGCCAACCCCTCTCTGCAGTTCCGTTTTGGTGTGGGGAATACGGAGCTGACGTTTCATGTCTTACATTGTTTTTCCTGAGCAGTGCTTGGAAATCACCGCATGTGAACTCTGTTCCGTTGTCGGATCTCATGCACCTCACTTTCCCGTAAGGGGATATATCTGCTAGGAACTTTTCCGTAGCCTGTACTGTGTCACTTTTCTTCTTCAGAAAATAAACAAACACTGCACTTGAGTAATCGTCAGTAAATGACTGCACATATTTGTACCCATCTATCGACTCTGTGGCTACAGGACCTGCAAGGTCTGTGTGTACCATCTGTAAGGGAGCCTGTGCTCTGGTATCAGGGTCCCTATTTTTGGTTTGGGCAAACTTCCCCTGAATACACACCTCACACTCTTGTTCAGGTCTACCCATTTTACCCTTGATCTGCATACCTTCAACAACATTTTGCAACTTAAGAACATCCTCATAGTTACAGTGGCCTAATATCTCATGCCATGCTTGTATGTCGTGACATGCATTACACTTATCATTAGGCTCAGCTTCAGTATGCAAATAATACATCCTGTCATAAACATGAATGTTAAATCTGGTACCGTCTCTGGTTATCAAGGCGTCTTTATCTTCTTTAAAGACAACCGTAGCCCCACTCGTAGTCGCCGCCTTCACCAAGAAGATGCTTTGGGGGTACGACGGTACGAGCAAAGCGTCTCTCAGCGTCGCCTTGCGTCGTTGTCCTCTGCTGTCGATGAGGGAAACCTCAGCGTTTCCCCTCCGCTGAGCGACCCCGCTGCACCGGGTCCCGTCTGTCAGCTCGACAGTGTGCGTTTCTGGCCTGAACGCACAGTCGAAACTCTTAAACATGGTGATGTCGGTGACGATATGAGAGGTAGCCCCCGTGTCCACCATCAGGCCCCTCTCCTGAATGCTGCGTGCCAGCTGCCGCTGGGTCCCTCCGTCTCTCACCTTGAACATGTAGTCATCCTCAGCATCTTCTGAGGCTTTACTCACACCATCCTTTTTGTCTTTACTGTCCTTGTCCTTACGCCTACACGTGGCGTCTTTGTGTGTGTCACTTCTGCAAAAACTACACCATGTCTTCTGACGACACGCTTTCGCTCTGTGGCCTTTGGTGCCACACTTGAAGCACACCATTTCTGTGTCGTCTTTGTTCCAGCCACGCACGCTCGTCTTGGCGGGCCGCCATCCGGTTTTCCCTTGAGTTTTCATCACACTGTCGCTGGAGTCGGCTGCTTTTATCTTCTCTGTCTCTTCAAAACTACGTAGTTTAGTCTTGAATTCTGCAAACGTGATGTTATCGTTTGTATGTGCCACATGTATTGCGAATGGCTAAAAACTCTCAGGCAATCCTTTTAAGGCCATAGCCACTAGCAGGCCGTCTCCTAATGTTTCACCCGCGTTCCGCAGTGCTGTGATGGCGGTTTCAGCTCTGATGATGTAGTCCATTACACTTTCATCGTTTGCCTTCTGAAGCGATGTCAACGTGGTGTACAAGTTGATTATACGGGGCTTTCCCCCCCCTGCATAATACTCTCTGAATATTTTCAGAGCTTGTCTTCCATTGTTGGGCGCATCCCTCATAACTAAAGAGAGGCTTTTGTCATCTAACAGCAAAATCAACTCCGCATAAGCGTCAGCATTTTTCTTTGGATCTGCTGCTATCTCTGCTTCTGTCCGCGGTTCTCTTAACACTGTATTCTTTAGCTCTGACAAATGAAAATGTCCCAACATTTTGGTCTCCCAAAGCTCATACTTAGTCTCATCTCCGTCGAACGTCAGTCGAGGCAATCTCCTTCGTTGTTCCGCCATGTTAGCTTGCTCTTTTTCTAGTTAGCAATCCCGTCAGCACGCGGTCCGTTGCGACTTTCTAATCGGTGATAGCAAACTTATCATCCGAACGACTCCTGGGCCCATAACCTGTTGAGTTATGGTATATTAACTGTTGCAGCTTAACGTTGCATTCGGATGAAAAGAGTCAGCGGGTTTTCTTCAGCCTTTCTTGGCATATTTATTTGCGAACTGTAGACACATCAGTCTCACGGTCATACAGCTTCGTCTCAAACTACGGCAGATCAACTGGAACAAAAAAAACTAATGACGCCTTTGCGCCCTGCCTCTATAGCCTGCACATTAGCGCCTCCTTGTGGCATAAAAATATACACAGTACAGAACACGAACAATAGCCTACAGCATCACATCACATACAACTGAGGACATAAACATATTTTAACAGGCCGGTCTCTAATGGAGGCCGGGGCAAGTGTCGACAGGCAGCGTTATTTCCACGCTTCCCATTCATTGTCAGGTTCGCGTTGCGAAGATTTTGGCTGAGGCTATATTAGAGGATTTACGGTATGCCCTGAAATGCATTCGACTGACGGCAAGTGTGGACAGACAGTGCGCCGCAGCTTCCCGCAAGCTCTCGAAAATCTTTTAAACTGAATCTTGTCGATCTAAAATGAAGACAGAGTCATCAACTGCATAGCTTATTATAGGTATCCACAACATCATAAAATAACTACAATATGCGTACCTAGATGCGTCATGAGGTGGCGGTACGCTGTAAGAAGTAACGGTACGCAGATGGGTAAAAATCTGAAGTCCCGGTACTGCGTACTGATGAGTACCGGCCCAATTCGAGCACTGGTCACTGACAGTTAACCTTCATGTAGAACTAGACATCATGACTACCAGGCCTCTGATAACATTTAGGTCAGCCATGGGGATACTAAAGTAATAAACAGTTCAACACATAAAGCTGTAACCTGAACAAAGAAAATTTTAAGACATGAGGTTATACAAAATATAACATTCCCTCCTGTTTATGCTTATCTCAAGCATAATCATTAGTTAATTTTGTGGAGTGTGAGAGCGAAAACCCTGTCAGGCAGCTTCTTAGCATCTTCAGTACCATCTTTACATTCAGGCAGGGAAATTCTCTCACGGCCCCTCTGCCTACAGGCGACCGCCCTGTGGTACTCCAGTCCAATTGGGAAAATACAGTGATTCAAAACAGAGTTATACATAGCACATCTAGTAAAACTAACCTCTAATACCTTTAAAGTTTAATATGGAAGGAGGAATAGAAATCAAACAAAATGTCCAACGCAGGCTGGTCAACCCATCGATCCCGTTAGTTGAACCTGACCCTGCCTAGGAAATCTCACCCTGGACTCGTGGAAAACAATAAAACATTAAACACTTCCTTCCATCATGTGATTAACATATAGTGGAGATAACATCCTTCTCTTAGGCTACACTCGTAATGCTTATCAGTTTTTACATCTTCTTTTAGGGATTTTCTGTAAATACATCATTGTGCTGTGGAATTGATGTTTTTATTTTTGTTTAAACTACTAATCATAGAAATCCTCCAAGTCCTCGCACATGTCCTCAGCTTCCAGATCACCTGGAACTTTCTGCTCACCTAGGAATCGGGAAGCACACTTCACAGGGGTTATTTCATCGTCACTGTAATCTGATAGATATGATGTTGCATCACCTTTATCCTCATCATCCGGCACTCTGGTGTACAGTAACATCTTGTTCATGGCAACGTCAATCAGCCTCTGAACTAAGTCTCTCGGGAATGGAACACAACAACAACACAACGTAGTCATAATTATGGTCATTATATTTATGGTTATCAAAACTGATTGTATGAGCCCTGACCACCTCCCGAACATGTTCTCCATCCATGAAAAGTAAGGGTGATCGTCAATACCTGAGTTTTCTGCGAACTCCTCAGATAGCGATGTCAAACCTGCCAGCGCCCTAGTCCCACTGCCGTCAGGGGGGGTGTTATCGGGAATGAAAGTGCAACACATATCCCCAAACATCTTACACACGCCTCCCTTCTCGGCCAGCAGCATGTCCAGCGCCAGCCGGTTCTGCCATGCCAAGAGACTAGTCCTATCTAATTGTATAGATAACCCCTGATGCCAGCTCTGGTGTAATTGATGAACCTTTGTTGGTTATAATACATATAGTTAATCCAATCAATTGTTAATGTTGGTCTAAGTGTCTTACCACCACAGAACCACCAGATGTCCGCCCTGGTCACAAGTTGTCTTCTCACCCACGCATCCTGCACACCCCAGTCTCCTGCTGATAACTTCAGGGTTAGATTACAGGGAGCCAAAGTTCCTACACTAACCGTACCTTCTTCTCTAGACAGACAGGTGTAGTTGCCGTCATATGGCTCAAACCAGGGTGGCCGCGTGTGAGTATGCACAGGGGGGAAACAAGTGGTGTACAGTGGTGCAGTTCCTGTCAGCGGGTAGAGACACAAAGTTATACAATTTGCGGTCCGATTTCTCTTTTAGCTCTTAATTTGGCTGGTGTTGAATTAGCTAGCGTTGTATTGGCTAGTGTCGAATTTACAATCAGTGATTCAGCTGCGGTGCGATTGTTGTTGCCATTCGATTGTTGAGACTGAAGTTCGTGTACCCAGAGTATCGCAATTACCACTATTACTGCTACCAGACTGATTAGACACAATGCTCCTCTCATACCGCATCCCGTCCTTCGAAACAGATGCCACGGTCTATCTGCCATGGTGTGGTGTTTTTACTTATCTGTCTCCCCTGGAGTGCTGTATGCTCTCTTACAGTGTGTCAGATGAACCCAGGTTCCTCTCTCAGCGATGTGGACTGCTGTCGGTGTAGATAGCAGAACCTGATATGGACCTTCCCAGCGAGGAGATGACCAGTGATACCAATGATAACTGCAATGAAACTTTTAGTTGGATGTTACACATTTCTGATAATTTAGCCACGACTTGGTTTCTGAAATGTGGACCGTTATCGCAATAAATTGTTTCCGGGAATCTGAATCGTAGTGCAATAATAGTAGCAAGGATTTTTGCTACCACTATAGCGTCGTTTGTTGCTGTTGGTGTGATTTCAACCCATTTTGAAAACATATCTCCTATTACCAGACAGTATTTCTTCCCCTCTGATTTGTTTAGTTCGATGAAGTCCATGCATATTGTTTGGAAAGGATATTCAGCTTTCGGGAACGCTCCTCTTTTAGGTCTCATTCTTCCTTGTGAGTTGTGCTTGGAGCAAATCAAACAGGATGCACAAACATTTTGGAATCCATATGTTGTAAAACATTAACCTATCATTGCCACCATCCATCCTGTTGAGACATGGGTAATTCCATGGCTCAAAATAGCCGCAATTCTATCGAGTTTTTTTAGGATGGATGGGCTATCAGCTACAAAAATCTAATCTGAACCCTGTCCCTCTGTTGCTGCGCGTTTAGCTTCTTCGGCTGCTTTGCGATTTCCTCGTGAAACTGGATCAGTCCCGGTAGTGTGCGCTGGGCATTTACAGACTGCAACTGCTTTTGGTAGGAGAATAGCATCCAATAAATTTAGTATCAAATCTTTGTGTTGAATAGATTTGCCTGTAGATGTTACCATGCCTCTGTTTTTCCACTGTTGTGCGAAAACATGCAGTGTTGAGAATGCATACTGGCTATCTATCTTCCTCCTCCTGCCTCGCCTGTTCTAATTTTTCTTTCTATCTACCTCCTTTTGCTTTTCCTGTTCGACTTTCTTATTTAAAAAAAACCCTGTATGAACTGCAAGCATCGCCTGTTTGTTTAGCTTCACATCAACTCAAGATGTTCACAGAGGAAGGGGTCGGCCTCACAGAGGAACTCAATCATCTCTGAACTAGCAGCTTCGCCTTTCTTCCTCACTGTGTCGATAACAAAACGTGCTTTGTCTCTTTTGCTTTGCATCTCGTCCGCCGACTCCCTCTCAGAATCCGACATCACCCCTTTCTCAAACAGTTTGTCCAGCAGACTTTTGAGAACAGGTCCTGATATCCCATTGACGAAGCTGCTCCGTATGCCAAACAGCCTCTCGTTAGGCGGGAGATTCAGAGCGCTCGCCACACGGCACCTCTTGACACCTGTAGATGAAAGACAAACTCTTCTTTCCCAGACACTGTGGGAGCTGTTGGTGTCTCTCAAAATCAGCTTAATATGTTTCAGCGTTGTTTCCCAATTCACCTGGAATGACGGGAAGAAGTTGTCATAGTCGTCACAGTCAAACTCTGCTTCTGTGGGTTGAACTAAAAACGAGTCGTCTTCGGGACAAGTGGACAGAGTGTATTCCTGCTTGGGGTGTAGTTTACAGTTTGGGGACATCTCTATGTAGCACTCATCTCCATTTAACTTCTTCCTGAATCGCAGCACGTCCGGGAGCACCGCGTTCTTCGGTAGCAACAACACATTGAGGAGGGATTCAGGATCGGGACCATCTGGAGGCCTGTAGAACAGCAGAACCAGCGCTCGGACCGGGTCAGGTGGCGAGTCTTCATCCTTGACATTACCGAAACCAGAAAACCCATTGATGTTTATGACAACGTGAGATTCTGTTACCTTGTGAGGACTGATAAACTCAACGCCGTCATCGGTCACATGAGCGACTGACAGGAAATCACATCCGCCGGTGGAGCTGATCTCACAGTGTGGGAGATGAAGCCAGCACACAGACTGCTGCGCACATTTGATGTCAAACAGGGGTCCTGCAGGCTTCTTGTGATGCTGGTCCAGTAGTCTCCTGTCCCAAGGGACAGTCCTGTAGACCACGTCCCCTCCTCCTTCCATGTGAAACACCAAGCCTGTCACACTGCACAGGTACAGGCCTGGGCAGGAGCACTGGAACAGGTAGGTTTCATCGTTTTCATCAACAGCCATATCAGGTGTAAACTCCTCATATGTGGTTTTTAACAGCATGTCAGGTAAGCTTTCAGTTGATCTAAAGGTCTTGCTCTCTTCAGAGGTTGTTCGACTCAGTGAAGGCATGCTGTGAGAACGAGCTGGAATAATGCACTGAGAGCGGGTTTGTGTAATGTCAGTTCCAAATTTGAAGCTTGGGTCACCATCATCTGTGTCTTTTCTGTTTGGAAGATGTATGTAAGGGCCTGATAAAGGAGGAGACAGCACACCCACCGAGGAGGAGTCTTCACCCTCAAACCAGATGCCTCCACACAACACCATCTCGTGGAGATGAGATGGAGAAGAGGCTAAAGTCTCTCTGCAGGACAGAGCTCTCCTGATCGCTCTGGCTGCCCTGCTGAAACACGAGCATTTTCCTTCTGCTTTTGTATGAGCTGACCTCATTATGATGCGTTCTCAAGTGTCACAATCAGAATAACTGGAGCTGAATGAGCAACAGAATCAAAGTACTCTTGTTTGTCTTTTTGAGATGACGATAATGATGTTTTCCCTTGTTTTTAAGCTTCCTCTTCAGCCCCGGGAAATATGAACTTCACATTGCTTTTTTCATGTCTAATCCTTTTCTTTTAATATATATGATTATCTTTTAATCTCTTGACGTTTTTAAATGTTTTAACGCCCATCCAGTTGTTTCTCCGGCTCTGCACCCTGAAATAAAATGACAAAAAATGTAAATCTCTAATCTTTCAGTTCATTTATTCAACAGAATTTGTACAGATGTTTAACCACAAATGATAACCAATATACTAGAATACACAATGCTGCAGGTAAATACTTTTCTCAACTTCTGTACAGTTTTGAGGTATTTATATTTGCATTTGATGCATCTTTCTACTTCTCTACATCTATTTGATAACTTAAGTTCATTGTTAATAAATCAATTCATACATTTAATTAATTTAGTATATATCTGAAAGGGAAAATCTCAATGTACTTATTATGTATTTTGATGCCAATACTACTTTTCCTTAAATACCATTTGGAATGCAGGACTTTTACTGAATTAAAAGATTTGAATACTTCCACCAGACATAACACTGCCCTTCATCACCATTTTCTTTTTCACTTTGCCCAAGACTAATAAAGAAGATAAATTATATTTTAGTCCATTAAAAAAACGAACAACGACTAAATAAACGATAAACACAAACACAAAAGCCTAATAATCGCTCAGTTCTGGTAAAAGGAAAAAAGCGAGAGGAAGCTTCAAAACCAAAGCAGCCATGATAGGAAATGAATCTGGGTCAGAGAAGGTTAAAAGGAAGAAAAAAAAACAATCAACAAGCAATTAAATGCTAAAATATATATATATATATATATATATATATATATATATATATATATATACACTCAACAAAAATATAAACGCAACACTTTTGTTTTTGCTCCCATTTTTCATGAGATGGACTTAAAGATCTAAAATTCATTCCAGATACACAATATTACCATTTCTCTCAAACATTGTTCACAAATCAGTCTAAATGTGTGATAGTGAGCACTTCTGCTTTGCTGAGATAATCCATCCCACCTCACAGGTGTGCCACATCAAGATGCTGATCTGACATCATGATTAGTGCACAGGTGTGCCTTAGACTGTCCACAATAAAAGGCCACCCTGAAATGTGCATTTTTTTTGCTTTATTGGGGGTCTGGGGACTCAGAACCAGTCAGTATCTGGTGTGACCATTTGCCTCATGCAGTGCAACACATCTTCTTTGCATAGAGTTTATCAGATTGTCAATTGTGGCCTGTGGAATGTTGGTCCACTCCTCTTCAATGGCTGTGCGAAGTTGCTGGATATTATTGGGAACTGGTACACGCTGTCGTATACGCCGGTCAAGCACATCCCTCAATGGGTGACATGTCCGGTGAGTATGCTGGCCATGCAAGAACTGGGACATTTTCAGCTTCCAAGAATTGTGTACAGATCCTTGCAACATGGGGCCGTGCATTATCTTGCTGAAACATGAGGTGATGTTCATGGATGTATGGCACAACAATGGGCCTCAGGATCTCATCACGGTATCTCTGCATTCAAAATGCCATCAATAAAATGCACCTGTGTTCTTCGTCCATAACAGATGCCTGCCCATACCATAACCCCACCACCACCATGGGCCACTCGATCCACAACATTGACATCAGCAAAGCGCTCACCCACACGACGCCACACACGCTGTCTGCCATCTGCCCTGAACAATGTAAACCGAGATTCATCCGTGAAGAGAACACCTCTCCAACGTGCCAGATGCCATCGAATGTGAGCATTTGCCCACTCAAGTCTGTTACGGCGACGAGCTGGAGTCAGGTCAAGACCCCGATGAGGACGACGAGCATGCAGTTGAGCTTCCCTGAGACGGTTTCTGACAGTTTGTGCAGAAATTGTTTGGTTATGCAAACCAATTGTTTCAGCAGCTGTCTGAGTGGCTGGTCCCAGACGATCTTGGAGGTGAACCTGCTGGATGTGGAGGTCCTGGGCTGGTGTGGTTACACGTGGTCTGCGGTTGTGAGGCCGGTTGGATGTACTGCCATATTCTCTGAAACGCCTTTGGAGACGGCTTATGGTGGAGAAATGAACATTCAATGCCCGAGCAACAGATCTGGTTGACATTCCTGCTGTCAGCATGCCAATTGCACGCTCCCTCAATGCTTGTGGCATCTGTGGCATTTTGCTGTGAGACAAAACTGCACATTTCAGAGTGGCCTTTTATTGTGGGCAGTATAAGGTACACCTGTGCACTAATCATGATGTCAGATCAGCATCTTGATGTGGCACACCTGTGAGGTGGGATGGATCATCTCAGCAAAGCAGAAGTGCTCACTATCACACATTTGTGAACAATGTTTGAGAGCAATGGTAATATTGTGTATCTGGAATGAATTTTAGATCTTTAAGTCCATCTCATGAAAAATGGGAGCAAAAACAAAAGTGTTGCGTTTATATTTTTGTTGAGTGTATATATATATTAAAAAAATCAATTAATGCAGAATTATCAACGGCAGGTTAATTTAATTTTAAAGTATAAACGTATTAGCATCAACATGTACTTTAAATTCTAAAAGTAAAAAGTAGTGGTGGGCATAGATTAATTTTTTTAATCAAGATTAATCTCACTGTAATCTTGGAATTAATCTAGATTAAAATGGCTCATTTGAATTCTGCCGAAGGCATTCATAATATGTGTGCTACCTAAATAATGACTTACTAATTCCGCATTGCAAAAGGTGCAAACAACCTTAGTCTTGTCGAGGTTTCCATTGGGAAGCTTCTTAAAAATATTTTTTTCCTGAAGCAAACCAGGTGTTGTGCCAGTGTAGGTATCCCCGACAGAAATTGTTTCCCCTGGCTGCGGGAGCGCGCATTCATTCAGGCGGAAGCCTGAAGGCGGAGCAACGTTATGATTTTATTCTTTTGTACGTCGTAACGTCGTACTAGTACTGAACGGCAAAACGAAGGTAATCATTTCCTCATGTGATTTGACATATAACACGCTGTTATTCAAGTCCTGGTATGGAATTTGTCGAACTAAATATACGTCAATATCCAAAATCAAGACCACTGTTATTGTTTTCTGGCTTCAATTACGTCTATTTAAGCTACTTCACTCGAAATGTACTATAGTAGACAGAGGAAGTCTGAGGATCAAATGATTTATTTTGTGTGTTCTTTAGATACTACTCTATAACCTCTGTGATTATGAGCACGTTTCTTCTCTTATACACAAAGTTATGGGGGGAAACAGATTATTTCAGACGTTTACCTGTCTGCCAGAATTTGTATCCCCCCCTCAAAATAGACAGAGGAAGTAGCTCCCGCAGCCAGGGGAAACAATTTCTGTCGGGGATACCTACACTGGCACAACACCCCTACAGTGCAATTCGGCCAGGTATACATCCGCGCTGAAATGAAAGTGACAGTCATCATAGCAGTGGCGAGCGGTGACCATTTACTGTGGTCATGCTGAAGTGTCAATACCATGCGCGCCCGTGGGGGGGCATTATATTTTTTAATAAAAAATATAATATGGTTAGTGGAAACAGCTTGTAGTGATCACGTTGGTCCAGAGTACATTTGATCACTATAAGCGGTTGATTACTAAAACCGAATTGTTATTACAGTATTTCACTTATTTTTTTTATGGAGAACATCATCTAAATGCCAGTTGTATAGTTTTTCAATGAGAAAAATGTAACGAAGCGGTCGTCAGCGCGATCCTCTCGTCAGCTCCAAACTCACCCGTCTGCACCTCAATCACAGACCACAGCTGGTTTTCCGCACAGCATTTACAGTAACTCACTGACATGTCTCAGATCAGTAGGCGCTGCTGCCGGTGTGTTTTTAAAACGAACTAGGCTAGTAGCGCCGCAGATTTCTCATTCCCCACCTTGTTTGACTGAGAGTGTTTCGAGATGGTTTTCATGAATGAACAGGCAATATGTCGCTGTCAGACCGGATCGTTTGACGGGAGGGGGGTCGGCTAGCTAGCCATTTATGTTTCTCATACGCGCTAGCTTGAGAGTGACGGACGGAATTCTTTGCAGTCTTTGTGATATTTACTTCAGGAGTAGGCCGACCACTTGAAATTATAGCTTTCTTTTCCTCAAAAGGTCTCCGCGAAAACGGCACTGAACGCAAAGCCTGAATATAATTAATATTTTCAGCCATTTTGACCAGGCTACACAATGAATGAACCACTGACAGTTTCCCGCTGAACAATTCAAACAAGTCATTTTTGCGCAACTTTTATGTCAGGCTGCTTCACTGACAGCTTTTTAGCCATTCAAAACGCTCATCTACAGTAAACACAGCCTTTAGCAGTAACTGTACTAGTCGGTGTCACAGTGCGCATGCGCGAAACAAGCTGTCAGTTTTCCAGCTTTTCGCAAGCAAAACGGGACAGATTAGGCACGGATTTAAGACCAAAACAGTAAAACTAAGGTATTGTATAGTTGAACACACTGCCAGATTAATATTTTCAATTATTTTTATTGAAGGGCTTGGGCATGCACTGCATTTATAGCTTATTATGACCGCTCGCCCATGGTATATATATACACACACACACACACACACACACACACACACACACACATGCAAGGCAACATGTGGAAGGCATTCTTTTTTTTCCAGTATATTTGTATTATCATTCTATGTTTGTATTAACCAGACCTCACATATAATAGGCCTACTCACAGCACAATGCACAGAACTTTAAATCAAGCCATGAGACAAAGCGACCAAATCATTTCACCACAAGGTGGCCGCCGAGTGCGGACCTGAACACACGTCATTGAACTTTTAACCAATGAGAACCACTCCGCTGTAGCGGAGGTGTGGACAAGCCGGTTGCAGCCGTCGTAGACCACGCTGCCAAGCGCTGCAAGAAGCGGCTCTTAAAAACTTGTTCCCGCGATGTTTTGGGTCAAGTGATATGGTCGCGATCCTGTGACGTCTTTGGAGTCGGCTGCTAAGTCGGACACAATTCTAGCCAAAAAAAAACAAAAAAAAAACACAATTCTAGCCATCATGCATCGCTTTCAACCCACAATGAATCACGTTAGGTAGCACGCTGCATTTACTGTGGTCATGCTGAAGTGTCAATACCATGCGCGCCCGTGGGGGGGCATTATATTTTTTAATAAAAAATATAATATGGTTAGTGGAAACAGCTTGTAGTGATCACGTTGGTCCACAGTACATTTGATCACTATAAGCGGTTGATTACTAAAACCGAATTGTTATTACAGCATTTCACTTATTTTTTTTATGGAGAACATCATCTAAATGCCAGTTGTATAGTTTTTCAATGAGAAAAATGTAACGAAGCGGTCGTCAGCGCGATCCTCTCGTCAGCTCCAAACTCACCCGTCTGCACCTCAATCACAGACCACAGCTGGTTTTCCGCACAGCATTTACAGTAACTCACTGACACGTCTCAGATCAGTAGGCGCTGCTGCCGGCGTGTTTTTTAAAACGAACTAGGCTAGTAGCGCCGCAGATTTCTCATTCCCCACCTTGTTTGACTGAGAGTGTTTCGAGATGGTTTTCATGAATGAACAGGCAATATGTCGCTGTCAGACCGGATCGTTTGATGGGAGGGGGGTCGGCTAGCTAGCTATTTATGTTTCTCATACGCGCTAGCTTGAGAGTGACGGACGGAATTCTTTGCAGTCTTTGTGATATTTACTTCAGGAGTAGGCCGACCACTTGAAATTATAGCTTTCTTTTCCTCAAAAGGTCTCCGCGAAAACGGCACTGAACGCAAAGCCTGAATATAATTAATATTTTCAGCCATTTTGACCAGGCTACACAATGAATGAACCACTGACAGTTTCCCGCTGAACAATTCAAACAAGTCATTTTTGCGCATGCGCGTTGGCAGATAAACTGCTTCACTGACAGCTTTTTTGCCATTCAAAACGCTCATCTACAGTAAACACAGCCTTTAGCAGTAACTGTACTAGTCGGTGTCACAGTGCGCATGCGCGAAACAAGCTGTCAGTTTTCCAGCTTTTCGCAAGCAAAACGGGACAGATTAGGCACGGATTTAAGACCAAAACAGTAAAACTAAGGTATTGTATAATTGAACACACTGCCAGATTAATATTTTCAATTATTTTTATTGAAGGGCTTGGGCATGCACTGCATTTATAGCTTATTATGACCGCTCGCCCATGACACACACACATGCAAGGCAACATGTGGAAGGCATTTTTTCCAGTATATTTGTATTATCATTCTATGTTTGTATTAACCAGACCTCACATATAATAGGCCTACTCACAGGACAATGCACAGAACTTTAGATCAAGCCATGACATCAAAGCGACCAAAATAAAAAGTATAATTTCACCACAAGGTGGCCGCCGAGTGCGGACCTGAACACACGTCATTGAACTTTTAACCAATGACAACCATTCCGCTGTAGCGGATGTAACTGCCACACATTCAGTTATACAGTTGCTTCTGTTTGGGGCATGTTTTTTGTTGTGGTTCTGGATGGTGTCACTAGGAGGCGCTGTAGCGGTGGTCGGACTTGTGCGCAGTTGCAGGTTGAGTAGCAGAGAAGAAGCGATCTCAGCAGAGAGAAAAAGACAGCATGATTAAGAGAAAAGTGTGTAAATCATAGAAAGACAGAAATAAGAAGAAACTCAAGCTAATCCCTCACTCGGTATCCAGCCAACGAGGTTAGTTTTGTGTATTTTATTTTCTAAAAGTAATTGTAATTGTCAAATGTATTTGTTTTATGCTAAGCTAATTGTCGTTTTATATGTCTGTTTTTCTTTAGTTTTCACGGTGTGATTTATATGGCTCTATGCAAGATGGACGCTAATAAATTCATCAGTTGAGGAAACCGCTTGTGTCTGTGGTACCTGAGGGAATTATAGTGAAAACTCGGACTGAAATCAGCGCGAGTGGAGAGAAAACGGCGTCGCGCATGGACGGAGGAGCAGCGTATATGTTGGGGCGTGGTCGAGGCGCATACGGAGCGGAGCTGCGACCAAGGGACTGTTGAACCAGGGACAGTACAGGACGCAGCAGCTCGCAGTTTGAGAAGCAACACCACAAGATAACGCCATAAGAACTTGATCTTTCACATGTAAAGAGTTCAAGCATCAGAGGCAAAGTAAAGGTTGGTTAATCAAACTGAAGAAAGAAGGGAACAGCCCTGACCCTGCTATTCAAAAGTTCCCTGTCAATTAAGTTAAAGCTGCTATAGGTTTATGAGGTAAAGCCCACATAAGTTGATCTATCTACATATTTGATTTCATTTTGTACATGTGAAACAGTTGTGTGAATGCTGTATTTTATTTGAAGTTAAGGACTCTGAGAGCATATTTGGTAACATTTGGGTAATATTTGAGCTTCTATTTAAGTCACGTTTATTACTGTACTACAGTTAAAGGAGCACATTTTATTTTACAAACTAAAACCCTTACTGGGGCTCCACGGTGGTGTAGTGGGTAGCACTCTCGCCTCACAGCGAGAGGGTCGCGGGTTCGACTCCCGGGCCGGGCCCTTCTGTGTGGAGTTTGCATGTTCTCCCCGTGTGAGCGTGGGTTCTCACCGGGTTCTCCGGCTTCCTCCCACAGTCCAAAGACATGCAGGATGGGGATAGGTTCATTGATCACTCTAAATTGCCCGTAGGTGTGAATGTGAGCGTGAATGGTTGTTTGTCTCTACATGTCGGCCCTGTGATAGACTGGCGTCCTGTCCAGGGTGTACCCTGCCTTCGCCCAATGATAGCTGGGATCGGCTCCAGCCCCCCCGTGACCCTGAGTGCAGGATAAGCGGTAGACGATGGATGGATGGATGGAAAACCCTTACTTTCAAATGGTTTAAACTCATACTAAGAGGCATTTAAGTTAATACTTAAGACATTTTACACTATTCAGTGCCACTTTAAGTTTGTTTACTAAGACATCACAATGAGTGAGCCAAGTGAGTCTCAAGCTCAAGTTGAGGTTAGTGCAGAACCCCATGAGCCAGAAACCAGTGATGAAGAAATAGAAGAAGTTCAACCAAGAAGAAGTAAAAGAGTGAGAGGGCTCACGGAGAAGGGCAAAGAAATGCAGGATGAGAGAATTAAGTCACTCCAACAAAGATTCAGCTACACTTATGATAAATGGAGAACACATGCAAGATCATCCAAGAAACCCCTCTCACAATCAGAACCGCTGAGTGAAGAAGTGCTTAATGATATTATTCAGGATGTTTTAGGACTCTCTGCAGATGTCAGAAAGATTTATACAGAGCTGCGCACGCTCACCCCACCAGATCAAGAGACACGTCGCAGAGTGGACCTTTGTGTGGAGATCTCAAAGTTCATCGTTAATAAAGCTTCATCTCGTTTGAAAGGAAGTTTGGTGGAAGAGGAACAAGACTGGCCAGAGGCAGGCTCTCTCTTTCAAACTACAATAACCAGTAAGTCAAACTCTGCAACAACCAAGAGTACTTCACAGTCAAGTAGGTCTTCTGTCAAGCACCAAGAAGCTGCAGCAGAAGCAGCTGCAAGTCAAGCCGTTCTCCAAGTGTTACAAGAACAAGAAAGAGAACAACAAGAGATTGACAGACTTGAAACTGAAGTCAAGAGAAAGGCTGCAGAGCAAGAAGTTTTGGTCAGAAATCTGCGTTTAGAAAGAGAGGCAGAAGAAATCAAACTAAGAATGCTAAGAGAAGCAGATGAAGCTAAAATGAAAGCGCAACAAGAAGAAGAATATGCAGCTTTGCAAAGAACGCTTGATGAAAAGAAAAGAAAGTTACAGCAATTGGAAAAAATCAAAGATCTCAAGGCAGCACAAGCAAGAATGAAGGTGTACGACCAGGCAAGCATGAAGGAGGGGCAGAAAGTTGATGTAACTAAGTTTCACACTGAAGACAAAGACAACGCACATGTAAGTTTTCCTCCTCCTCGTGAACAAGTGGTGCCACAAGCAGTCAACACCATGTCAACAAGTGACAGTGTAGCAGACCTTGTTAAAGTGCTAGCAAGTGCGCTAAGTGCAAGCCGCATTCCTGTTCCTGAACCAGCAGTGTTTAGCGGGGATCCGATAAGATACAGTGACTGGAAACTTTCATTTCAAACACTCATCGACCAAAAGAACATTCCTGAGAATGAGAAAATATTCTACCTTCGGAGATATGTGACTGGTCAGGTGAAAAGTGCGCTTGATGGATACTTCATGCTTGGAACTGAGTCTGCATATGTTGCTGCTTGGCAAGTTCTTGAAGAAAGATACGGAAATCCATTTACTATTGCAAAGGCCTACAGAGACAAGCTACAAGCCTGGCCCAAGATGACGTCAAAGGACAATTTGGAGCTCAGAGACTTTGCAGATTTCTTGCGCAGTTGTGAAGCAGCTATGGTTCACATCAAGTCATTGGAGATTCTCAACGACTGCATTGAAAACAGAAAGATTCTCTCCAAGTTACCAGATTGGCTGACCGCTAGCTGGAACCGCAAAGTGATGGAAATAGAAGAGCAAACAAATCAGTTTCCCACATTCAGCCAGTTTGTCGCGTTTCTAACAAGAGAAGCCAAAATAGCCTGTAATCCGGTTACATCATTACAGTCACTAAAGCAAAGTGAGTCAGATAAATCTGAGAGGTTCAAGACTACAAGACAGAGACAAGTTGGTGCTAAAACACTGGCCACAAGTTCTCAAGAAAAATCACAAGAACTGACTTGTAGTTTCTGCAAAAGGCCTAAGCATTCGCTACACAAGTGCAGAAGTTTTCTGGAGATTGCTGTACAAGACAGAGTCAAGTTCATTCAGTCAGAAAAGCTATGTTTCGGCTGTTTACCTGGCCATCTCTCAAAGAAGTGTACAAACAGAAGCAGTTGTGAGAAGTGCAACAAAAGGCACCCTACCTGTCTACACGAAGATAGAGTTAAAGGAGAACTAAGACGACAACCAGATAAGTTGCACACTAGCGACGAAAGACTAAGTACAAACAGTCAATCTCAAGAACCACAAGCGACAGCCACAGCTACAACAAACAGAGTTGTGCGTGAAGAATGTAACACACAAACAGCCGCGATTGTTCCTGTTTGGCTTTCAACGTCTACACAGCCTACAAGAGAAATCCTTGTTTATGCCTTACTGGACTCGCAAAGTGACACAACATTCATTCTCAGTGAGGTTGCTGATTCACTAAAAGGTGACAAAGAACCAGTGAAACTAGAGTTGTCTACTATGTCTTCCAAGACCACAGTTGTGCAGTCTCACAGGCTACAAGACTTGCAAGTTCGTGAATTTAACTCAAGCAAGAGAATCACTCTACCTCCAACATTCACGCGAGAGTTTATTCCAGCCAACAAAACCCACATTCCTACCAATGAGACCGCTAAAGCTTGGCCTCATTTGGAGCACCTTCAAACAGAGTTGCCTCCTCTGCAAGACTGTGAAGTAGGTCTGTTGGTCGGATACAACTGCTCACAAGCTCTCCTTCCACGAGAAATAGTGTCAGGTAATGAAGATGAGCCATACGCACAACGCACTGACCTGGGTTGGAGTATTGTTGGACAAAGTAACCCCTGTTTGAACTATGGAGATGCTATCGGAATCAGTCATCGCATCTTTGTAAAGAAAGTCATTCCCGAGCTTGAACCCTCTGTGAATCTTCAAAACACAGTTCATTACGTGAACAGGACAAAGGTAAGAGAGGTCACACCTGCAGACATTGTCAAGGCGCTGGAGTCTGATTTCTCTGAAAGGACTCTGGATGAGAACCCAGTGTCTCAAGAAGATTTCCAGTTTCTCTCTAAACTCAGAGACAACATCAAACAAAACAGTAGTGGTCACTTTGAAATGCCTTTACCATTTCGTGTTGAAAGACCCAAGCTACCAGACAACAAAGTGTGTGCAATGCATCGTCTGAAGTGTCTGGAGAAAAGACTAAGAAAAGACAAAACATACTACAAGGACTACACAAACTTCATGGATGATATTATTTCCAGAGGTGACGCAGAAAGGGTCCCTGATGAAGAGTTGGACAACCTGCCTTCGTGGTATATCCCACACCATGGGGTCTATCACCCACACAAACCAGGAAAAATCAGGGTAGTGTTTGATGCCTCCGCCAAGTACCAAGATACCTCTCTCAACGACCATCTGTTAACCGGTCCTGACCTGACGAACATATTGGTGGGTGTTCTTTGTCGGTTTCGAAAAGGTTCTGTCGCATTCATCTGTGATATAGAACGAATGTTTCATCAGTTCCACGTTTCAAGGGAGGATCAGGATTACTTGAGGTTTCTTTGGTGGGAGAAGGGAGATTTGGAAGCTGCACCTTTAGTCTACCGGATGAAGGTCCACCTTTTTGGAGCAGCGTCTTCACCAGGCTGCGCCAACTTTGGCCTGAAACACCTGGCAGCTCAAGGGCAAGGAGAGTTCGAAGATAATGCCATTCGTTTCATACAAAGAAACTTCTATGTTGATGATGGCTTGGCAAGTGTCTCAACAGAAAAGGAAGCCATTCAGCTCATCAAGGACTCAAGAGAACTGTGTTCTACAGGAAAGTTAAGGCTTCACAAGTTTGTGTGCAACAGAGAAAGCGTAATGTCAACTATTCCTGAAGAGGAGTGTGCAGTAGTCAAGGATCTCAATATGTCGCTAAGTTTACCACGCATGGAGAGAGCTCTTGGAGTAGAATGGTGCATTACATCAGATGCGTTCAAGTTCAGAGTTCAAGTCAAGAAGAGGTGTTCTTTCCACCGTAGCTTCTGTTTATGATCCTTTAGGCTTCATTGCACCGTTCATCCTCATAGGGAAACAGATTCTCCAGCAAATGTGTAGAGAGAAAGTTGATTGGGATCAAGAACTTCCAGAACATTTGAAACCCCAGTGGGAGTCTTGGATCAAAGATCTTCCAAGTTTGGCTGACGTCGAGATTCAAAGATGTTTCGTTCCTTCAGACTTTGGACCCGTCAAGAGATACGAGCTACATCACTTCGCAGATGCCAGCGTTAGCGGATATGGAGTGTGTTCGTACCTGCGTGTTGTTAATGAGTCATATCAAGTCCATTGTTGCTTGGTAATGGCCAAGTCAAGAGTAACACCTACTAGTATCACGACAATCCCTCGTCTTGAACTCTCAGCAGCAGTTGTTGCAGTCAGAGTCAGCGATCTTCTCAGAGCAGAGCTTGAAATCCCAAACATTCAAGAGTTCTTCTGGACAGACTCCACAGTCGTTCTCGGCTACATCAGCAATGATGCCAGAAGGTTTCAAGTCTTCGTAGCAAACCGCATTCAAAGAATCAAGTCCAGTACAACACCAGAACAATGGGCATATGTTGCTTCAGAGCAAAACCCTGCAGACTACGCTTCTCGAGGTTTGACAGCAGAGCAACTTAAGTCTTCAGATTGGTTCACAGGGCCATCGTTTCTCTGGGAAAAGAACTTACCAGATAGAGACGTCAAGGTGGGAGAGATCAAAGAAAGTGATCCAGAGCTTCGCAAAGCCTTTGTTCGCACCACAAACTCAAAGGAAGAGCCATCTTTGCTCAGCAGATTTGAGAAATTCTCAGAATGGTCCAGACTGATAAAAGCGCTTGCAATCCTGAGAAAGAAAGTAAAAGAGCACAAGGGTGAAATACAAAAGACAACAGGAAGCACAAGTCTGGAAGAAAGAAAGGACACAGGAATGTTTGTCATCAAACTTGTTCAACAGAAAGCCTTCACAGAAGAAATAAAAGGTCTGAAAGCAAAGAAAGCTATTCACAAAACCAGCCAACTATACAAACTCAGTCCGTTTTTGGATGAAGAAGGTATCCTCAGAGTCGGCGCACGTTTGAGTCAAGCTGTACTACACACAAATGTGAAGCATCCAGCGATACTTCCCAAAGACAGCCACATTTCAACTTTACTCATCAGACATTTTCATTCGAAATCTCAACATCAAGGTCGTGGAATGGCAATAAATGAACTGCGTGCTAACGGCTGGTGGATCCTTGGATGCAGTCGTGCAGTTTCATCTTACATTTACAAATGTGTGAAATGTCGCAAGTATAGAAGGAAAACAGAGATCCAGAGTATGGGAGATTTACCACTTGACCGAACAGAACCAACTCCACCGTTCACGTATGTCGGGATGGATTGTTTTGGACCGATTTATGTCAAGGATGGACGCAAGGAGCTCAAGAAATATGGTCTCATACTAACATGTTTATGTTCGCGAGCCATTCATATTGAGGTTGTTGATGACCTAAGTACAGACGCGTTCATCAATGCTTTACGGGCATTCATTGCAATAAGAGGAAATGTTCGTCAGCTAAGATGTGACAGAGGAACCAACTTTGTTGGTGCACAGAGAGAGTTTGCAAGTCTCGTTACGGAAATGGATCAGGAAAGGGTGAAAGATCTTGGATGTGAATTTCTCATGAATCCCCCTTCAGCAAGCCACATGGGCGGAGTGTGGGAAAGACAGATAAGGACCATCCGGAGTGTTCTTTCAGCTATCCTGGACCAATCGGGAAAGAGACTTGACAGTACATCCCTGAGAACGTTTTTGTACGAAGTTATGGCGATTATCAATAGTAGGCCACTCTCTGTTGAATATTTGAATGATCCAACAGGCCCTGAACCATTGACACCCAACCACATTCTAATTATGAAGTCCACCATTGTTCAACCTCCACCAGGACAGTTCATGAGAGAAGATCTGTACCTTCTAAAGAGATGGAGAAGAGTACAGTATTTGTCTAACGAGTTTTGGATCCGTTGGAGAAAGGAATACTTGCTCAACTTACAAACAAGACAGAAGTGGAATACACATAAAAGAGACGTGAAAATAAATGACATTGTTCTTCTCAAAGAAGATCTCGCACCACGGAATGAATGGAAATTAGCCAGAGTCACAGATGTCTATCCTGGAGCAGATAACAAAGTGAGAAAGATTAGACTTTTGATTAGTGACAGCACTTACGATAAAAGGGGTAAACTTACTACCAAGACAACTTCCCTAGAAAGACCAATACATAAGGTTATTGTGTTGTTGGAGGCAGACTAGACACATTGTTTGTTTAATTGTGTCAGTTTGTTTGAGATTTGAAATCCCACATTGTGTATAGTGAGATTTGGTGGGAATGTAACTGCCACACATTCAGTTATACAGTTGCTTCTGTTTGGGGCATGTTTTTTGCTGTGGTTCTGGATGGTGTCACTAGGAGGCGCTGTAGCGGTGGTCGGACTTGTGCGCAGTTGCAGGTTGAGTAGCAGAGAAGAAGCGATCTCAGCAGAGAGAAAAAGACAGCATGATTAAGAGAAAAGTGTGTAAATCATAGAAAGACAGAAATAAGAAGAAACTCAAGCTAATCCCTCACTCGGTATCCAGCCAACGAGGTTAGTTTTGTGTATTTTATTTTCTAAAAGTAATTGTAATTGTCAAATGTATTTGTTTTATGCTAAGCTAATTGTCGTTTTATATGTCTGTTTTTCTTTAGTTTTCACGGTGTGATTTATATGGCTCTATGCAAGATGGACGCTAATAAATTCATCAGTTGAGGAAACCGCTTGTGTCTGTGGTACCTGAGGGAATTATAGCGGAGGTGTGGACAAGCCGGTTGCAGCCGGCGTAGACCGCGCTGCCAAGCGCTGCAAGAAGCGGCTCTTAAAAACTTGTTCCCGCGATGTTTTGGGTCACGTGATATGGTCGCGACCCTGTGACGTCTTTGCAGTCGGCTGCTAAGTCGGACACAATTCTAGCCATCATGCATCACTTTCAACCCACAATCCATCACGTTAGGTAGCGCGCTGCAGGCGGCTACATCAAGTTGAATTCGCCTAATGAGAATGGGATCCGTTGACTTGACGTCCTTTGCCGGAGTTGGTGGGTGCAGTCGAATAGTCAAAAAATAAGGTCCTAACTCCTATTCCTAACTCCTATTCCTTCTCCTCTGGGGAAAACGTCACAGGGTTAAAGGGATAGTTCGGAATTTTGGACATAAGACCTATTTTCCAAGTGAGCCGGTGTGTTCGAGACGTAAGGAGACATTTTCAAGAAATTTCATTCAGTTCTTCTAGTTGCCGAGTTCGCTTATGCTATGGCTGGGTAACGCAAGTCAACGGTTCTTAGCTAGACAGGCATTAAAAACAGTCTTGCCCACTCCACAGTGCACCCGAGGCAAATCCATTGTAACGGCAGACTAGCGATGTACATATGTGTTGATAGAATGTTTGAAATAAAACCAACCATTTTATAAGGATTTATGTCTCAGCAGCAGCAGCAGCGTGTCATACTTCCTAGTAGGCTATGGCAGCGGCGGAGTGATATCACCTAGCGCTTATAAGTTACCGGTTCTATAATAGTTTGTTTACCTGCTGTCATTGCTACAGACGCAGAGTAGCCTGCAGTGCTAGTTTCTTCAATCTCACAGAAATGGACACTTTTGGAGAATATACTGAAACTTTTGAAGACTCTGATGTGGAGACCGAGATGGCTGGAGCTGAGAACCGGGACCAAACAAACGGAGACTGGTGGTGCCAGGAGGGAATCCCCCGCAACGCGTCCGAGGGTTTACGGGTCTACGGACGGAGCAGAGGTCTGGGTTCGCAGTGCGTAATTGTGGGTTCGCGTGGGTTGTTTGAGTGAGCTCCGAGGGCTTTTCAGACAGCCTGGGGGGTATAAGTGCCGACAGTTTGGCCCGGTTCGATTGCTTATTTACGGGCAGTATTTTGGGGCGGCGCGTCTTAGAGTTTTGATTCTGACGCAGCAAAGTAAAGTTCCGCTGCTGCTGAGAAACTAGTTCCTCAAAAAATGGATGATTCATGCAATGCGAGGTTAGTTTTGTTTCAAATATTATTCTATCAACACAGATATGTACATCGCCAGTCTAGTGTTTTAATTGATTTGCCTCAGGTGCACTCTGGAGTGGGCAAGACTGTTTTTAATGCCTGTCTAGCTAAGAACCGTTGACTTGCGTTAGCCATAGCATAAGCAAACTCGGCAACTAGAAGAACTGAATGAAATTTTTTTAAAACGTATCCAGACGTCTCAAACACACCGGCTCACTTGGAAAATAGGTCTTATGTCCAAAATTCCGAACTATCCCTTTAAGGAAAGGCGATAGGAGAACTCAAAAGGATTTAGGAAATGTCGACCGCGGTACTCAGAGAATCCGACCGGACTTTCACTAAGCTACGTCAATAGGCAAATTCGACTTGATGTAGCCGCCTGCAGCGCGCTACCTAACTTAATTCATTGTGGGTTGAAAGCGATGCATGATAACTAGAATTGTGTCCAACTTAGCAGCCGACTCCAAAGACGTCACAGGGTCGCGACCATATCACGTGACCCAAAACATCGCGGGAACAAGTTTTTAAGAGCCGCTTCTTGCAGCGCTTGGCAGCGCGGTCTACGACGGCTGCAACCGGCTTGTCCACACCTCCGCTACAGCGGAGTGGTTCTCATTGGTTAAAAGTTCAATGACGTGTGTTTGGTGTGTTTACAAAATCATGATACGGTCGCGACCCTGTGACGTCTTTGCAGTCGGCTGCTAAGTCGGACACAATTCTAACCATCATGCATCGCTTTCAACCCACAATACATCACGTTAGGTAGCGCGCTGCAGGCGGCTACATCAAGTCGAATTCGCCCATTGGCTGTCCCCACCACGTCAAGTCGAACACAGGTGCACTTCACGGACTTTTTTAAATTCTTTTTTTTAATTTAACTTTATTAATAATTATATACATAACAAAAACTATCGCACCAGGGGAAACTTCAGGGACTTTGCACAAAGAATATGGTCTACCCAGTGGGGCTGGCTTTCTTCGTCGCTGATGAATTCGAGCCGAGGCATTTGAACTCCCCTTGTTGACGGAGGCTGAGGAATTTTCTCACGTGGGAAATACCGCGTGATAATTCTAACCAACTAGGGCAACGTTGAGGGGAGTGTCTTATGTCCGCACTTAAGCCCTGATTATGCTTCCGCGTAGTGATCACGCAACGGCCACGCAACGGCCATGCAGTTGCTTGGAGACCGTGATGGTTCTGCGTTCAGGCCCTTGCGTTGGACGTAAGGGCCTGAACTTTGAATTTTGAGAACAGGTCCTGATATCCCATCGACGAAGCTGCTCCGTATGCCAAACAGCCTCTCGTTAGGCGGGAGATTCAGAGCGCTCGCCACACGGCACCTCTTGACACCTGTGGATGAAAGACAAACTCTTCTTTCCCAGACACTGTGGGAGCTGTTGGTGTCTCTCAAAATCAGCTTAATATGTTTCAGCGTTGTTTCCCAAATCACCTGGAATGACGGGAAGAAGTTGTCATAGTCGTCACAGTCAAACTCTGCTTCTGTGGGTTGAACTTAAACCGAGTCGTCTTCGGGACAAGTGGACAGAGTGTATTCCTGCTTGGGGTGTAGTTTACAGTGTGGGGACGTCTCTATGTAGCTCTCATCTCCATCTAACTTCTTCCTGAATCGCAGCACGTCCCGGAGCACCACGTTCCTCGGTAGCAACAACACATTGAGGAGGGATTCAGGATCAGGACCATCTGGAGGCCTGTAGAACAGCAGAACCAGCGCTCGGACCGAGTCAGGTGGCGAGTCTTCATCCTTGACATTACCGAAACCAGAAAACCCTGTGATGTTTATGACAACGTGAGATTCTGTTACCTTGTGAGGACTGATAAACTCAACACCGTCATTGGTCACATGAGCGACTGACAGGAAATCACATCCGCCGGTGGAGCTGATCTCACAGTGTGGGAGATGAAGCCAGCACACAGACTGCTGCACACATTTGATGTCAAACAGGGGTCCTGCAGGCTTCTTGTGATGCTGGTCCAGTAGTCTCCTGTCCCAAGGGACAGTCCTGTAGACCACGTCCCCTCCTCCTTCCATGTGAAACACCAAGCCTGTCACACTGCACAGGTACAGGCCTGGGCAGGAGCACTGGAACAGGTAGGTTTCATCGTTTTCATCAGCAGCCATATCAGGTGTAAACTCCTCATATGTGGTTTTTAACAGCATGTCAGGTAAGCTTTCAGTTGATCTAAAGGTCTTGCTCTCTTCAGAGGTTGTTCGACTCAGTAAAGGCATGCTGTGAGAACGAGGCGGGCAGTGGGAATCTCTCCTGGGTGGATCTCCTGGCAGGGTGTTTGTGACTAAGTAGTTCATAGCTTTAACAGGTACATCCACTTCCAACAGGGCATCACTACACGCCCCTGGATCTCCGTCAGACTGCACAGACCAGAGCTCAAATCCATCTGGTGGTATGCTTCCTTCAGGGCAGACAGTTGAATCCTGGATGATCGTGGGTTTGCCTTGTGGACATGGAGGTCCAGCAACAGCTGGAATAATGAATTGAGAGCAGATGGGTGTAGCAGAGTCTGAACCACCACTAGTGGAGAGTTGAAGGGTGGGAGGACCAGCTGTTGCATTCAGCTCCATTTCCAGGGTTTTATCAGACTCTGCTGCAGAGGAGAGGCTTGTTACCATTGCTCTTTCTGTGAGTGCACCAGGTGGAGGTTGATCTAACATGTAGGCAAGGGAATCAGTGGTCAAAGCATTAAAGGAATATTTCTTATATTTTGGGAAGATGGGGCTCCTGACTCGCTTCCGAGCAAGTGCAGAAGACATCTGTATGTCGGGAGGCTGACCCGGGTGAAAATATGCTATGTTAGATGAACCAAACTGATGATGCTTTGTCTCAGACGGAAGACTACTAGTCCCTGTCTCAGACAGAGCACCACCACGCGGCTCATAGTCCCTCTAAGACAGAGGACCACCAAGCAGCTCATCGTATGTCTCGGACGAAGGACGACCAAGGTGCTCATAGTTCCCCTCAGACAGAGGACAACCAACCCACTCATCGTCTGTCTCAGACAGGCCACAACCACTCATTGTATTTCTGGGACTGAAGAAGACAAAACTGCTCAAAGTGCTCCTTAGACAGAGCCCCTGCTGTACCGGACTTAACTGGTACCGGAAGACACAAATTCACATAGTTCTCCTCAGACTGAGGACTTCCAAACTGAGGCTGGCGAATTCGAGTTGGACGGCTTCGAAGGACTGGGGAGCGGGGCGAACTATCTCTGCAGATCCTGGACAGAGCTCTCCTGATCGCTCTGGCTGCCCTGATGAAACACGATTCTTCTCTTTCTTCTCCTGTATGTAGCCCTTGCTAAAGTAATGGGTGTATTTGCATTTTGATAACAATATAATGTACAGATTCATAATTCATGTGAAGTTCATTGTTTATTGATGTGTTTAAAAATGCATAAATATGGTTAAAATACAAAGGTTAAAAAAGTAAAAAATCTACAAGAAGTATGTGTTAAAAGTATAAGTTCATGTCATCTCATGTCGTGTCCTAAAAGAAAAAAGAGTAAGTTCATCTGAGACAGTGTTTAAGTGTAATTACGTTATTTACACAATATTATTTGTTTTAAGAGGTGTCGATCACAAAAGTCTTTGCTGTGATTGGCTTGTGCAGAGCTCGGAGACTCCGGCCAATGGCGGGAGCAGTCTGACGTGACAATATAACACAGACTTTTGTGCCCTGTCAAGAGGATCTGCGCCCTCCGGTGTGGACGAGAGCTGTCGGACGGAATCGTTACGAGCGGACTGTGAGTTTCGGCTGTCGGGAGCGCATGGACTGTTGTCGGGAGCCGTGAGTAACTGTTGATTTGCACGTGCCTTTTATTTTGCTTTCCGAGAGCGAAGCGGCCAGTGTGTTTTGGGCCTCAACGCACACGAGCAACGAAACAGGCCTGCAACAGGGTTTTGGGGTAGCTTTTCCCAGACTGTAACTGCAACAGAAAGTGAAGTCCAGCAGTTAACGCAGCAAGTGCAACAGTTACAACACCAGTTAACTGTCATGCCTGTATCACATGGTGCAACCTCAGCAGATACAAAAAGGAAAGATGGGGGAGCTAGATACGGCAAAGCTTCGAAACCATACACTGTAAAAGATCCTGAAAGTTTTTTCTGTTACCGGTGTGGCGAGAACGGCCATATCGCCACGCACTGCATAGCCCCAGAGAACACAGCCAAAGTAATCCAGAGACTGCTCGGAGCGCTGCGCAAGAGTAAGGAGGAGAAGGGGGCTTCAAAAGGCTCTGCTGAGTCTAAAGGGGTTGGTTCAGTCAGGAAAAGCTCAGTGCACACACCTTCACTCAGTGGTTTGCCAGAAGGGCTGGTCGGTCCATCCATGATGGCCAATGTGACCATTGAAGGGCAGCCATGTAGAGCTCTTTTAGACAGTGGTTCTCGAGTCACCATCATTTTTGAGAGCTGGTACTCCCGTCACCTCCCCGATGTGCCCATCCTTCCGCTTACAGACCTCGCCATATGGGGCCTGAGTGACTCTACTTACCCATACAAGGGGTATGTGGCCGTTGAGTTGGGGTTTCCCCCTAACTCCGAGGGAGCAGTCTCTATCTTGGCTCTAGTGTGCCCCGACCCAAAGAGTCCAGACCCAGTTCCCGCCATTATTGGCACCAACTCAAAGAAACTGCATTCTTTGCTCACCCACTGTGGAGAGTTTGAAGGTAACGGTGAGGTTCATTCACTGAGGATAGATACTCTCACACCAGAACCCCTCTCATCACCTAGCGTCTTACCACTGGGCGTGGTTGGTCAGGTGAAGTGGCAAGGCCCCGGGTCTCTCACCATTCCCCCAGGGGGAGAGCGTTATGCTGTCTGTAAAGTGGAGCAGCAGCAGCCCTTGGGTAAAAGTATCCTGATGGTCGAGGTAGATGAAACAGCAAACCTTCCAGCTGGTGTACTGGTTCCACCTGTTGTACTGCCAGCGTCTGCGATGGATACCAATGGTTTCAAACTTCTGCTAAGAAATGAGTCCCAAAAGGAGACCGCTGTCCCTACTGGCACAGTGCTGGCCCAAGTGTACCTGGTAGACACGGTCACTGAGTTAAAGAAGACCTCAGTCCAAGAGAAGTCTATTGACCCTGAGCTGTTTGACTTTGGGGATTCTCCCATACCTGAGGCGTGGAAAGCCAGGTTAGCCACAAAGCTAGCAGAGAGAGCCAATGTCTTCTCATTGGAGGAGTGGGACGTCGGTCTAGCAAAAGGTGTGACTCACCACATAAGGCTGCGAGACACTAGGCCGTTCAGGGAGAGATCCCGCAGGATCGCCCCAGCTCACATTGAAGATGTTCGCCGCCATCTTCAGGAACTTTTGGCGGCGGGAATAATCAAAGAGTCGCGGAGTCCGTATGCATCTCCGATTGTCATAGTAAGAAAAAAGAGTGGCAAAGTGCGAATGTGCATTGATTATCGGCTGCTGAACTCCAGAACTGTTCCCGATCAGTATACTATGCCGCGCATAGATGATGTACTGGATTGTTTGACAGGGAGCAAATGGTTCTCTGTATTGGATTTGAGAAGTGGATATTACCAAGTGGAGATGTCAGAGGCAGATAAAGAAAAAACAGCGTTTATCTGTCCTCTTGGCTTCTTTCAGTTTGAGAGAACGCCTCAAGGTATCACTGGCGCTCCTGCAACCTTCCAAAGGTTAATGGAGAAAGCCGTCGGAGACATGAACCTGATACAAGTTCTCGTGTACCTTGATGATCTCATTGTTTTTGGTAGGACCCTAGAGGAGCACGAGGAGCGACTATTAAAGGTTCTGGATAGGCTAGAGGAATGTGGCCTCAAACTTTCCATTGACAAGTTTCAATTTTGCCAGCCCCAGGTGAAGTTTCTAGGGCACATTGTATCGGCCTCTGGAGTCGCCACTGACCCCGAGAAAGTGAGGGCTGTGACCCACTGGAAGAAACCCACCGACTTGAAGTCCCTGAGAACCCTTTCTAGGATTTTGTGGGTACTATCGGCGGTTCATTGAGAGCTATTCCTCCATCATCCGCCCACTCACCGAACTGACCAAAGGTTATCCTCCTGCACAGAGGAGCAGGAAGGATGTCGTCAAAGGAAAGAAAGAGACTTACTTCCAAGTCTCTGAGCCTTTTGGTAGTCGTTGGACTCCAGCTTGCGATGAAGCCTTTCAGAACATTGTCTACAAACTCACACATGCACCGGTCTTGGCCTTTGCCGACCCGGCTAAACATTACATCTTGCATGTGGACGCAAGTCTAAACGGGCTGGGAGCTGTGCTTAATCAAGAGTATCCAGAGGGGATCCGCCCAGTCGCTTTTGCCAGTCGCAAGTTGAGTCAAGCCGAACGGAACTATCCAGTCCATCAGCTAGAATTTCTAGCTCTAAAATGGGCAGTCGTTGATAAGTTCCATGACTATTTGTATGGTGCAAAGTTTACGGTAAGAACAGACAATAATCCCCTTACCTACGTCTTGACGATGGCCAGGTTGAATGCGACAGGCCACCGGTGGTTAGCGGCGCTCTCCACCTACGACTTCAGCATCCGCTACAAGCCCGGCCGAGAAAATATTGATGCTGACTTATTGTCCAGGAGTCTGCAGGTGATAGGAGATGGGTGGGTGGATATACCTCCCTCTGGCATCAAAGCCCTGTGTCGTAGGATCACTACAGCTGGTTCCTACCAAGACACCACCAGATTTGTTGACCAGCTAGGTGTTTCGCCTGACGCCATTCCTGCTGTGTATGCTGGTCTTACTCAGATTGAAATGAGCCCACTGGAGCAGTTGAGCTTAAAGGAGCTCTCAGAAGCTCAAGACTCTGATCCGGTCATAGGTGTAGTGAAGCTTCAAGTTGAGCGGGGACAAGGTGCTCTAGCTCCTAAGCATCCTAACCCAGACGTGACCTTGCTGCAGAGAGAAAGTTCCAAACTTAAAGTAAAGCGTGGCCTTCTGTTCAGAGTCACCAAACGACCCTCTGGGAGAGAAGTGAGTCAGTTTGTCTTACCTGATAAATATCGGCTGATGGTGTTGAAATCAGTGCACGATGATGCTGGTCATCTCGGTACAGACCGAACCACAGAGCTCATTAAGGACCAGTTTTACTGGCCCAAAATGGCCTCTGAAATTGCGACATACATCCAGAACTGTGGAAGGTGCGTAGCTAGGAAAACTATCCCACAGAAAGCTGCCCCTTTACAGCAGATCACAAGTAGTGGCCCTCCAGATCTGGTCTGCATAGATTTTCTTTCCATTGAGCCAGACTCAAAAGGCATAGCTAACGTGCTAGTTGTCACTGATTACACCAGATATGCTCAAGCATTTCCCACAAAAGATCAGAAAGCACTTACTGTAGCCAAAGTCCTCTTTGAAAATTTCTTCGTGCATTATGGGTTGCCTGCCCGCATCCACAGTGACCAGGGCCGAGATTTTGAGAGCAGACTCATAAAAGAGCTTTTGACCCTACTCGGCGTACGCAAGTCCAGAACATCACCTTACCATCCTCAGGGTGATCCTCAGCCTGAGCGGTTTAACCGCACTCTTCTGGCAATGCTTGGCACGCTTGATCCAGCTCAGAAGCCAAAATGGAGCCAACATATCAGTCAGCTAGTGCATGCTTACAACAGCACAAGAAATGATGCCACTGGGTACTCGCCCTACTTCCTTATGTTTGGAAGAGAGGCGCGGCTACCAGTTGATTTGTGTTTTGGCATTGGATCCGAGGAAGAGAATGATTTGAAACATCATCAGTATGTGGCCAACATGAGAAAGGAGCTACGTAACGCTTACCAGCTAGCCGCTGATGCAGCTTCCAAGAACCATGAGCGGAACAAAAAACGGTATGATACAAGAGTTCGGAATCAGACCTTGGAGGAAGGAGACCGGGTATTGGTTCGCAATCTTGGCATCACAGGAAAACACAAACTACAAGATCGCTGGAACTCCCTACCCTATGTAGTGGTCGCCAAGTTACCCAATCTTCCTGTGTATCGTGTAAAACCGGAGAGAGGAACTGGTGTAGTGAAAACATTACACAGAGACCACCTGCTACCCATTGGTTACCTGGTGAGAATGTCTGCTCCATCAGATCGGACAGTACAGCCCAAGAGACCGGTGACCAGGGCACAGCAAACTAGGTGTGAAAACGAAGATCAGACACAAAACACAAGACATGTAAGCCGAGATGATTATGACTCAGAGTCTGAAGAGGAACATGTCTACTTCTTACCTCCACTGACACTTCGTGCCCGTGTAGACTCTCAGAGCAATGAGGCTGGAAAAAGGGATGCTCCGGTCCTGCACGACAGACCCGTGAGAGATCATCTTGTTGTCAATGACTTACCTGAAGCGGAGGAACCAGCGGATGAACTTCCAGCAGCAGAGGAGCAAATGGAAGAAAGTCCACAGACACGCCGAGACTCTGTGGTGGACACAGAGCTAGACGAGGGAGACGTCCCTATCCCTAGCACCTCGGTTGTGGATGCTGACTCTCGCCGTGAACCTACTGCAAAAAGGAAAGTGAAACCTGTCCTACGCCTCAGTTATGATGAACCTGGACAACCGACTGACAGACCTGTGACTATTAGTTTTCGAGGTATGATAATCCAGATTAGCTATGACCCAGACGCCATACAGATACATTAGGCAGAGTATTGAACTATTGATTTGGGTCTGATGAGGACATCCAGACACTTAGATGGGGGAGGATGTAGCCCTTGCTAAAGTAATGGGTGTATTTGCATTTTGATAACAATATAATGTACAGATTTAAATTCATGTGAAGTTCATTGTTTATTGATGTGTTTAAAAATGCATAAATATGGTTAAAATACAAAGGTTAAAAAAGTAAAAAATCTACAAGAAGTATGTGTTAAAAGTATAAGTTCATGTCATCTCATGTCGTGTCCTAAAAGAAAAAAGAGTAAGTTCATCTGAGACAGTGTTTAAGTGTAATTACGTTATTTACACAATATTATTTGTTTTAAGAGGTGTCGATCACAAAAGTCTTTGCTGTGATTGGCTTGTGCAGAGCTCGGAGACTCCGGCCAATGGCGGGAGCAGTCTGACGTGAGGGGAAGGGACTTAGACTGTGTTGTGATTCCGGGAAGAAAGCAGGGAGAAAGAAAAAAAAAGAAAAGAGGGAGAGACACGAGTTAGCCCAACCGCGTCGAAGTTTTGAGACTTTTTTAGAGGCTGAAAGTTCTTGTTTTAAGGTGAACGGACTGTTACCGGATAACACAGACTTTTGTGCCCTGTCAAGAGGATCTGCGCCCTCCGGTGTGGACGAGAGCTGTCGGACGGAATCGTTACGAGCGGACTGTGAGTTTCGGCATTTCCCCCTCATCCCCCCGTTTCCCCACGGACTGTCGGGAGCGCATGGACTGTTGTCGGGAGCGCATGGACTGTTGTCGGGAGCCGTGAGTAACTGTTGATTTGCACGTGCCTTTTATTTTGCTTTCCGAGAGCGAAGCGGCCAGTGTGTTTTGGGCCTCAACGCACACGAGCAACGAAACAGGCCTGCAACGGGGTTTTGGGGTAGCTTTTCCTAGACTGTTGTGGACGGTGGTGTGTGCGTGTGGGTGTGTGTGTGTGGGTTCATTGCATTATTCGCTCGCTTTATGTTTCATGATATTTGGTGTGAAGAACCAGTGATTGCCAGCATTTAAAGTGATTTAAAACGGGTATCATTTCTGTTGAATATTAATTTTATTGTCACTGAGCCCAAGTGGTTATTTCAAATTTTTTATTTTTCTATTTTGAACTAAAAAATCCTCTAACTAAAAAAGTATTTACATTTAAAGTGCTATGGTGTGTGGTTTTCATTTACTCAATTCATATTTTATTTATTAAGCATAACAAAAAGGGGAATATCATAAGTTTAACCCAGGCCCGCCCCATAGGTACATGAGACGGGTGTTACATGTATGTCTCACAGCTGACGTCATTATAACGTGTTCTCAAGTGTCACAATCAGAATATCTGGAGCTGAATGAGCAACAGAATCAAAGTGCTCTTGTTAGTCTTTTTGAGATGACGATAATGATGTTTTCTCTTGTTTTTAAGCTTCCTCTTCAGCCCCGGGAAATATGCAATTCACATTGCTTTTTTCATGTCTCATCTTTTTCTTTTCACATGTATGATTATCTTTTAATCTCTTGATGTTTTTAAATGACGCCCATCCAGTTGTTTCTCCTGCTCTGCACCCTGAAATAAAATGACAAAAAATGTAAATCTCTAATCTTTCAGTTCATTTATTCAACAGAATTTGTACAGATGTTTAACCACAAATGATAACCAGAATACATAATGCTGCAGGTAAATACTTTTACTCAACTTCTGTACAGTTTTGAGGTACTTATATTTGCATTTGATGCAGCTTTCTACTTCTCTACATCTATTTGATAACTTAAGTTTGTTGTTAATAAATCAATTCATACATTTTAATTCAATTGTTAAAACGAGCTCCATCTTTACCTGCTGCAACATCAAAATACAAATAAATCTTACATAAATCTATAAATATATATCTGAAAGGCAAAATCTCAACGTATTTATTTTGTATTTTGCTGCCAATACTACTTTTCCCTAAATACCATTTTGAATGCAGGACTTTTACTGAAGTAAAAGATTTGAATACTTCTTCCACCAGACATAACATTTTTAGTTAATATTAAGTCAAACCATTTTTAAAAAGTCGTACAGTGCGCTCAGAAGACCAACTGCTGTGGATGAGTTTTGCACTTGGAGACTTTTGATCGATTGCATGAAGCCTGGGCTGATGGTGTGTGGTGAGGCCTAGTCAGGCCTAGTCCTGAACAAAGACCTGTGAATACTCCTTGCTGTGACAAGCTGGTTTCAACAGAAACAACAGAATCCCTTGAGCAATTTATTGCGGAAAGATATCAACTTGCCCGGATGGAAACTCCAGAAGCAAGCTTACCAAGTAATCCTACTGGAGTGAGAAAAAGTGGCAAGCTGTTGCAGCTGATGCCACCAAATCAACTCCTGAAAGATCAGGGCGTAAAAGATTACGCTCTGAAGAAGTAAGTGATGAGGATGAAGCTGATGGGGTCATGGAGGTTGAGATCGGCCTCCTGAAGTCAATTAATGATAGACTTGCTAAACTGAATGTGTTGGAGGTTATGATGAAAGACTTGAATCAACTTAAAGCTAGCCTTGAATACAGTCAGTGGCAAATTGATGAACTGCTGAGTGACAACAGGAACCGAAAGAAATCTGTGCAGGATATGGAGAGCAGGGTGAATGTGCTTGAAAAGGAGAACAAGCGCCTGTCTATGAGGAACAACTTGGTTTTCTCAGGAATTGCAGAGGAGGACAGTGTTGATTGTGAAACGGTTGTGAAGACCTTCATGACTGAACAGCTGAAACTGCCAAGTGATGTGGTAAAAGATGTCACTTTTTAAACATAAGGAGCTTGTGAAAAGCCGAGGAAAACAACTTAAAGGCACAAAGCTTGGAGTAAATGACCAATTTCCCCATGAACTCATCAACAGGAGGAAGGTACTCTACCCCATAATGAAAGAACACAGACTTAGAAATGATCGCGTCACTTTAGTGACAGACAAATTGTACATAAATAACCAACTGTATCGTGACCCCAAAACAACTCCCTGGTTATTCTGAGTTGGATGGATATCTGATGCAGGTCTTTAAACTATGGCAATTTCGACGATTCAAATTGGTTCTGTGAATTTAAAACTACCTAAGAAGGGATTACATATTGCACACATAAATGTTTGTAGTTTACCAAATAAAATGAACGAGATCTGTAACATGTTGAAAATCAATGATATGCATGTTCTAGCTATCACTGAGTCACATTTAGATAGCTCTATCACTGATGGGCAAGTCCATGTGGATGGGTATAATTTTATAAGAAAGGATAGGAATCGGAATGGTGGAGGTGTGGCAATGTATATTCAAAATCATCTGCCTTTTAAAAAGAGAGATGATCTAACAATTAATCACCTGGAGGCTGTATGGGTACAGATACATCTACCTTATCAAAAACCTCTAATAATTGGATGTGCATATCGACCCCCTTGCTCAAATGTGAACTATTTAGATGACTTATGTTCTAGTCTAGATAATGCAACTAATGATAATAAGGAAGTGTTTTTTTATGGGGGATCTGAATATAAATTGGTGTGATAACAAGAATAGCAATAAAACTAAATTATTGAGATTTACAGAGGGGTGTAATATGAAACAGATGGTTAGAAATGCAACAAGGTGTTCTATAAGGAATGGCATACGTACTGAGACATGCATTGATCTGATTTTTACCAGTGTACCACAACAGTGTTCAAGTGCGTGTGTGTTTCCTGTTGGTTGGTCTGACCACTATATTGTATCCATAACCAGAATATCTAAGATTCCAAAGAGACCACCTAGAATAATAGTAAAGAGGAGTTTTAAAAGATTTAATAGTGAGGAATTTAAGAGGGATTTGGCTGCATGTCCCTGGGAATTAATATTTTTAGAGGACAACTTAGATCATGCCTCTGAATGTTTTACTGAACACTTAACTGAAGTGATGAATCAGCATGCTCCAATTAGGAAACGGACTGTTAAAGCTTGTTCTGCTCCATGGATAGATGACGAACTTAACAAAGTTTTTATGGAAAGAAATGAGGCAAAAGCTACATTTTTAAAATCAAACTTAGAATCTGACCAACGGAAATTAAATTGTGGTAAAAAGGCCTCTTTTTATAGAAAAGCATTCATGAAGTGTGGAAATGATTAAAAAAAACATTGAATACAGTCAGAGGATTGTTTGGAACAAAGGTTGCACAGTATCCATCATTTGTTGAGGAGAATGGAAGAGTGATCACAAAGCCTGTTGATGTTGCCAATCATTATGCTGTTTATTTTGAAAACAAAATCAACAGGCTAAGAAAAATGACAGATTTTTCCAGTTCTAAAGATAATCTCAATGATCTGATTGACAACAACATCATGCTAAGTAAAATGTGCTCTTTCTCCCTTTCCTTTGTACTGAAGAGGTTATCAAATTGCTGGAGTCACTTCCTGATGAGAAAGCTGCAGGCTATGATTTAATGGACAACAGGTTATTGAGGTATGCTGCACCGCAGATCGCTGCCCCCTTCAGGTATTTGTTTAATTGGTTAATTGCAGAGGTGGGTAGTAACGCGCTACATTTACTCCGTTACATTTACTTGAGTAACTTTTTGGAAAAATTGTACTTCTATGAGTAGTTTCAAAGCAGCATACTTTTTACTTTTACTTAAGTAAATTTGTGAAGAAGGAGCGGTACTTTTACTCCGTTACATTGGGCTGATTCTGCTCGCTACTTTTTTTTTTTATCGATCCGTCTGCTGCATGGTCTGTTTTGTTTATGTGGGGACCAGAGCCAGTGGCGCCGCCAGCCGGAATCCTGTACGCACTGTGCATACTTTTCTTGAAGGTGGACTAGATATTTAAATTTCAGCGGGTGACACCAAACCACGTCTGCCCAAGCAAGTCAGAGCTTTTCTTTCGCTCACACAGTGACCTGGAGAGATGCAGCCGCATTTGAGAGGACGATCGCGCGTGTGTGCGCAATTACGCATAGCGTGTGTTGGCCCCTCTCCACTACACAATACAGCTCGGCTCTAGTCTCGTCACCTCTCTGCTGCTGAGCACTGTGGGCCGAGCCGATGCACGTCTCTCTCCCCGGGCCGGCAGAGTTATCATACCGTACTGTGCGTGTGTGTCCAAGCGTGTGTGTGCGTGCGTGCGTGCGTGGAGTGCTCACAAGCGTGCGCTTGTGTTTAGGGCAGGGATGGAGGGCACAAAAAGAATATTTGCACCGGGGCCTATCACCATGATATACGCTACTGTTTCACTGATACTGAAAACATTCGATTTTGTCTTAAAAAAGTATTTTTCCATTTGTTGTTGTATTTTGCCGTTTCTGTGCGTACATTGAAATTGAATCCTGGCGGCGCCACTGACCAGAGCAATGATTTAAGATCGGGACTTCCCCTTTTCCACCAACGCGAACCATAGTTCAAGAGCCGGGCCGGTGCCGTGCTGGTTCGCAGTTGGTTCAACTTGCGAACCGTCCGAGAACCTGTTTGCGTTTCCACCGGCTAGAGAGCCCAGAGAACCACGTCATTACGTCACTGTATACGTCTGAGGTTTCCCCGCAGCGCTAATTTCAAGCATAGCAGACATGTCTCTTCAGAAAAAGTGTTTATTTTGGTAAATAATACAATAACAATAAAATACACAAAACACTAAAATCACAACATTTTTTAAAGTGTAGAACAGTGTGTGATCAATAGATCGGAGTGTTTAGTCATCTGCAGGTTGGACCTCCGTTCAATATCGCCGATGTCCGACAGCTCTACAAACACAAACCAGAGAACAGTGGTTTAATCACAAACGTGTCCACGACGCTGTAAACACAGATGTTAAGTCACGTTGGTAGTTGGTAACGTTTAGTGAGCCAACGGCAGTCAGAAAGTGGCATGCTAACGTTGTTGTTAGCAATATCACACTAGCTGGCTAGCTAGCCGGTCAGCTTACATTACCCGAGGAAGCAAAGCCACTAGTTGCTGCTGTTACGAACGTAATCACTAGCTTGGTAAACTAAACAGAAATGTGTCGTTGGTTTGCAACGAGGTGAAACATTTTAAAAGTGAAACTTACCGGGAACAGTAACGTTAGTAAAACTCCGCAGCGGCGTATTTTCCCCCGTTGCCTCGAGCGTTAACCCCGCCCCCAGCCCCTAACGTAAGCCGGGCCCAGTTCCAGCCCAGCAAGGAGTTGGGGCCGCTCGGGAACCAGTTTTCCAGGCCGAGAGCCGGCTCTTTGTCTGTGGAAACAGGAAGAACTGGTTCGCGATTGGGCACCGGCTCCGAACCGGCCCTCAAAATGCCATACCCCTTTTCCACCGAGGCATTTTGCCAGAGGCTCTGTGACTATCACATGACTGCACATGACTGCATCTCACCAATCAAATGTAGCCACTAGCGACGTCTAACTCCGTTTCACCAATCAGGCAAAGCCTAAGCCATCACATGACCGCACACACATTCCCCGCGGCAAACAGGCGGAAAAGAGCGCAGAAACAAAACGATGGAGACGGCATGCAATTCCGAAGAAGCCGAAGAGGAGGAGGCACAACACCCCTGGCCCCACATAAAAGAAATGTTCACACTCCAGGCAAAAAAAAAGAACAGCTACATTATGCGTTGCCATTTGTGTCTCCCGAAACAAGTGGAGTTATTTATTTATTATTGTTTATTATAAACTGTTTCAGTTGTCTAAGGGAATTCTCCGTGCATTATTTGACATTATTTGACCTGATTAATAAAGGAGGTTACTCGGCAGTTACTCTGTACTTGAGTAGTTTTTTCACCCATTACTTTTTACTCTTACCCAAGTAACACTGGGTGACAATACTTTTTACTTTTACTTGGGTCATATTATTCTAAAGTAACAGTACTCTTACTTGAGTACAATTTTTGGCTACTCTACCCACCTCTGATATTATTACATCCAAATGTATTTGTTGATACAATTTGATGTATGATTAATCTGAATCTGCAAAGTAACAAAATAGAAAACAAATGTAGTGGAGTAGAAGTATGAAGTAGCAGAAAAGGGAAATACTCAAGTAAAGTACATATACTTCAAATTGTACTTAAGTTCAGCACTACATATATTTAGAATAAACCAAACATCCTCATAAATGCACTTCATAAAAACGTTATTTCTCTCAATGGCTAATTATAAATTTGAGCTATTAATGCAGATAGTTTGTCTCAGACTTACCGGTGAGCTGCACAATGAGTTCAACCTTCAACATTAAAAGAAAAAAAATGGGAGATGGTTGATGAGTCTACGTTTTCTTCCTCTTCCTGATTTGTTCTCAACTGTTAAGAGGGGCACACCCAAGTCACAACTCTCCCACAAAGGTCATCAGATATACATAAAAAAAAGTAGAAATGCACCATGGATCTATCAGAACGATTTATTAGTGATGGGCAAAGGGAAGCTTCGAAACAGTTCGAAGCGATGTTTCAGTATGTGTTGAAGCCTTGAAACGAATATGAAACCTCACTCTACAGTGGCATCTAATCCACTTATGTGAACTACATGCTCTGGCCAAAGAAAACTCCTAAATATGTGCCACTATGAAATGAGCCGGTCTTAGGTTTCCTCAATTTAAGTAGAATACAGGTTGAATTAAAGAAACATTATTAAAAATAAATAAATAAATGACACATTGTAATATGCAATACAATAAAAGATTTGTATTCAAAAATAATATTTGTTCAGCTCTTTTTGAGCTGAGTCCGTTTCTTTTTTTGGATGACACTTCCCCTGCTTTTGAAAAAATCCTTTCACGGGGGACACTTAAAAATGTCTTAGTCAGTTGGTACAAATTAGGGAAGACAGCACGTCGCTCTTGCCAGTATTTCAAAGGATCTGCCCGTCTTGGAATAGTCGTTTCGAAACAGAGGCGTTCCTTCAATCACTGAACTACAGTCACGTGACATGGGCGTTTCAGAACCGCTTTTCGGCACAACATTTCGAAACG
Organism: Eutrigla gurnardus; assembly: GCF_963514095.1. Lineage (NCBI taxonomy): Eukaryota > Metazoa > Chordata > Actinopteri > Perciformes > Triglidae > Eutrigla > Eutrigla gurnardus. The sequence continues at coordinate 10,313,168 of NC_139929.1, read as the reverse complement.
TTTCGATCCGGGGGTGCAGTCGAATAGTCTTTTTTGCTTAGGAAGGTTCCTAACTGAAGAAGTGACCCGGAAGTAAACAAGTGGCCGCCATGATAAGAGCCGTTCGGATTCTCTAAATGCAAAGGAAAGGAGCTCCAATGCTTCCTTTCAGAGCTACTTTAGCATAGGATGCAACGGACCTTCCTATGCGATAGGAAAGGAGATTACGCCGACCCACAATTCTTTGCGAGAGCAACATTTAAAGTGCCGCACACCTCGGCCATTAATTGATGATGAATTTCAAAATAAAAGCCCACTTAATAGTCAAATATGATCAATATTTCCCTCAAGTACAGATCCACGTTAAGAGGAAACTCCCTGTTTCTTTAATTTTGAAAATCCACATCAGATCTTCCTGAAATTATCTGAGTGCAGCTCTGAGGTTGAGTACTATCAGTCTGAAGTGAAATTAGTCTGTGGAAACAGGGAGTTTTCGTTCAAAGTAAATCTGAAATCAAAGGGAAATGTCATCAAAAATGTCACATTTTAAAGGGCTTTAATTTTGAAAATCCACATCAGATCTTCCTGAAATTATCTGAGTGCAGCTCTGAGATTGAGTACTATCAGTCTGAAGTGAAATGAGTCTGTGGAAATAGGGAGTTTTCTTTTAAAGTAAATCTGAAATCAAACGAAATGTCATCAAAAATGTCACATTTCAGAGGGCTTTCATTTTGAAAATCCACATCAGATCTGAGTGCAGCTCTGAGGTTGAGTACTATCAGTCTGAAGTGAAATTAGTCTGTGGAAACAGGGAGTTTCCTCTTAACGTGAATCTGAATTTGAGGGAAATATTGAAAATATTTTGAATTTCAGAGGGCTTTAATTTTGAAAATCCACATCAGATCTTCCTGAAATTATCTGAGTGCAGCTCTGAGGTTGAGTACTATCAGTCTGAAGTGAAATTAGTCTGTGGAAACAGGGAGTTTTCTTTCAAAGTAAATCTGAAATCAAAGGGAAATGTCATCAAAAATGTCACATTTCAGAGGGCTTTAATTTTGAAAATCCACATCAGATCTTCCTGAAATTATCTGAGTGCAGCTCTGAGGTTGAGTACTATCAGTCTGAAGTGAAATTAGTCTGTGGAAACAGGCAGTTTCCCTCCAATAGCAATCTGAACTTGAGGGAAATATGGATGATATTTGACATTTCAGAGGGCTTTAATTTTGAAAATCCACATCAGATCTGCCTGAAATGATCTGAGTGCAGCTCTGAGGTTGAGTACTATCAGTCTGAAGTGAAATTAGTCTGTGGAAACAGGGAGTTTTCGTTCAAAGTAAATCTGAAATCAAAGGGAAATGTCATCAAAAATGTCACATTTTAAAGGGCTTTAATTTTGAAAATCCACATCAGATCTTCCTGAAATTATCTGAGTGCAGCTCTGAGATTGAGTACTATCAGTCTGAAGTGAAATGAGTCTGTGGAAATAGGGAGTTTTCTTTTAAAGTAAATCTGAAATCAAAGGGAAATGTCATCAAAAATGTCACATTTCAGAGGGCTTTCATTTTGAAAATCCACATCAGATCTGACTGAAATTATCTGAGTGCAGCTCTGAGGTTGAGTACTATCAGTCTGAAGTGAAATTAGTCTGTGGAAACAGGGAGTTTCCTCTTAACGTGAATCTGAATTTGAGGGAAATATTGAAAATATTTTGAATTTCAGAGGGCTTTAATTTTGAAAATCCACATCAGATCTTCCTGAAATTATCTGAGTGCAGCTCTGAGGTTGAGTACTATCAGTCTGAAGTGAAATTAGTCTGTGGAAACAGGGAGTTTTCTTTCAAAGTAAATCTGAAATCAAAGGGAAATGTCATCAAAAATGTCACATTTCAGAGGGCTTTAATTTTGAAAATCCACATCAGATCTTCCTGAAATTATCTGAGTGCAGCTCTGAGGTTGAGTACTATCAGTCTGAAGTGAAATTAGTCTGTGGAAACAGGCAGTTTCCCTCCAATAGCAATCTGAACTTGAGGGAAATATGGATGATATTTGACATTTCAGAGGGCTTTAATTTTGAAAATCCACATCAGATCTGCCTGAAATGATCTGAGTGCAGCTCTGAGGTTGAGTACTATCAGTCTGAAGTGAAATTAGTCTGTGGAAACAGGGAGTTTCCTCTTAACGTGGATCTGTACTTGAGGGAAATATTGATCATATTTGACTATTAAGTGGGCTTTTATTTTGAAATTCATCATCAGAAACTCCAGCTATTGTGTTAATTTTTACGTTGGACTATTTATTCACACAGATGAAATGTCATGGCCTCATGAATTAGGATGGTAAAATGAATTAAGTAAATAATCAATGAATTAACTCCTTAAATGTTCAATTAATTAATTAACTAATCGACTGAATGAATGAAATCATGTTAACTTGTAAAGTGTGTTCATAGGTCGGTGCTTTTATTTTGAATTCCGTTCATGGACTGCATTACCGTATTAGCTAACGTATACAAGCACCACAAATCAACTGGCGGCTAGGTTGACTGGGGATTTTGGAGTGGAGGCGGGCTTGACCGCAGTGAATTCTACTCGCTGGCAAAAAAAAATTCAATGCCGCCGCCGGCTAGTTCAAGCGGCAACTCTCTGTGGAACTTTCTGTTGACGTCAACTGTCAATCATCTCTATTCTACATTCTGATTGGTACTCGCTTCACTCGCATCGCAGAAAGTTAAAGTTATTTTCTCTCCGTCCCCGCCCACACATCACATCGCCTGTCCTGGACACATTCCGCTAGAACACATTCACATTCATTGACTGTTGTCGCTCAGAGATGGGCGAGTGGAGACGTATATGAACGAGGCTTTAGTCAAAACCAAAACACCAAGGAAGGCTGAGGAATAGTCACTTATATTAATAATAAAAATAACAATAATAATAGTCATAATAAACTAATAGTATAAAGGCTCAGCACTGTGTTTTAGTCATTTTTGTTTTCATCTTTTCTTGAATGCTTAAACTCCTCAACCCCATTTAGTATGTCAACATTTGTATCAGTACCAGCAGTTTGTAAGAAATTGGTCAGTATTTGATATGTCATATTTTGGTTCTCAAAATTCACCAAATTGATGCATTAAAATGAAATTATTAGGAAACGGTTTGATACAAGCTGCAGAACAAAATCGCAACCAAATGTCACATTAAAAGAGGCATCATCAGTAAACAGAAACTCAAGTCAGCCAGCAGATGGCTCTCAACCTCTTCTAAGTTTCCTGTCACGTTCTGTACAAACAGATCAGGGAAATTCCCAGAAGCACTTGAACTAGTTCACACACCATCATCAACAGGAAATCCAATGACATTAGCTCAACAGTACACTAAAAAGATAAACACACTTTTATGAATAAACTGGGCAACAGTGTGCAGGATCTCTTGCTTAAAAAACCCCTGCATGAACTGCAAGCATCGCCTGTTTGTTTAGCTTCACATCAACTCAAGATGTTCACAGAGGAAGGGGTCGGCCTCACAGAGGAACTCAATCATCTCTGAACTAGCAGCTTCGCCTTTCTTCCTCACCGTGTCGATAACAAAACGTGCTTTGTCTCTTTTGCTTTGCATCTCGTCCGCCGACTCCCTCTCAGAATCCGACATCACCGCTTTCTCAAACAGTTTGTCCAGCAGACTTTTGAGAACAGGTCCTGATATCCCATCGACGAAGCTGCTCCGTATGCCAAACAGCCTCTCGTTAGGCTGGAGATTCAGAGCGCTCGCCACACGGCACCTCTTGACACCTGTGGATGAAAGACAAACTCTTCTTTCCCAGACACTGTGGGAGCTGTTGGTGTCTCTCAAAATCAGCTTAATATGTTTCAGCGTTGTTTCCCAATTCACCTGGAATGATGGGAAGAAGTTGTCATAGTCGTCACAGTCAAACTCTGCTTCTGTGGGTTGAACTAAAACCGAGTCGTCTTCGGGACAAGTGGACAGAGTGTATTCCTGCTTGGGGTGTAGTTTACAGTGTGGGGACGTCTCTATGTAGCGCTCATCTCCATCTAACTTCTTCCTGAATCGCAGCACGTCCCGGAGCACCACGTTCCTCGGTAGCAACAACACATTGAGGAGGGATTCAGGATCAGGACCATCCGGAGGCCTGTAGAACAGGAGAACCAGCGCTCGGACCGGGTCAGGTGGTGAGTCTTCATCCTTGACATTACCAAAACCAGAAAACCCATTGATTTTTATGACAACGTGAGATTCTGTTACCTTGTGAGGGCTGATAAACTCAACGCCGTCATCGGTCACATGAGTGACTGACAGGAAATCACATCCGCCGGTGGAGCTGATCTCACAGTGTGGGAGATGAAGCCAGCACACAGACTGCTGCACACATTTGATGTCAAACAGGGGTCCTGCAGGCTTCTTGTGATGCTGGTCCAGTAGTCTCCTGTCCCAAGGGACAGTCCTGTAGACCACGTCCCCTCCTCCTTCCATGTGAAACACCAAGCCTGTCACACTGCACAGGTACAGGCCTGGGCAGGAGCACTGGAACAGGTAGGTTTCATCGTTTTCATCAGCAGCCATATCAGGTGTAAACTCCTCATATGTGGTTTTTAGCAGCATGTCAGGTAAGCTTTCAGTTGATCTAAAGGTCTTGCTCTCTTCAGAGGTTGTTCGACTAAGTGAAGGCATGCTGTGAGAACGAGGCGGGCAGCGGGAATCTCTCCTGGGTGGATCTCCCGGCAGGGTGTTTGTGACTAAGTAGTTCACAGCTTTAACAGGTACGTCCACTTCCAACAGGGCATCACTACACGCCCCTGGATCTCCGTCAGACTGCACAGAACAGAGCTCAAATCCATCTGGTGGTATGCCTCCTTCAGGGCAGACAGTTGAATCCTGGATGATCGTGGGTTTGCCTTGTGGACATGGAGGTCCAGCAACAGCTGGAATAATGAATTGAGAGCAGATGGGTGTAGCAGAGTCTGAACCACCACTAGTGGAGAGTTGAAGGGTGGGAGGACCAGCTGTTGCATTCAGCTCCATTTCCAGGGTTTTATCAGACTCTGCTGCAGAGGAGAGGCTTGTTACCATTGCTCTTTCTGTGAGTGCACCAGGTGGAGGTTGATCTAACATGTAGGCAGGGCAATCAGTGGTCAAAGCATTAAAGCAATATTTCTTATATTTTTTCAGTTTTGGGAAGATGGGGCTCCTGGTTCGCTTCCGAGCAAGTGCAGAAGACATCTGTATGTCGGAATGCTGACCCGGGTCAAAATATGCTATGTTAGATGAACCAAACTGATGATGCTTTGTCTCAGACAGAAGACTACTAGTCCACTCATCGTCTGTCTCAGACAGAGCAGCACCACGTGGCTCATAGTCCCTCTTAGACAGAGGACCACCAAGCAGCTCATCGTATGTCTCGGATGGAGGACGACCAAGCTGCTCATAGTTCCCCTCAGACAGAGGACAACCAACCCACTCATCGTCTGTGTCAGACAGAGCACCATCACATGGCTCATCGTATATATCGGACTGAAGAAGAAAAAACTGCTCAAAGTGCTCCTTAGACAGAGCCCCTGCTCTTCTGGAGTTAAGAAGACACATATTCACATTGTTCCCCTCAGACTGAGGACTTCCAAACTGAGGCTGGCGAATTCGAGTTGGACGGCTTCGAAGGACTGGGGAGCGGGGCGAACTATCTCTGCAGATCCTGGACAGAGCTCTCCTGATCGCTCTGGCTGCCCTGCTGAAACACGATTCTTCTCTTTCTTCTCCTGTATGTCTCACAGCTGACGTCATTATAACGCGTTCTCAAGTGTCACAATCAGAATATCTGGAGCTGAATATCACTTGTTAGTCTTTTTGAGATGACGATAATGATGTTTTCTCTTGCTTTTAAGCTTCCTCTTCAGCCCCGGAAAAATGCACTTCACATTGCTTTTTTCATGTCTCATCTTTTTCTTTTCACATGTATGATTATCTTTTAATCTCTTGATGTTTTTAAATGACGCCCATCCAGTTGTTTCTCCGGCTCTGCACCCTGAAATAAAATGACAAAAAATGTAAATCTCTAATCTTTCAGTTCATTTATTCAACAGAATTTTTACAGATGTTTAACCACAAATGATAACCAATATACTAGAATACACAATGCTGCAGGTAAATACTTTTACTCAACTTCTGTACAGTTTTGAGGTACTTATATTTGCATTTGATGCATCTTTCTACTTCTCTACATCTATTTGATAACTTAAGTTTGTTGTTAATAAATCAATTCATACATTTTAATTCAATTGTTAAAACGAGCTCCATCTTTACCTGCTGCAACATCAAAATACAAATAAATCTTACATAAATCTATAAATATATATCTGAAAGGCAAAATCTTAACGTACTTATTTTGTATTTTGCTGCCAATACTACTTTTCCTTAAATACCATTTTGAATGCAGGACTTTTACTGAAGTAAACGATTTGAATACTTCTTCCACCAGACATAACTCTTCATCACCGTTTTCTTTTCACTTTGCCCAAGACTAATAAAGAAGATAAGTTATATTTTAACGAACAACGACAAATGTTTTTGATTAAGTATAAGTTGTACAACTATGAGATAAAAAACAAATAAAGAAAATCTTGTGTTTTCAAACTGTAATTGTCATTTATTTGTAAAATGAAAAGACATTTTTTGTCATGTGTGATTCATGACGGACTTCTAATTTAACCTTTTTTTGTATAACAAATCTTCAATTAGGAATCTTACAAAAATATTTTCCTCACTCAAGATTAAGAAAGTAAAAGATTTGAATACTTCATCACTGTTTTCTTTTCACTTTGCCCAAGACTAATAAAGAAGATAAGTTATAGTTTAGTCCATTTAAAAAATGAACAACAACAAAATAAATGATAAACACAAAGTCTAATAATAGCTCAGTTCTGTTAAAAGGAAAAAAGCGAGAGGAAGCTTCAAAACCAACTCAGCCATGACAGGAAATGAATCTGGGTCAGAGAAGGTTAAAGAAGAAAAAAAACCCCAATCAACAAGCAATTAAATGGTAAAAATATATTTAAAATAAAAAATCAATTAATGCAGAATTATTCAAATGTCCACCCAATTAACAGCATTAATAACAAATATTCTAAATAAAAGGTCAATGGCAGGTTAATTTCATTTTAAAGTATAAAAGTATTAGCATAAAAATGTACTTTAAGTTCTAAAGTAAAAAGATTTGTCAGAATGGTCCATTTCAGAATTATACATACATTACATTTGAATTATTGATGCATTCATGTGTTAATTTAATGTTGCAGCCGGTAAAGGTGGAGCTCAGCATCAATACACGTAAATCGTAATCTATATTATTACATCCAAATGTATTTGTTGATAAAATTTGATGTGTGATTAATCTGAATCTGCAAAGTAACAAAATAGAAAACAAATGTAGTGGAGAAGTATGAAGTAGCAGAAGAGGGAAATACTCAAGTAAAGTACAAATACTTCAAATTGTACTTAAGTTCAGCACTACATATATTTAGAATAAACCAAAAATCCTCATAAATGCACTTCATAAAAACGTTATTTCTCACAATGGCTAATTATAAGTGTGAGCTATTAATGCAGATATTTTGTCTCAGACTTACCGGTGAGCTGCACAATGAGTTCAACCTTCAACATTAAAAGAAAAAAAATTAAAATGTCAGAGATGGTTGGTGAGTCTGCGTTTTCTTCCTCTTCCTGATTTGTTTTTAACTGTTAAGAGCAAGCAATGGGGCGCACCCAAGTCACAACTCTCCCACAAAGGTCATCAGATATACATAAAAAAAAAAGTAGAAATGCACCATGGATCTATCAGAACGATTTATCCTCTCGAGTTATTAAATAAATTATTCTACTGCATGAATAATAAATTGTCAATCAAATATTTTTAAAAGCAGTGTTTATTTCTATGTTATGTTCTTTATATCTTCATGGACATTTGTTTTTTCTCTGCCATTCTGCATAAGTTATTAAATAAAAAACAATGATTGTGGACATTTCATCAGCAGTTGATATGACCTTTAAGGTAAATGTTTTACCTTTAAAACGTTTTCACTATAAAAGATGTTTTAAAGGTCAAATATTGTAAAAAGTGAGATATTTATGTCTTAAATTATATTATAAAGCATACTGTGAACATATTGAGACAGTCAAGTGAAGAAATTTACACAGTTCGTATTCAGAAACTGTTCCTTTAAATGAGCCGTTAGTACACATGTGATGTTACAAATATATAATATAAAGACCATTTTACACTTTTAAATGTAAATATTGTAAACGTCTTCAACGACAATATTGTAAACGTCTTCAACGACATACAAATATCTGGGGCTGCAGCTGGACGACAGATTGGACTGGACAGCAAACATGGAATCTGTCCACAGGAAAGGACAGAGCCGTCTGTACTTCCTGAGAAGGCTGGGGTCCTTTAACATCTGTAAAAAACTGCTGCGGATGTTCTACCAGTCTGTGGTGGCCAGCATCCTCTTCTACGCTGTGGTTTGCTGGGGAGGAAGCAGCAAGAAGAGGGACGCTGCCCGACGCTGGAAAGCAGACTGTTTCAGACCGATGGTGAATCGGTATTTGGACAGACAGTATCAGAAAAGACTTTCCGAGCATTAAAGCATGTAAAAAATCTCTAGTTGCAACACAACAAGAAATACAACCTGGAAATGATCATGATATACAGTATATGCTTTAAACCTGTTTTTTTTATCTTTATTGTTAAACTTTATTGTCCTCATTCCTATATGTTATTTCTGTATGGTGATGAAAATCTCAAAAAGTCAAATTTGGGTAGTACAGTACTTGACCAAAGGTGATTCTGATTGTTTTGGTAGATAAACAATCAACAGTACTTTGATGCACGCTCTTTAGTATTTTGCTTGATATTAATACAGGCTAAGGGCTACATTTCCTGTGACTTATAAAACTGTTTCTGTTGAATTATCTTGGTATTTTCAGAGGGAAGATGTTGTTGGAACAGCTTGCCATCTGCTTATCTTGAGACTTATTCTGGTGATTTTCTCCATTTTTCTGTCAATAAATCCCATGAAAAGATAAAACCCAATACAGAACGTATAAACTGAAAAATTACTACTTTTTTTCACATGGCTGTTTTTTTAGAAACATATTTACATCTCCAGTGGGAACAATGGGCATGGATCTGAGAGGCACGCACACACACACTTTGATGAAATGAATGATTTAATGTAGCTCTCTACCTCCAGGTGGACTATTGCTTTTCTGGTCAACGGGAAGGACGTGGCCATCCACTTTGAGATCAGAGCAATTTCAAAACACTTTCGTTCTTTCTTTCTACACACAATAACTCTTTCGTTTTGTACAAATGTTTTTATTTAAGTACAAGTTGCTATGCGCAACTATGCGATAAAAAAACAAATAAAGAAAATCTTGTGTTTTCAAACTGCAATTGTCATTTATTTGTAAAATGAAAAAACATTTTTTTGTCATGTGTGATTCATGATGGACTTCTGATTTAACCTTTTTTTTTCTATAACAAATCTTCAATTAGGAATCTTACAAAAATATTTTCCTCACTCAAGATCAAGAAGGAATGATCCAAAAATAACAATAATGATATAGTCAACTAAGGAACGCAACATAGGGAAGGCATAAATCCACAACACAAAACTCTCAGTCTTCAAAGACGATTCTCATCTCATACTTCAGGACCTTCTCCTCCAGGTATGAGCTGCAAAAAAAGAGAAAATCTATGGATATAAATCCTACTGTGACAGTGAAAACAGTAACAGATGCTTTGAAGGTGTAAGGCACACTTGTGAGTCAATAAGGTGGATGTAATGATGCCAAACATGCAGCATATTAACATACCATGGTGCTGTTATTGCCATTGAGGAGGATCTGGTCCAGTTTGGTTATCCTCCGCCCCTCTGGTGTGATTTCACTGAAACATATATTGAGTTCATTCAGCAGTTTGGTTGAAAAGTGACTGGACTCAATGCAAAAACAAGAGGTGCACTTACAATTCTGTCACATCTTCCAGGACCATATCTAACACAATGAGTTAAGGACAAAAACTGGAACAATATTCAGAGACAGTCAAATAATGCAGTTTGTCAAATATGAGAAAATACGTGGGTTTTTTCAGTCACATTGTAATTAATCTGGAAAGGATACTGACAAAGTCGTCGAAACCCAGCAGAGTCCCGACGATTTCTTTATCGGTTTTCATGACGATGTGAATTCGGGACCCAATACATTTGTCGACAAGCTCTAAAAGATGAAACACAAATTGAAATCCAGTGTTTTTTTTATTATTTTCTCTTTGCTCAATTGCACAGGAGTCCCTAATCATATGAAGTGATTAGTAGTCAGAATTAAATAATTGATTCTCATTTCAGTTATTTTTCAGTCACATCCTACAAATGTGAGGATTTCATGTCTCCTTGTCATACATGATAGTAGACTTTTACTATATTTGGGTCACTGCAAGTTATACTTATTTTCATTTTAAATTAATTCTTCAATGCAATCGACTAATTCTGTCTATAAAAGGTGGTCAGTTTATCTGACTAACAGCCAAAAATATAAGGATATTTAATCAGTTAACAAATATTGAGCGATCCCTTCAAACAATGCCGCGGTGAAAATCGTACTTAAAGTATTACAAGTAGAACCTGTGACTGTACTCGTTGAGGTGGAGCTCATTTTTTACCAGTTCATTCATTTTTCATTATGGATCTATTTGCTGATTATACCGTCCATTAATTATTTTCCCTTATAACAAGACATTTGAGTAACGTTAAGGAAATTAACCTGTATGTAGCCTAACTTATACAACAAAATAAAACTGCCAATCTGGTACGTTATGCTAATAGCACTCGCAAAGACGGCTAACGTTAGTATCTAGCGGCTCTAATAATAGGCCTAAACAGGAGGGCAGCAGCGCTTATTTAAGGGGGAATCCTCGCGGCTCGTTTGGCTCATCAACGTTCTGTTTTCCCTAGTGATGGGCAAAGGGAAGCTTCGAAACAGTTTGAAGCGATGTTTCAGTATGTGTTGAAGCCTTGAAACGAATATGAAACCTGACTCTACAGTGGCATCTAGTGGCCACTTCTGTGAACTACTTGCTCTGGCCAAAGAAAACTCCTAAATATGTGCCACTATGAAATGAGCCGGTCTTAGGTTTCCTTAAGTTAAGTAGAATACAGGTTGAATTAAAGAAACATTAAAAATAAATAAATGACACATTGTTATATGCAATACAATAATCAAAGATTTTTATTCAAAAATAATATTTGTTCAGCTCTTTTTGAGCTGAGTCCGTTTCTTTTTTTGGATGACACTTCCCCTGCTTTTGAAAAAATCCTTTCACAGGGTACACTTGTTGCAGGGACACTTAAACATTTCTTAGTCAGTTGGTACAAATTAGGGAAGACAGCACGTCGCTCTTGCCAGTATTTCAAAGGATCTGCCCGTCTTGGAATAGCCGTTTCGAAACAGAGGCGTTCCTTCAATCACTGAACTACAGTCACGTGACATGGGCGTTTCAGAACCGCTTTTCGGCACAACATTTTGAAACGTTTCGATCCGGGGGTGCAGTCGAATAGTCAAAAAATAAGGGGTGCAGTCGAATAGTCTGTTTTGCTTAGGAAGGTTCCTAACTGAAGAAGTGACCCGGAAGTAAACAAGTGGCCGCCATGATAAGAGCTGTTCGAATTCTCTAAATGCATAGGAAAGGAGCTCCAATGCTTCCTTTCAGAGCTCCTTTAGCATAGGATGCAACGGACCTTCCTATATGAAAGGAAAGGAGATTATGCCGACCCACAATTCTTTGCGAGAGCAACATTTAAAGGCCCCTACACACCGCCCAGACGTCCAACTGCCTTATCCGACCACTCTCCGCCCACTCTGTTGCCTCTCGTCTGACCCGTTCGGTAGAAAAGTTGCGTTGTACACACAGCTTCGACGTGCTTCCGACACCACAGCAGCGTGTACGTTCTGCGCTTGCGCGAGATGCAATAAGCCTCCTTAACAGCGGGTGGCGCTAGTCTCGTGCCAGTACTCCAAAACAGGAAATGACGGAACGGAGTGCAGATAAAAACAATGCACACACAGTCTTGGTTCAGTATTCGTTCGACTCGAGAAGACCTTTGTGGACTAAATACTTGGCATTTCTGGAAAGATGACTCTGGCTAGGGTGACACTCGCGTTGTGTGCTCTCGGGCTCATTATTTTACGAAGACGTCGTCTCAGTAGGGAACGAGTAATACGGAGTTCACCATCGTCACTTCCGCCCCGCCCACACACCGCCATTGGATACTCTGATTCGCTAGCACACCGCCAATCAGAGTATCCAATGGCTCAGAAAGGAAGCATTGGAGCTCCTTTCCTTTGCATTTAGAGAATTCGAACAGCTCTTATCATGGCGGCCACTTGTTTACTTCCGGGTCACTTCTTCAGTTAGGAACCTTCCTAAGCAAAAAAGACTATTCGACTGAAAGGTTTTTTGTAGTCTGGGAGTGCTAATACTGATGTGCTCACTAAAACCTGTTTTAGTTGTTTGAAGGATTGTTCTGCCTCCTGCGTCCAAATAATATTATCCCCGGCTGCCATAGTTGATCATAGATTAGACCCTGCAGTGGTTGTGCTAATTCAGCGTAGTTAGCAATCCATTGCCTGCAAAAGCCTGTCATGTCTAAGAATGACATCATTTGCTTTTTTGTTTTTGTTTTTGGTTGTGGAGCTTGCAGAATAGCTTCTTTTCGTTTGTCATCGAGATGTTTTCCTTCCTGAGATATGTTAAAACCCAAATACTTCACCGTTTGTTTCCATAACTGGAGTTTGTTTCTACTTGCCTTGTGACCTTGTTCAGCTAAAAACTTCAGCAGCGCCAGAGTGTCTGTTTTACAGTCAGCTTGAGTTTTTGAAGCTATCAAAATATCATCGACATAGAGAATTTGACTTTGTTTTGGTGGGTTAAATTTGGCTAGATTAGAAGACATTGCCTGCGAGAAAATGTTAGGACTTTCACAATATCCCTGAGGGATCCTTGTGTAAGTGTACTTCTTTCCTCTGTATTGAAATGCAAACCAAAACTGTGAGTCTGGGTGCACTGGAATAGAGAAGAAAGCATTCGCTAGATCAATGACTGAGAAGAATTTGGCCTGTGGACTTAACTCATTTAGCAGCGTATGTGGATCTGGCACTAGGGGCGCCCTTGGTATCACAGCTCTGTTGACAGCCTGTAAGTCTTGAACCATGCGCCATCCGGTAGATGGTGCTTCTTTTTGACTGGAAACAGAGGTGTGTTTCAGGGTGACTCAGGACATTCTATGATGATTCCTGCTTTAGCCAGATCTTTTATGATTGGTTCTATGCCTGCTTCGGCCTCTGGTTTTAGTGGATCCTGACGTTGATATGGTCTGAATGATCCTTTTGGTGTAATTTTTATCGGTTCTATATCTTTTATTTTGCCCACATCTGCAGACCCAGTTGACCATAATATTAGTGGAACACCTGTTAACTGATGTTCTTCTTCTTCAGTTAATTGGTATCATTCCGCCACGTTTTGTTTGTTCCCCCCTTTTAAATGAACAGCCTTTGTACCGTTTTGTTACCCAATTTAGCTGCATGATATAAATCTCCAATTTGGGTAAAAAGCTAACTCCCCAATAAGTTAACTGGGCATAGTTTTGAGATGGCCATCGATGTGTGTACTTTTCTTTTGGTGATAGGATCCTCGATCCACACTGGGTCGCACATTGGTTCGATCATCACATGCCCTGTGGCTGACTTAACTCTGAGTCCGTCTGACCTTGATTTAATTAGACCCCCAGCATCTTCCTCCCGCACAACTGATTTGTATGCTCCGATATCGCACAGGAATTTTATTTTGCGATTGTTTACTTTTAATGTAACAAACGGCTTCTCTCCGAGGCTTAACAAGGCGTCTATTGTTACCACTGAAAGGACTTTAGCTGCCTCTGTGTCTGCTCCCTGTGTGTGTGTGTGTGTGTGTGTGTGCGGAGATCCTGTGTGCTGTGTGTGTGTGTGTGTGTGTGCCAGTACGACCTGTCTGCTGAGATAGTCATGCAGGTGGTGATTCTCGGCACCGGGGAGATGCCGTCTGAGTCCTCTGCCTCTGCCTCCTCCTCGTCCTCCTCCGGACCTGCAGTCTCTCACCCAATGTCCAGTTTTAGCAAACATCGTTCTCTCGATCTGCTCCCCTCCGCGCCCCCTCCTCTCCCTCCTTCTCCTCCTCCTCTCTGCCATCCACCCCGCTTTCTCGGTGCACCCTCTCGGTAAAACACATTGCAATCACTCCTCCAATCATCATCATCAAAACAAAGTAGTCACTTATCTTCTCCTTTCCCTTGTTTCTGTGTATGTGATGAAATAAGAGGATTGAATGTCTTACCGCTACGGGTTTTACCCCCTTGTTCTGCGTCCCATGGGTGGCCTGGTATTTGCGGAGCGGAGGCTTCTGGCGGTTCGGAGGAGGCCGGAACATGTGCCGGCCTGGGGTGGAGTGGAGGTGGCCGCAGATGAGGCTGATCTGGGTAGGGGGAGGGACAGGCGTCGGACCCAGAGGGACTCCGTCATCATCTCTCCGTTGTTCTAGAGAATAAAGAACAGGATAAAGATTAGAACTTGTCTGTTTGTGTGCTTCTTTTTCTTTTCTCTCCTGCTCTAGTTTTTTATTCCTGTCTTCCTTTTCCTGCTTTTCCTGTTCTAATTTTCTCTTTCTATCTTCTTCCTCTTGCTTTTCCTGTTCGACTTTCTTAATCCTATCTTCCTCCTCCTGCCTCGCCTGTTCTAATTTTTCTTTCTATCTACCTCCTCTTGCTTTTCCTGTTCGACTTTCTTATTTCTTTCTACTCAGCTTCCGTGTTCCGGCCGCAACACGAATGGCTGTTACCCATCATATTTTATTTATATCTAGTTCACTCTATTCTATTTTATTCTGTATAGATTGTATATATATATATATATATATATATATATATATATATATATATATATATATATATATATACGAACAACTTTTAACAAACAATAAAAAAAAATACACATAAAAAACTTAAGTTTGTCTTACCTGAGTGACTGCGCGGTTTTGATAACTCAGGCGGCCTGGGGGATCAAAGTAGTTCACGTCGTTCCAAAGACGTATTTACTGGCCTCAAGACCCAGTACTTTGAGGCAGGGATCAAAGTAGGTCTCGTCGTTCCAAAGACGTACCTTATACTGTTCTTAGACCCAGTACTCTTAGGTGCTTGACCTTGTATTTTTACTGACTTAGCAAGACTCCCTCCTAATCAAAACTAGTCAGATAGGAGTATCCTATTTTTTTTTATTTTTTGTAACTGGTCGACTTTCGTCAACACAGTTCTCTGTGTCTTGCTAAATGAGTAGAAACCTTTCCTTCCTATTTGTTAAAACCCTATTCTCGGCAAGTTGAGAATCCTGGATTCTACTATACGGTGCTTTTTGGGCCTCAAACCCACGGACTTTAAACCTAGGAATCCTTGGCAGCTCCACAGTGCTTTTCGGGCATCAAACCCCCAGACTTTGAACCTAGCTGCACTACCGGTTACAAACACAGTCTTCGAGATCCTAGATCTCGGATGTTTTACCGAAATGGTGGAAATACCCTCACTCAGGAATTTTTCTTCTTCTTTTTTTTTTTTTTTTCAAACACAATGAGTAAACCCTTTTTTTCTGATTGGTTAATACTCTACCTAATTTCTTTTTGATGCCTCAGATTCCTCCTTCGTTCGGACCCCGTCACCGCTCTCCTCTCCAGCCGGGCCCGCCTTGCAAGGTGTTCAGGTCCGGTAGTTGGAGAGGAGAAACAGATATTGGGCCCCACGTTGGGCGCCAAATGTTAAAAGAAATTTTCCGTAAACGAATAAATTCACCAAAGGAGGAGATCGGAGACAAAAGTAAAGTCGACGTCTGACTTTAATCTTGATCAAGAGGAGCAGTTACAATGCAACAACGCATGAGGATGCTACAGAGGAAGTGCTCAAATCATTGTTGTGACTTGAGTCTTTTAAAGGCACAGGAGATAATGCGTCACTGACAGTTAACCTTCATGTAGAACAAGACATCATGACTACCAGGCCTCTGATAACATTTAGGTCAGCCATGGGGATTCTAAAGTAATAAACAGTTCAACACATAAAGCTGTAACCTGAACAAAGAAAACTTTAAGACATGAGGTTATACAAAATTCTTATAACACATTTAGTATGTCAACATTTGTATCAGTACCAGCAGTTTGTAAGAAATTGGTCAGTATTTGATATGTCATATTTTGGTTCTCAAAATTCACCAAATTGATGCATTAAAATTAAATTATTAGGAAATGGTTTGATACAAGCTGCAGAACAAAATCGCAACCAAAAAGAAGTATTTAATCTCCTAAATGTCACATTAAAAGAGGCATCATCAGTAAACAGAAACTCATGTCAGCCAGCAGATGGCTCTCAACCTCTTCAAAGTTTCCTGTCACGTTCTGTACAAACAGATCAGGGAGATACCCAGAAGCACTTGAACTAGTTCACACACCATCATCAACAGGAAATCCAATGACATTAGCTCAACAGTACACTAAAAAGATAAACACACTTTTATGAATAAACTGGGCAACAGTGTGCAGGATCTCTTGCTTAAAAAAACCCTGTATGAACTGCAAGCATCGCCTGTTTGTTTAGCTTCACATCAACTCAAGATGTTCACAGAGGAAGGGGTCGGCCTCACAGAGGAACTCAATCATCTCTGAACTAGCAGCTTCGCCTTTCTTTCTCACCGTGTCGATAACAAAGCGTGCTTTGTCTCTTTTGCTTTGCATCTCGTCCGCCGACTCCCTCTCAGAATCCGACATCACCGCTTTCTCAAACAGTTTGTCCAGCAGACTTTTGAGAACAGGTCCTGATATCCCATCGACGAAGCTGCTCCGTATGCCAAACAGCCTCTCGTTAGGCGGGAGATTCAGAGCGCTCGCCACACGGCACCTCTTGACACCTGTGGATGAAAGACAAACTCTTCTTTCCCAGACACTGAAGCTGTTGGTGTCTCTCAAAATCAGCTTAATATGTTTCAGCGTTGTTTCCCAAATCACCTGGAATGACGGGAAGAAGTTTTCATAGTCGTCACAGTCAAACTCTGCTTCTGTGGGTTGAACTAAAACCGAGTCGTCTTCGGAACAAGTAGACAGAGTGTATTCCTGCTTGGGGTGTAGTTTACAGTGTGGGGACGTCTCTATGTAGCTCTCATCTCCATCTAACTTCTTCCTGAATCTCAGCATGTCCCGGAGCACCACGTTCCTCGGTAGCAACAACACATTGAGGAGGGATTCAGGATCAGGACCATCTGGAGGCCTGTAGAACAGTAGAACCAGCGCTCGGACCGGGTCAGGTGGTGAGTCTTCATCCTTGACATTACCAAAACCAGAAAACCCTGTGATGTTTATGACAACGTGAGATTCTGTTACCTTGTGAGGACTGATAAACTCAACGCCGTCATCGGTCACATGAGCGACTGACAGGAAATCACATCCGCCGGTGGAGCTGATCTCACAGTGTGGGAGATGAAGCCAGCACACAGACTGCTGCGCACATTTGATGTCAAACAGGGGTCCTGCAGGCTTCTTGTGATGCTGGTCCAGTAGTCTCCTGTCCCAAGGGACAGTCCTGTAGACCACGTCCCCTCCTCCTTCCATGTGAAACACCAAGCCTGTCACACTGCACAGGTACAGGCCTGGGCAGGAGCACTGGAACAGGTAGGTTTCATCGTTTTCATCAGCAGCCATATCAGGTGTAAACTCCTCATATGTGGTTTTTAACAGCATGTCAGGTAAGCTTTCAGTTGATCTAAAGGTCTTGCTCTCTTCAGAGGTTGTTCGACTCAGTGAAGGCATGCTGTGAGAACGAGGCGGGCAGCAGGAATCTCTCCTGGGTGGATCTCCCGGCAGGGTGTTTGTGACTAAGTAGTTCACAGCTTTAAGAGGTACGTCCATTTCCAACAGGGCATCACTACACGCCCCTGGATCTCCGTCAGACTGCACAGAACAGAGCTCAAATCCATCTGGTGGTATGCTTCCTTCAGGGCAGACAGTTGAATCCTGGATGATCGTGGGTTTGCCTTGTGGACATGGAGGTCCAGTAACAGCTGGAATAATGAATTGAGAGAAGATGGGTGTAGCAGAGTCTGAATCACCACTAGTGGAGAGTTGAAGGGTGAGAGGACCAGCTGTTGCATTCAGCTCCATTTCCAGGGTTTTATCAGACTCTGCTGCAGAGGAGAGGCTTGTTACCATTGCTCTTTCTGTGAGCGCACCAGGTGGAGGTTGATCTAACATGTAGGCAGGAGAATCAGTGGTCAAAGCATTAAAGGAATATTTCTTATATTTTTTCAGTTTTGGGGAGATGGGGCTCCTGACTCGCTTCTCAGCAAGTCCAAGAGACTGTCTCTTGGGACGGTGATGCGACGCCAATGCTCTGTTAGATGAACCAAACTGATGATGCTTTGTCTCAGATGGAAGACTACTAGTCCACTCATCGTCTGTCTCAGACAGAGCATCATCACACGGCTCATCGTATTTATCGGACTGAAGACAACACACATACACATAGTTCTGCGCAAACCTAGGCCGGCGACTTCGAGTTGGACGGCTTCGAAGGACTGGGGAGCGGGGCGAACTATCTCTGCAGATCCTGGACAGAGCTCTCCTGATCGCTCTGGCTGCCTTGCTGAAACACAATTCTTCTCTTTCTTCTCCTGTATGTCTCACAGCTGACGTCATTATAACGCGTTCTCAAGTGTCACAATCAGAATATCTGGAGCTGAATATCACTTGTTAGTCTTTTTGAGATGACGATAATGATGTTTTCCCTTGTTTTTAAGCTTCCTCTTCAGCCCCGGGAAATATGAACTTCACATTGCTTTTTTCATGTCTAATCCTTTTCTTTTAATATATATGATTATCTTTTAATCTCTTGACGTTTTTAAATGTTTTAACGCCCATCCAGTTGTTTCTCCGGCTCTGCACCCTGAAATAAAATGACAAAAAATGTAAATCTCTAATCTTTCAGTTCATTTATTCAACAGAATTTGTACAGATGTTTAACCACAAATGATAACCAATATACTAGAATACACAATGCTGCAGGTAAATACTTTTACTCAACTTCTGTACAGTTTTGAGGTATTTATATTTGCATTTGATGCATCTTTCTACTTCTCTACATCTATTTGATAACTTAAGTTCATTGTTAATAAATCAATTCATACATTTAATTAATTTAATATATATCTGAAAGGGAAAATCTCAATGTACTTATTATGTATTTTGATGCCAATACTACTTTTCCTTAAATACCCTTTGGAATGCAGGACTTTTACTGAATTAAAAGATTTTAATACTTCCACCAGACATAACACTGCCCTTCATCACCATTTTCTTTTTCACTTTGCCCAAGACTAATAAAGAAGATAAATTATATTTTAGTCCATTAAAAAAACGAACAACGACTAAATAAACGATAAACACAAACACAAAAGCCTAATAATCGCTCAGTTCTGGTAAAAGGAAAAAAGCGAGAGGAAGCTTCAAAACCAAAGCAGCCATGATAGGAAATTAATCTGGGTCAGAGAAGGTTAAAAGGAAGAAAAAAAAACAATCAACAAGCAATTAAATGCTAAAATATATATATATATATATATATATATATATACACTCAACAAAAATATAAACGCAACACTTTTGTTTTTGCTCCCATTTTTCATGAGATGGAC
This sequence comes from Eutrigla gurnardus, assembly GCF_963514095.1. Taxonomy (NCBI): domain Eukaryota; kingdom Metazoa; phylum Chordata; class Actinopteri; order Perciformes; family Triglidae; genus Eutrigla; species Eutrigla gurnardus. Next base: position 10,293,376 of record NC_139929.1, on the reverse strand, counting down.
TTAAAGATCTAAAATTCATTCCAGATACACAATATTACCATTTCTCTCAAACATTGTTCACAAATCAGTCTAAATGTGTGATAGTGAGCACTTCTGCTTTGCTGAGATAATCCATCCCACCTCACAGGTGTGCCACATCAAGATGCTGATCTGACATCATGATTAGTGCACAGGTGTGCCTTAGACTGTCCACAATAAAAGGCCACCCTGAAATGTGCATTTTTTTTGCTTTATTGGGGGTCTGGGGACTCAGAACCAGTCAGTATCTGGTGTGACCATTTGCCTCATGCAGTGCAACACATCTTCTTTGCATAGAGTTTATCAGATTGTCAATTGTGGCCTGTGGAATGTTGGTCCACTCCTCTTCAATGGCTGTACGAAGTTGCTGGATATTAGTGGGAACTGGTACACGCTGTCGTATACGCCGGTCAAGCACATCCCTCAATGGGTGACATGTCCGGTGAGTATGCTGGCCATGCAAGAACTGGGACATTTTCAGCTTCCAAGAATTGTGTACAGATCCTTGCAACATGGGGCCGTGCATTATCTTGCTGAAACATGAGGTGATGTTCATGGATGTATGGCACAACAATGGGCCTCAGGATCTCATCACGGTATCTCTGTGCATTCAAAATGCCATCAATAAAATGCACCTGTGTTCTTCGTCCATAACAGATGCCTGCCCATACCATAACCCCACCACCACCATGGGCCACTCGATCCACAACATTGACATCAGCAAAGCGCTCACCCACACGACGCCACACACGCTGTCTGCCATCTACCCTGAACAATGTAAACCGAGATTCATCCGTGAAGAGAACACCTCTCCAACGTGCCAGATGCCATCGAATGTGAGCATTTGCCCACTCAAGTCTGTTACGGCGACGAGCTGGAGTCAGGTCAAGACCCCGATGAGGACGACGAGCATGCAGTTGAGCTTCCCTGAGACGGTTTCTGACAGTTTGTGCAGAAATTGTTTGGTTATGCAAACCAATTGTTTCAGCAGCTGTCTGAGTGGCTGGTCTCAGACGATCTTGGAGGTGAACCTGCTGGATGTGGAGGTCCTGGGCTGGTGTGGTTACACGTGGTCTGCGGTTGTGAGGCCGGTTGGATGTACTGCCATATTCTCTGAAACGCCTTTGGAGACGGCTTGTGGTGGAGAAATGAACATTCAATGCCCGAGCAACAGATCTGGTTGACATTCCTGCTGTCAGCTTGCCAATTGCACGCTCCCTCAATGCTTGTGGCATCTGTGGCATTTTGCTGTGAGACAAAACTGCACATTTCAGAGTGGCCTTTTATTGTGGGCAGTATAAGGCACACCTGTGCACTAATCATGATGTCAGATCAGCATCTTGATGTGGCACACCTGTGAGGTGGGATGGATCATCTCAGCAAAGCAGAAGTGCTCACTATCACACATTTGTGAACAATGTTTGAGAGCAATGGTAATATTGTGTATCTGGAATGAATTTTAGATCTTTAAGTCCATCTCATGAAAAATGGGAGCAAAAACAAAAGTGTTGCGTTTATATTTTTGTTGAGTGTATATATATATATAAAAAAAAATCAATTAATGCAGAATTATCAACGGCAGGTTAATTTAATTTTAAAGTATAAACGTATTAGCATCAACATGTACTTTAAATTCTAAAAGTAAAAAGTAGTGGTGGGCATAGATTAATTTTTTTAATCAAGATTAATCTCACTGTAATCTTGGAATTAATCTTGATTAAAATGGCTCATTTGAATTCTGCCGAAGGCATTCATAATATGTGTGCTACCTAAATAATGACTTACTAATTCCGCATTGCAAAAGGTGCAAACAACCTTAGTCTTGTCGAGGTTTCCATTGGGAAGCTTCTTAAAAATATTTTTTTCCTGAAGCAAACCAGGTGTTGTGCCAGTGTAGGTATCCCCGACAGATATTGTTTCCCCTGGCTGCGGGAGCGCGCATTCATTCAGGCGGAAGCCTGAAGGCGGAGCAACGTTATGATTTTATTCTTTTGTACGTCGTAACTTCGTACTAGTACTGAACGGCAAAACGAAGGTAATCATTTCCTCATGTGATTTGACATATAACACGCTGTAATTCAAGTCCTGGTATGGAATTTGTCGAACTAAATATACGTCAATATCCAAAATCAAGACCACTGTGATTGTTTTCTGGCTTCAATTACGTCTATTTAAGCTACTTCACTCGAAATGTACTATAGTAGACAGATGAAGTCTGAGGATCAAATGATTTATTTTGTGTGTTCTTTAGATACTACTCTATAACCTCTGTGATTATGAGCACGTTTCTTCTCTTATACACAAAGTTATGGGGGGAAACAGATTATTTCAGACGTTTACCTGTCTGCCAGAATTTGTATCCCCCCCTCAAAATAGACAGAGGAAGTAGCTCCCGCAGCCAGGGGAAACAATTTCTGTCGGGGATACCTACACTGGCACAACACCCCTACAGTGCAATTCGGCCAGGTATACATCCGCGCTGAAATGAAAGTGACAGTCATCATAGCAGTGGCGAGCGGTGACCATTTACTGTGGTCATGCTGAAGTGTCAATACCATGCGCGCCCGTGGGGGGGCATTATATTTTTTAATAAAAAATATAATATGGTTAGTGGAAACAGCTTGTAGTGATCACGTTGGTCCAGAGTACATTTGATCACTATAAGCGGTTGATTACTAAAACCGAATTGTTATTACAGTATTTCACTTATTTTTTTTATGGAGAACATCATCTAAATGCCAGTTGTATAGTTTTTCAATGAGAAAAATGTAACGAAGCGGTCGTCAGCGCGATCCTCTCGTCAGCTCCAAACTCACCCGTCTGCACCTCAATCACAGACCACAGCTGGTTTTCCGCACATCATTTACAGTAACTCACTGACATGTCTCAGATCAGTAGGCACTGCTGCCGGTGTGTTTTTAAAACGAACTAGGCTAGTAGCGCCGCAGATTTCTCATTCCCCACCTTGTTTGACTGAGAGTGTTTCGAGATGGTTTTCATGAATGAACAGGCAATATGTCGCTGTCAGACCGGATCGTTTGACGGGAGGGGGGTCGGCTAGCTAGCCATTTATGTTTCTCATACGCGCTAGCTTGAGAGTGACGGACGGAATTCTTTGCAGTCTTTGTGATATTTCCTTCAGGAGTAGGCCGACCACTTGAAATTATAGCTTTCTTTTCCTCAAAAGGTCTCCGCGAAAACGGCACTGAACGCAAAGCCTGAATATAATTAATATTTTCAGCCATTTTGACCAGGCTACACAATGAATGAACCACTACAGTTTCCCGCTGAACAATTCAAACAAGTCATTTTTGCGCATGCGCGTTGGCAGATAAGCTGCTTCACTGACAGCTTTTTTGCCATTCAAAACGCTCATCTACAGTAAACACAGCCTTTAGCAGTAACTGTACTAGTCGGTGTCACAGTGCGCATGCGCGAAACAAGCTGTCAGTTTTCCAGCTTTTCGCAAGCAAAACGGGACAGATTAGGCACGGATTTAAGACCAAAACAGTAAAACTAAGGTATTGTATAATTGAACACACTGCCAGATTAATATTTTCAATTATTTTTATTGAAGGGCTTGGGCATGCACTGCATTTATAGCTTATTATGACCGCTCGCCCATGCATCATAGCTTGCTTAGTATAGACCCAGCTCCCAACCCAACTTTGAGAATTGATTAACGGCGATATTTTTTTTTTATCGCCCGATAAGATTAATCTACAAAGTAACAAAATAGAAAACAAATGTAGTGGAGTAGAAGTATGAAAAAGCAGAAAAGGGAAATACTCAAGTAAAGTACAAATACTTCAAATTGTACTTAAGTTCAGCACTAAATATATTTAGAATAAACCAAACATCCTCATAAATGCACTTCGTAAAAACTTAATTTCTCACAATGGCTAATTATAAGTTTGAGCTATTAATGCAGATATTTTGTCCCAGACTTACCGGTGAGCTGCACAGTGAGTTCAACCTTCAAAGCTCTAGTCTACGATCTTTCACCTGAGCCAAACTTTAAATGTTCCGATCCAATCCTTCTCACTCTCCTGCTCCTGCTCACGTCTCGTCCCGACTCACTTCCGCGTTTGAAACTAGGAGCGGACAAGACGCTTGTTGCCCTGAGCAGTTCAGGGAGCAGGGGCCACATTTATAAAGCTTGCGTACGCACACATTTAATTACACTCCATATCATACGTTATCTGCGTTATCATGATGAACTCCAGCAATGTTTTTGGCGCTTTTAATGAGTGAAAGTGTTTTTCATATTACCACCTTCTTTTAAAATCTGACTTGTATCTTAAATCAAAATCATTTTGAAATATTGAATCAGCGCTGTCACCGCAGGAGGAGGAGACGGCCCAAATGCATGTAATGCAGTATACAATAAATACCTTCCATTAGATCACTGTAGAACACAGCGGGAATAACTAAATATTCTCCTTATTTATGTGCATATATCATCAACACACATACATACAGCCATTAAGCCATCGTATAATTGTTACACTTTTATCCTCGTTTTTAAACCACCAGAGCGCAGAGGAAATGCGCTATAATGAGTGGCACGCTCGTGCGCGCTCAGTCGTGGAGCGTGGAGAGCGCAACTTTACCAAACTTCAGGAGGCAGACTCTACCACCCGGCAAAGGTGGTAGAGACCCCAGCATGATGAGCCTCGGCCCCCTGCCCGACTGGAGCGGTATCAACAGGGCGCAAGAATCCGTGAGGATGTTATGCGTTTGTAATATAAGGAAGACAACAATCAGTGTTCATTGTAAACGTATTATTTTATTAATCACATTGCGCGTTTGCCGTAGCTCATCTGCAACGTTGTTGATGGCGGTGATTGTGTCTCGCTGAAGTTGCAGGACGGCATCAGTGAGCACCCGACCGCTTGATGTGCCATGCGCCCGGGGTGCGCTGCTGCTTTGCTTGTTCAGGATGGTCTTGGCTTGACTTGACTTGACTTATCATGCCGATGAGAGCTGCAGGTGTCGGGCTCTAAAAAAGACCATAGCCAAACGCCGTCAAGTCGGACAACGAAGTCAACGTGACTATGGTGCTCAAGCGATAGAACACGGCAGCAAACCAAAGAGGATATGTTATATATGTAGCGGGAAAATGTAGTGCAACTGCTCACTAACGCCACCAGAGGGCGCTTTCTCAGTTTGGTGAACTGGTTGTAGAGCAGGAAAAGAGATACCGGAGGTCGCCATCTTGCCCGCAGCGGTGCGACCACACTACGGTTTTCCGAGGTTAATGAGGGTAAATATGATATAAATGTGTCTGTTTGCATGAAGTATCTAAGGGATATGTTTAAGAGTAATGCGTGTTTGCAGGCTGAAATGTTTATTGTTTATGTGGGCGTATGTGTTAGTGGTTGGCAGGCAAACGGACGACGAGAGAGACCCAAAGGTTGTCGTGTAGCAGGCCGTCTCAGTGCTGTTGGTGCTAGGCCTACGGGAAAAATGCACAAGTCAGTAACGTTATGTATTACAATACTGCACATTCGTTGTGATGTTTTGACCTGTGAATGTATGAGTGTTTAATGTGAATTTGTGGGCTCTTTGTGTTATAGGGTCGAGCCACTGTAGTTAATTCTTTGCACTCTATTGTTGCTTATAGGGACATTTTTGTACACTCTGATAGCAGTCAGTAGATTTATTATTTTTATTCTTTTGTACCGAACCTTAAGACACGTTTTGTACTCTTTGGTGCGAGTCTACATTGTTTACTTTTGTAATAGGATAATTACTTAAGGTTTACGGACATTGTCCAGTGATTATAGCAGACTAGACAGAGTTACAGTAAGCGTCCCGTGTGCCAGGCACAGTGTGGTGTCGCTGATTTTTGTTTCTACTAGTACTGTAGATATAGCTGAAGACTATCAGCCAGTTGAGTTTTAAACTTGCATCATTTATTTTATTTGTACACCATATTCTTCTGTTCAGAATTAAAGACCCCAGAAGATATTTCTGTGTCCTGTGCTGGTTCAATTTAGCCAGGCTACACATTTTGGTACCAGGAGTGGGGTTCTGCAGAATTGGTGTTTCAGTAGATTTTTGTTTTTTAGTAAGCTGCATCAGAGTGTTAGAGTGCACAGAATTAACTATAGTGGCAACAATCCCCGGCGCCTGGTGTGAGAGAGACCTGCGACGGTGAGGCTTTCCTGGAGGTGCAGGCGTGGGCCGGGACCAGAGACCAGACCACGGGAAATCAGCCAACGACGGTGCTGCAGGCTCTTCGCAGAGGGGGACAACACAACCCAGCTGGGCCGGAGGCGACTGACATTGGTATCCAAACACTGAACTTACACTGAAATCTACACACAGACCCTCCACAATGTCACACCAAGGCAGTGATAATGAACAAAATTCAGAGGAAGAAGAGGGGAACCCTGTTGCTGAACTTCAGGCCAAATTAGCTGAACTGAGTGATAAACATGACCAAGCTATGGCCAAAATAACTGCTCTGAATAGTGGGGCTAACCGATCATATGTGTATTTACCCCGCGACCGCCCCATCCAGCCTTTTAGTGGAGACCCTACCGTTGATGGCCGCTCCATTGATGAGTTTATTGATGAAGTGCAGCGGGCAGTAAAGGCCAGAGGCCTAGGCGAAGATGATCAGGTTCACTTCATTCTCTCACTCCTCAGAGGTTCAGCACTGGAAGAGATCAGGTTACGCACAGATGGTGAAATAGAGGACCCTGATGAAATTTTCTATTTCCTCAGGGAGGCTTATAGAGAAAAGCGCAGTGTAGCCCAACTGTTACAGACCTTCTACAGTCGTCACCAGCAGGAGGGTGAAGATTTCTTTGAGTACTCACACACCCTGTCCCAGATCCTTCGTTCTGTCCTTAAGCAAAGCCCCGATGCCGTAGCTGATGTAAAAATGGCAGTCAGAGACCAATTTGTAGAGGGCGTCCAAGATTCCTCCCTCGGAAGGGAACTTCGCAAGATGATAAGGGAGAGGCCACAGTCCACACTTTTCGAGGTGCGTCAGGAAGCTATCTCTTGGTCTCTAGAAGACAGACCCACTAACACTAAAGTTGCAAAGAGCAAGAAGATACTATGCGATAGCGTGGGTGAGGGAGGTCAGGCTACAGGTAGTACGCCAGAGAAGTCTTCTGCTACCCTAGATGATATCCTTAGAGTGGTTTCTGAACAAGGCAAGGCTATTGTGGAATTAGTCAATGTGATGAAGGAAGGAGCCACGGTCAGAGAAAAGTCATACAAAAGTGGAGGACCAAGACCAAAGTTCCAGTTCACAGAGGATGGGAAGCCAATCTGTTTGAAATGCAGGGGGGTGGGACACATTGCTAGGGAGTGCAGATCACGACCACAGGAGAGTCAGTCCACTTCCCGGGGTTCATCTGCCCAGGGAAACTAGTTTCCTCGGTTGCCAAGAGCCGGGCAATCCGAGGCGAGACTCAAGGCTCCCAGACCCTCACCCGTGAAAGATTTTTCGAGCGAGCCGTAGGTGTGTGTCCTGAAGTTGAAGTAGAGGTGGGTGGAGTTATGGCTAAGGCCCTGTTGGATACTGGGAGCCAGGTTAGCACCATCTCTGAGGCATTCTTCCGACAGCACTTACTAGGCGAGAATGAAGACGTAATTCCTACAGCTAAATGGCTCAAGTTAACCGCAGCTAACTCACTGCCCATCCCTTACATAGGTTACATTGAGCTAGATGTGCAGGTTTTGGGATTAACTGTGCCGGAGTGCGGGTTTTTGGTAGTCAGGGACCCAGTGACAGAGCTGACAGGGTCAAACGAGCTAGTTTCAGATAGACATCAAGCAGGGAAGAAAGTTACAGAACAGCAAGACAAAGAGGAAGACCACAGGCCCAAAGAGTCCCCCCCTGTGCTCATCGGCATGAATGTAATTAAAAGATGCAGGGAATTAGCTATTGCCAGTTTTGACTCAGCTCTCGGAGGAGAGCTCAACTCAGCTTGGAGAGAAGCTTTTCAGAGAGCGCAAGCATGTGACGTTTTGAAAGAAACATCTACAGCCAGGGTAGCAGGGAGCGAAACAGTGCATGTGCCAGCAGCTTCAGTGGCCACAGTGTATGCAAAAGGACTCAAGAAGCTCTACACTGATTCGACATTGATGCTCTTAGAGCCTACCAGCACTCCTTTACCTAATGGTCTCGTTGTCATGCCTACTCTGGTAGAGGCTGGCAAACATGTGTTTCCCGTCCAAGTGGTGAACTTCTCACAGGAAGATCTGTGGTTGCCACCCAGAATCAGGCTTGGTGTGCTCAGCCCGGTTGAGTGTGCTGGGGAGGCAGCAGAGGTGCACTTTAATCGCATCTCTGCTGAACATGAAGAAGTGTCAGTGGATAGGGAAGGGGTGGGGGCATCAGATGAGGAAGTGCAGTTCATGTTGCAGCGCTTAAAAATGGGCGGCTCACCAGAAGAGCAGGCTAAGTTAGCTGTACTTTTGGCTCAGTATGCAGATGTGTTCGCTTTCAAGGATGAGGATCTAGGCTACACAGATAAGGTCCGACATGAGATACACTTAGTTGATGATGTACCGGTCACTCAGCCTTACAGACGTATACCTCCAACACAGTACAAAGAGGTTAGAGATCACATAACTCAACTTCTAAAAAAAGGCGTCATCACAGAGAGCACTAGTGCCTATGCGTCTCCTATTGTACTTGTTAGGAAGGCAGACAACAGTTTGAGGCTCTGTGTAGATTATAGGCGACTAAATTCCAAGACCAGACGAGACGCATTTCCTTTACCTCGCATTGATGAGTGTTTCGATGCACTGCATGGTGCCAAGTTCTTCTCAACCATTGACCTTGCTAGTGGTTACCACCAGGTGGCGGTACAAGAGACAGACAGACACAAGACGGCCTTTACAACTCCTTTTGGGTTGTTTGAGTACATTAGACTTCCCTTCGGGGTTTGTAATGGCCCAGCGACGTTCCAAAGACTCATGCAGGCAACCATGAGTGACTTAGTGTTCCAGATCATGCTTGTGTACTTGGATGACATTTTAGTGTACTCACCGGCTTTTGAAGACCACCTGAGATGACTTCAGACTGTGTTACAGAGACAGGGTTAAAGGTCAAAGTAGAAAAATGTCACTTTCTCCAGTCCAGCGTACGTTTTCTTGGTCATCAGATCTCAGCTGAGGGCGTTGGTACAGATCCAGACAAAGTAGCTGCAGTGAAACAGTGGCCAGTTCCCACCACAGTTAAAGACCTGCGATCATTCTTAGGATTCTGCAGCTACTACAGGAGGTTTCTGCAGGGGTTTTCCCAGCTGGCAGGTCCCTTACATGATGTAGTGAATAGGTGCATCACAGAAAACAGCCCTGCTAGGTCAAAAAACCTGTTGAACAGTATATGGTCACCGGCATGTCAAGAGTCTTTTGAACAGCTGAAGGAGAAGCTTGTCAGTGCTCCTCTACTTGGTTACGCAGACTTCTCCCTTCCCTTTATCGTAGAGACTGACGCCAGTAACTTAGGACTAGGGGCAGTTCTGTATCAGTTACAGGAAGGGAAGAAACGTGTCATTGCATACGCCAGTAGGAGGTTGAGAGGTGCAGAGAGAAACGACAGAAACTACAGTAGCATGAAACTGGAGCTACTTGCTCTTAAATGGGCTGTGTCAGAAAAATATAGGGTTTTTTTGTTAGGGTCCAAGTTCACTATAATAACAGACAACAACCCTCTGTGTCACCTAAACTCAGCAAAGCTAGGAGCTATTGAGCAGCGCTGGGTAGCCCAGCTGGCTCCATTTGACTTTGAAGTCCAGTACCGTCCGGGCCGGTGTAACACAGCTGCAGACACACTCTCTAGGCAGCCATTAGCAGGGGAGCCTGAGCCAAACGGAGATGAGGAATTTGATGGTTGCGTATCCATCTGCAATGTGGTCAGAAAAGGGACAGCTTTAGAGCCAGACTTAGTCAGTGCAGGTGTCAAGTGTTGTCAGGTCAGGCAGGCTCGTGTCACAGCATTTGAGCAAGATGCTGATGATGTTGTTTCTCAGGGAAACACTCCAACTCTGCCAGGTTATTCTAAAGATGAGTTGCGGCAGTTTCAGGACACTGACCCCACACTTAAGTCTTTCCGACACTTTTGGGACCAGAAGAAAAAACCCACCTCTCAGCAGAGAAGAGGTTTGTCCAAACTTGTCATCTCTCTACTCAGACAGTGGCCCAGAGTTAGGGAGATTGATGGATTGCTGTACCGGGTCATTGATGATGGACATGTCGCTGAATGCAAGCAGCTCATTTTGCCAACTTGTTTAAAAGAGGCTGTCCTTCAGAGTGTGCATGATCACATGGGGCATCAGGGGATAGAGCGCACACAGAACCTATTAAGACAGAGGTGTTTTTGGGTGGGGATGTATGAAGATGTGGAACAGTGGGTTAAACAGTGTCAGAGATGTGTACTTACCAAGTTGCCACAGCCCAAGATACGTGCTCCTATGTTTAAGAGTAATGCGTGTTTGCAGGCTGAAATGTTTATTGTTTATGTGGGCGTATGTGTTAGTGGTTGGCAGGCAAACGGACGACGAGAGAGACCCAAAGGTTGTTGTGTAGCAGGCCGTCGTCAGTGCTGTTGGTGCTAGGCCTACGGGAAAAATGCACAAGTCAGTAACGTTATGTATTACAATACTGCACATTCGTTGTGATGTTTTGACCTGTGAATGTATGAGTGTTTAATGTGAATTTGTGGGCTCTTTGTGTTATAGGGTCGAGCCACTGTAGTTAATTCTTTGCACTCTATTGTTGCTTATAGGGACATTTTTGTACACTCTGATAGCAGTCAGTAGATTTATTATTTTTATTCTTTTGTACCGAACCTTAAGACACGTTTTGTACTCTTTGGTGCGAGTCTACATTGTTTACTTTTGTAATAGGATAATTACTTAAGGTTTACGGACATTGTCCAGTGATTATAGCAGACTAGACAGAGTTACAGTAAGCGTCCCGTGTGCCAGGCACAGTGTGGTGTCGCTGATTTTTGTTTCTACTAGTACTGTAGATATAGCTGAAGACTATCAGCCAGTTGAGTTTTAAACTTGCATCATTTATTTTATTTGTACACCATATTCTTCTGTTCAGAATTAAAGACCCCAGAAGTTAGTGAGCAGTTGCACTACATTTTCCCACCCGGCTACATATATATATATATATATATATATATATATATACACACACATATATATACCCACACGCAAGGCGGAATGTGGAAGGCATTCTTTTTTTTTTTTATATTTGTATTATCATTCTGTGTTTGTATTAACCAGACCCAGGGCCGGACTGGGAGACTTTTTCAGGCCAGGAGTCAGTCATGTAACCAGGCCACCCTGGCCTTGCCCACTCGCGCACGTTCACGCCCACACCTACATGCATTGACACACACACACACACACACACAAACACACACACACACACACACACTTCCAACTTTTGTGTTTGGGTCCGGGCTGGTAAAATACAGTAACACAACAATCCTCAGCAAAATCCACTAACACACTTACTAGAAGAGAATAAAGGTTTAACGCAGTGCCAAGGTTACTTAAACATCATATCATGTGGAATGTCAACTGCCTCTTTGGCATAATTTATAGCCTACAATATAACCTAATAAACAAAGACAACAAAGTCCAAATCAAACAATTAATCAGCTATGAGGGGACAGCCTTTGAATACATGTTCACAGAACATGCACACACTGATAGACGCAATGTATAATACAGTCCGAGAGTATAGTTCCTAATAAGCAATCACATAATATTGACTCATATTCTAATATAGGGCTGGGATACATAACAGCAAGTCAGCAACAGACAGCAAAATTCAACACCACTACTGCTTAATAGAATGGCAGCTATTACCGTATTACAAATGAGAGCCATTTATGTCAAATGGCAGTGCCTGTTGGTGTTATGTCTGCAACTTGCATGTTGTTGCTCTAGAAATGATTCTGTACCTTCTGCCAACTGCTCTGCACTGGCTTCTCCTGAAGTACCAGCAGGACTTGTGTCATCACCATCACCACCTTTGAATAGCAAACATATGCTTACAGTGTTTTTCCATACACTATAGTTCATACAGTAAGATAGTGTAGCCTATGTCTCACTTAATGTGCCCTTGTATTCATATACATAATAATGGAATGATAACAGTAAATAAAAAAGTGGCTTGTTTAATTTCATGGCCAGGACCTATAGCCTACTGTGTAAAAGTGTACAGCCTCAAGGATCCAGGTCCCTGGACCTCAAGAACCAGTGTTTTTTTGTTGTTGTTGTTGTTGTTTTTTACATAACTTACTTGCAGAGGTATCTTGGCTTGGGGGGGGGGGGGGGGGGGGGGGGGGGCTGAATAAATTGGTCAGTTTACAGCATTTGGCCGCATCCTCCTCCAGCGCCTTTCTTTTTTTCTCTCTCTCCCTCGCCTTTTCTTTTTCTTTTACCCGGGGGGTTGGGGTCCATGGTTTACAGCACTAGTCGAAGCCTCGACTCTCCCTCTCTGCTCGGCGCTCGCTACACACACACCGCGACTGCAGCATCAGTGTCACACACACCCCTTCCTCTGCACGCTGTCTGTGTGGTTGATACGGACTGTTGGGGCGGGTGTTAATCAAAACAAACCAATCGCCTTGTCCTCCTCACATGCTGGCCTGAGTGGCCTCTGATTGGCCAGGCCTGCATCTCTGACTTAGAAAAAAAAAAGTCAGATAGCCGCGGCGCCGGCTGACCGGCAGACTTTAAAAAAAAAAAGAGAGAGAGAGACGCAGGCCAGCAGGCCAATCATAGGCCGGCGCTTCGGGAAACCTCCCGGTTCTCCCGATGGCCAGTCCGGGCCTGACCAGACCTCACAAAGGCTTACTCACACCACAATGCACAGAACTTTAGATCAAGCCATGACATCAAAGCGACCAAAATAAAAAGGCAAATTATTTCATCACAAGGTGGCCGCCGAGTGCGGACCTGAACACACGTCATTGAACTTTTAACCAATAGGCTTGTTCAAGATGGTCTTGGCTTGACTTGACTTGACTTATCACGCCGACGAGAGCTGCAGGTGTCTGAGGGGGCGGGCTCTAAAAGAGACGGCAGCCAAACGCCGTCAAGTCGGACAACAAAGTCAACTGACTATGGTGCTCAAGCATAGAACACAGCAGCAAACCGAAGAGGATATGTTTTATATAAAGTGTGTGTACCGGTATGTATATATACACACACACACATGCAAGGCAACATGTGGAAGGCATTTTTTCCAGTATATTTGTATTATCATTCTATTTTTGTATTAACCAGACCTCACATATAATAGGCCTACTCACAGGACAATGCACAGAACTTTAGATCAAGCCATGACATCAAAGCAACCAAAATAAAAAGTATCATTTCACCACAAGGTGGCCGCCGAGTGCGGACCTGAAGACACGTCATTGAACTTTTAACCAATGAGAACCATTCCGCTGTAGCGGAGGTGTGGACAAGCCGGTTGCAGCCGTCGTAGCCGGTTGCAAGAAGCGGCTCTTAAAAACTTGTTCCCGCGATGTTTTGGGTCACGTGATATGGTCTGTGACGTCTTTGCAGTCGGCTGCTAAGTCGGACACAATTCTAGCCATCATGCATCGCTTTCAACCCACAATCCATCACGTTAGGTAGCACGCTGCAGGCGGCTACATCAAGTCGAATTTGCCTAATGAGAATGGGATCCGTTGACTTGACGTCCTTTGCCGGAGTTGGTGGGTGCAGTCGAATAGTCAAAAAATAAGGTCCTAACTCCTATTCCTTCTCCT